>NW_006787912.1:146710-249077 GCF_000442215.2 Lipotes vexillifer | reverse complement strand
TCTTTCCCTTCTCTGAGCTTCTTTTTAAGATGTTCCCTCTGATAGAACTGTCCTCTCTTCCTCCCCTTCTACCCGTCAAATTTCCACACATCTCTCAACATTGGGTTTAAATGCCACCTGCTTCATGCCGGCCTCCCATGAACTGAGGGTCAGGAAGCCCCTTCTGTGTGTGACTGTAGCAGTTGGAATACAGATCTTTTGTAGCACTTACCACTCACTGTACTAAATTTGGGATATTTTTATATCATTATATCTTCCTTATAAGGTAAAGAATTGTTTCTGTATATCAAAAAGTATAACCCTCACTCTTTTCTATTTTTGTTCACTTGGCTTCTGGGACGTCATATGCTTTCTCAGTCCTCCTCCTCCCTCATTGGCCATTTCTTCTTGGCCTCTCACTCCTTCCCTCCCTCCTTCTCTCCCTCTCTTTTGGTTTTAGTTCCTCAGTCTGGACTCTTCACGATGTAGTAAAGCTTGGTTTTTTAACTTGATCAATATCCACTCACTCCCAAGATGATCTTAAAGAATTTTACAGCTTTAAATATCATCTAAATGCTGATGACTCCCAAATATATTATCAAGCCTGAATCTCTCCCTCAACTCCAGATTTATCTCCACCTGTGTGCCGAATCGTCTTCACCTGCCTCCTCACTTGGCATCTCACATGAAATGTGTCCAAAACAGAAATCCTAACTCCCTCCACCTCCGCCCCACCAAAACTTCCTTTACCTTCCCCTCCTTAGTAAATGGCAACCAGCATTTTAGAATCATCGATTCATCTCTTTCTCTTAATTCATGCATACAATCTTTCTTTCAACAAATCCTGCTGGTTCTATTTTCAAAATATATTCAGAATCTGACTACTTCTCATCATTTCATGTCTATGACCCTGATCCAAGCCATAATTATCTCTCATCCGGGATACTCAGTGGCTTGCTAACTGGTTTCTCTTGTCTCTACACTCACATCCTACCGTGTGCGCGCGCGCGCGCGCACGCACGCGCGTGTGTGTGTGTGCGCGCGCGCGTCTATTCAAGAGAGCAACCATCCTGATGTAGGTATTATTTAAACTTAGATAATGTCTTCTCTTATTCAACCCCTCCAAAGGCTCCCATCTCGCTCATGGTAAAAACCAAAGTCTTTGCAATGGCTTACAAGGCCCTATATAATTTGGCTCCCTGTTACCTCTATGAACTCATCCTGTGCTTCTTCCCGCCCCAGGTGTTCAGTTACGGCATCACTGGCCTCTTTTCTTCAAGGGTTCAGTGTTCCTCCACCTCAAGGCCTTTGTGGCTCCCTCTGTTGGGAAAGATCTTCCCCAACAACCTATATTTTTTTGCACCCTCATTTTTTATCCATTTTTCTTCATATTTTCCCATTATAATCTTATTTCCCCCAGTACTAAGTTCTCTGGTCATCCTGTTTAAACGTCAACCCGCCCGCTTCCTTCTCTGCTTGTTACTGGTGTTTGTTTCTGGTTTTCTTTTTTTGTTTTCATAGCCCACCTTTCAGACGGTGCATGAGAGCCTGGCCCAAAGTAGGTGCTCAATGAACGTTTTCAGATTTGTTGAATTTCATAGTGCCTTCCATGCACATAGTAGGTGCTCGCTGTTTTTTAATCGACAGTGTGAAGCTCCAAATTATATTTTACACCAGAAAGGTGAATACGGATTTTTATCCATTTCATGCATTTTTCACAGTTAACAAGAATTGAAAGTGGTTGTATATCAGAAACAGGTGTGTTTCATCTGTGTATAGTAAAACACTAAGTTTCAAAGAGTGGAAAATTTTGGTTGTTCATAGCAGAAGGAACTATGGAACCAACAACAGGTTCATCGAGCCAATGGCTATGTTAAAAGAATATAGACAGTGCCACATAACTAGGAAAATGCTCGTTCAAATGCTCGAAGGGCGCCTTTGATCATGTTTAAGAAATTATGAAATGCTTTTCACTTAAAGTCTTCCTGACACAACCACAATTTGGCAATTGTTCTCAAGCATAGAAGCCAGAAAAAGATAAAACATGGTGGCCTTCTACTCTAAACCCCATAAATAATTTTATACCCCCAAATAAAACAGTTAACAATAAGACTTTCTGAGTGAAAGGAAGAGATTTTGTAAGAGCCATTCACACCATAACAGATGTGCTGTCTTGCTTCAGCCTTACTTTATATCTTTCCTTTACCATTTTCTCTCATTGAGAACCCTATGGCATAAAGTTTCATTTCAAAGATTTAAAATAGGACATGGAATCCTAGGCAGACTTAAGAGCAGTTGTACAGAGCAATCTATCGTGGATTTTGTGACTCTTACGCAACATGCATAGTTTCCCTGGGACCAGGATATTTTTGCCCTAAAACTGGCCCAGTTCCCCTGCACAAGATCATCCTCCTTGCTCAGAAATAATGGTAGAATTGAAATAGATACCACTCAAATTGAAAGAGTTAGTCCGTTCTAATCCAATAGAAAACTACTGGCAATTCTCGGAGGTCACTGAGTTTAGGATCTAGAGATCATCTTCACTTGTCAGAACACTGGACTGCAAAAAGCTCCAGAGACAATTTTGAACTACCTAAGCAATTTTCACCACCTTCAGTGTAAGCACCTAGAGGATTTATTGACAGAAGTATGCTGTGCATGCATTTTTTTTTTTTTTTTTTTTTGAGCATTAGATTGGCAAAAATGCCCTGGATATTTGAGCATAGGCTCCTTTGTCTCTTTCTTTTAACCCTGCCAGACCTCCCTAAGATATATGCCACAGAGAAGCCCCCATCCTCTGGTGTCCATGATGAATGATTTGGGAATAGTCCAAACAGTAAGGGAGGGATTTAGCCCAGCTTCCTTGACTCTAGCCCCATTTATTTATGAGAAGGTTGTGAGGAGATTTACAGGGAAAGTAAAATATTCCGTAGTGTGGCTTTTTATGCAGACCGGTGCTTAGGAATAATCATTGCTGTCACTGCTTTAATGTTGAAGGGGGAAAAAAAAAAAAAAGACTTCTGCAACCCACGTAGTACAAAAAAAAGAAAACAAAAAAGCAATAAAGGAAAACCAGGAGTTGTGTAGTTTGATAGTTTGTTTCTAGCTTATTTTATCATTGCACCCTTTGCTCCAGAAACTTTACTTTTCTCTAAATTCCATCAAACTTAATTTCTTCATCTCTGCTCTCTCTTCTCCATTTGTGTCTGTGACAATAATTGTTAATACCCACAGTGCTTCATCATTCCTCAGAAGGACCCTCAAGAGTACATGCCAATAATTTGTCCATTGTAAAGCTAATGGTGGGGGGAGCCCAAATTCACACTTAGATGCCCCTGACTTCAAAGCCTTGTAGTTAATCACTGTGTCTTCTTGCCCCTTACGTAGAGGAAGAACTTCTGCTGTTTGCTTGCTGGCATGGGCGAGGTCTGTGAGCAGGCCTCTCGGAGGCCCGGCTCATCGTGCATCCCCTGGCCAACGCACTTGCTTCATTGCTTTCCATGCTTGCTCTTTATTGTGAGAACAGAGTCCTTCTGGGTAAGGAAGTCATTCACTTCCACGTTAAATAATCATGGAGATGCGGGTTTAAACAGAATAGCAAGCAGAACGTCGAAGCCTTATTTAAACTAGAGAGCTGTATTCAGTATTTCTCTTGCTTTTTTTCATTTCAACTTTAAGTTTTCAATACAAAAGAAGAAGGAAAAGTCAGCGATGCCTTATTTCTTTTTCCTAATATTTTCTTATGGCAATTTCCAAACATAAAGTTTGAAAGTTTTACACGGTAAATACCCATACACTCAGCATCTAGTTTCTATAATTTTGCACGCTTTACTTTTCACCTCTCTATCCACTCACTAATCTCTCTATCCACTAACCTATCTTATTTATTTATCTGATGCATTTTAAAGTTAACTGCAGATATCAGTGCCCTTCACCTCAAAACAGTATGAATGTCATCAACCAGGGTTCAATATTTATTGACTCTTTTTTGTTAAGGTAAATTTTATGTAAGGTGAAATGCACAAATCTTGTGCATCATTTGATGATTTTTGATGTGTATCTACATCCACGCAACTAAAACCTCTTTCAAAGTATAGAATATTACTATGCCAAATCCAACATAATCCTCATCTCCTAGCCCCCCTGCTCACAGAGACAGTCACTGTTCCAGTTTTTATATCATAGATTACTTTTAGCCATTTTAGTCTTCATAGTCATTCAGACAAATCACATAGTAACCACTCATTTATGTAAGATTTCTTTTACTTAGCATTATGTTTTTGAGATTTATCCATGGGGTTGTAGTGATATGTTCCTCCTTATTTCTGAGTAATATCCCAGTGTATGAAAATATCACAGTTTGTTTATCCATTCTTTTGTTGATGAAAACTTGATCTAATTTTTCAGTTTAGGCTTTTAGCGAATATTCTTGTGCAAGTCTTTCTGGTGTACACGTTTTCATTTTTCTTAGGTAAATACCTAAGAGTAGAATTGCTGGATCGCGAGGTAGGCATTTGTTCAGTTTTATATAGGAACTGCCAGATCTTTTCCCAGGGTAGTTGCATGGTATTACATTCTTATCAACAGTGTATGAATATTCTGGTGGCTCCACAAGCTCACCAACATTTGACATTTTCTGTCTTTTAACGTTTAGATTTTCTGGTGATTATATAGTGGTATCACATTCTGATTTTAATTTGCAATTTCCTGATGAGTCATGGCATTGAACACTCTATTATCTTCCTTTGTAAACTGTCCAGTATTTTTGCGTGTTTTTAAAAATTGGACTGTTGTTTTCCTTGCCTGATTTTGAACACTGGGCAATACTAAATACAAGTGAAATCACTGTGTCATTTAATTAGTTGTCTGAAAACTCAGTCTTAAGAACCATCCAAATTGTACAGAGCAATTATAGATAAATCAAGTAAAGGACTACTAGGTGTGGTCTACAATTATAAGGAAGAAGAAAGATAAGATTTTTTATTATAGTTACTCCAGGGCTGCTGTGGGCCTATCCTGTCTGCGACAGAACATGACAGAACAGATTAGCCTGAGACCTGTCAGGCTATCTTTAGCTTTCTATTTAACTCTCAGAAACTGTTAAGATAATCATCCAATTGGGTTAATGCTTCTCTGAACCTGTCCTTCAAACCTGCCACTCTTTCTCCACCATTCATTCATTATTTCCTTGTAAAACGCAAGTGGCCATCTCACATTATTTAATAATTCTATAAGACATATGGCCAGCTGCTAAACTTAACAATGGAGGATCAACTTAAGAAGGAGCAGAGGAGTGATAAATGCATTCCCCTTATTGTCATAAAGTTGGAAAATTATGACCATATGCATGGACTGAGCCAAAAGGGCAGAGAATTCCCTTTGTCTCCTTATTATTCACCCATTGTGCTGTTTTAAGTTCCTTTAGTGGCCAAAGTGTGACAGAAGCAATACATCAGGTTTTTGCTGTAAAATGTTATCTAAAGGCAAAAAGTGGGCCTGTAGGACAGATAGAATTCTACACTGAGCCATGGGATTTATGATAAAATTCTATAACCAAATAAAAAATATCTGTGACTACATTTATGTGAAGCAATGGTGCCATTCTTTGGCTAGTTTAGGTAATCACAGGTGCACATTCTTAGTCATCCTAGAGATATATCCCACTAGACATTTGGGAATCTGTTTTGAATTTTAAAGTGGAAGTTCCAAGACAGATTTGGCAATTCTTTTCAAATTCTCTTTTTCAGAGAAAAATACACATTGTGGAAAAACGCTGGAAAAATACAGTTTGTGATTCAAAAATAGTGTGCTGCATGTATATATATACAGAAACATACTCTTTTGATTTTGATAGATTCATTTTCTGTGACACCTCTGGATATGCTTTGGGCCCACGTGAAGAGAAATATTTAAATAAATATATTCCATAACTATGAAACAGGAGTTTAGCAATGAGCACAAACTGCAAACAAAGCAAAGACGGAAAATCAGAGGGACCCAAATTCCAACTCAATATTGGACGAGTTACACTCTGATAAAATGGTTGCGATAGTATTTTTAAATATTCAAACTGGTTTCCTGAGGAACATTAGCTATCAGTGTTTCAGAAAGAAATATTAAGGTGTTTTAATCAAAATTAATAGTAATCTTTCTTTCCTCATTACTGTAATTAATATGCCTGCTTCTCTGTCGCTGTAAATTTAATTTTATCACCTAAGGCAGGCAGTGAACTTGTGCTGTCTGAATTTACTTTTTTTTTTCATTTCCACAGGGTAGGAAAGAAAGGATTTGGAGCACTTCTGTATTTTTTTTTTTTCCAGAAAGAGGCCAGAACATGCCATATTGTAAATATTAGCCAAAAATATATGCTAATGAGAAAAATTCAGTAATCCTCATGGGAAGCCAGTCATTTATTCTTTCTCCTTGCTTCCACTTCTTTCCCATTTCCCTGTGGCCTGCTGGGAATGAGTGTATCAAAGAGCTTACACTTCTGTTGGAGTATGACTGGGCCTATATGGTCTAAAGTCTAGTGTGCAGGTAGAGAGGCAGCTTCCTGGTTCAGTGACCATTCTGTAAAATAGAATTTTCCTGTACATGGCCTCTTAATGTAAATCTGAGTTGCAGATTTACGGCAAGATATCCCCTCAGTCCTGGAAGATCCAGGTAGGGCCTGGGGTGCCTGGCATCCTGGTTCAGTAGCCTCTTGCTATAAGCGACATTGAAATGATTCATAGATAAGGACCCCCAAACACTGGGTTGCAAGAAAGGCCAAGTGATACCTTCAGCTACCTGACAATCTGAATAGTCTTTCTCAACTCAGCAGCAAAAATACAAACAGCCCAATCGAAAAATGGGCAGAAGATCTTAATAGACATTTCTCCAAGGAAGACATACAGATGGCCAGTAGGCACATGAAAAGATGCTCAACATCACTAATTATTAGAGAATGCAAATCAAAACTACAATGAGGTATCACCTCACACCAGTCAGAATGGCCATCATTAAAAATTCTGCGAATAACGAATGCTGGAGAGGGTGTGGAGAAAAGGGAAAACTCCTATACTGTTGGTGGGGATGTAAATTGGTGCAGCCACTATGGAGAACAGTATGGAGGCTCCTTAAAAAACTAAAACTAGAACTCCCAGATGATCCAGCAATCCCACTCCTGGGCATATATCTGGAGAAAACCACACTTCGAAAGGATGCATGCACCCCGATGTTCATTGCAGCATTATTCACGATAGCCAAAACATGGAAGCAACTGAAATGTCCGTCGACAGAGGAATGGATAAAGAAGATGCGGTACATATATACAATAGAATACTACTCAGCCATAACAAAGAAAATAAGGCCATTTGCAGCAACATGGATGCAACTAGAGATGATCATCCTACCTGAATAACTCAGAAAGAGAAAGACAAATACCATATGACATCACTTATATATGGAATCTAAAATGTGGCACAAGTGAACCTATCTAAAACACAGAAACAGGTTCATGGACACAGAGAACAGACTTCTGGCTGCCAAGGAGGGGGAGGTTGGGGGAGGGATAGAGTGGGGGGCTGGGGTTAGCAGATGTAAGCTATCATTTATAGAATGGACAAACAACAAGGTCCTACTGTTGGACCCAAGCCCAGGGAACTATATTCAGTATCCTACAATAAACCATCATGGAAAAGTTTTTTTTAATAAAAAGAATGTATTTTATATATATATATAGATAGATAGATAGATAGATAGATAGATATAAATTGAATCACTTTGCTGTACAGCAGAAATTAACAGTATAAATCAACTATACTTCAATAAAAAATTAAAAAATGAAGTCTTTCTCAATGGCTAAGGAGTGTTCTGTACATCAGCGGTCCCCAACCTTTTTGGCACCAGGGGACCAGTTTCGTGGAAGACAGTGTTTCCACAGATGTGGGGGACGATTCGGGCAGTAATGCGAGTGACGGGAAGCAGCAGATGAAGCTTCGACTGCTGGTCTGCCGCTCACCTCCTACTGTGCGGCCTGGTTCCTAACAGGCTGCAGACCAGTATCGGTCCATGGCCCCGGGGGTTGGGGACCCCTGCTGTACATGGACATCTATTCAGGACTCAGGTTCAGATTGTGTTAGTTGGGGCACCCTAACATATTGTAGCTGAGTTTAGGTCTCAGATCCCCAAAGACAGTGGCACACAGCCTGCAGGGACAAAGAAATTTTGCAGGGACTCTTAGGTTTAGATGTGAGTGGCAGCCTCAATCTCTGTCTTTACATATACGGGATACTTATATAAGTTTTTGACATTTGTGCTCTCAGTGACATTTAAGCTTGTTGCATGTTGGATGCTCTAGCAATGCCATACATTCTGAGTTCCAGTTTGAAATATATGAAAAAGTTCAATTGGATTAAAAATTATTTTGTCCTCAGAAATGCCAACATTGATTGCATTTGTCAGTGAAAGACATGATGATTTCTTCAAAGGTAAGTAGTTTATACATGAAAGTTAACTCAGGTTTTTCACTGGATATCTGAAAAGATTTTATTTGCCAGTGTGATAAAATTTTCAACATTTAGTATTTTCTCTAAAGCTCTGTGTCTTTGTAATTATAAAATGTCAAGAAAATGTAATACTTTTTGCCCCCAAAGATATTTATAGACACTCTTAAATCCTTTCCAGTTTCCTCCAGTGAGCCATACAAATCCTGTCATTTTCTCTGTATACTGTGACAAGAAAAGCATGGGGAAGCCCTGCAGCAAGGCATATTGGTTACTGGTCTTTTTATAGGCAGCGGCTACTGGTAATTTAAGGACCAAGGGTGTGTATCTTCCTCCCTTTACTAACGAATTAAAGTTTCCTCCTCTCATGAGAAATTATAAAACATAAAGGAATCAATCAACCCTGGCCTGTACTCTATAACGAACTATATGTGGTTCATAAAATAATTATTTAGCAACCGCAACTATAAGTGATATGCAGGCATTACTATCCAGTATTACCACCAGCTGCCCCTCCCAGGACCCTGGCCCCGGGCACAGACTAATGCACTTCTCTGTTACACACAGTCCTTCAACAGCCTCTAACCTGTCTTGTTTATTACTCTTCCGTTCCATGCGAATGCCTCCCCTCTTTCATCTGGTACTGAGGGCGGAAAGTCTCCAGATACTCTTTTCAAATGCCTTAAAATAATTTTAAAATAAACTTTCTTAACTTATACAAAATACAGAACCGCGAATGGAAAAAGCTATTTGTAAAAACAATAAGCAAAAATGTGTAGAAGAGAACTCATTTCTTCCTAAAGTCCTCCCTAATCTCACACTCCTTGCCCCAGCAAACTTTCTCTCCCCCTCTCTCTCTCTCATAATATATAGAACTTCACCTCAGCTGCTCAGATTTCATCAGCTGCAACTTATTGACCAGTGGATTTATTGACCACCCCACCTGGTACCAGAAAGATTTGAAATCACTTTTAAAATAGACACTGCAGGAGTAATTCATGTGTTTCCCTGAGTTCTATACTTAGCTCCTTCAATAGACTTTAAAAAATCCTATACCAATTTCAAGGGAATATTGGTGGGAGAGACAAATTCTCTGTCTGGAGGTTGGGGGTAGAGTATTGTTCATGGAACACTTTAACCAGAAGGTTGGACTACTATATCACATGGACTGGAAGGCTGAGAGCCTTTCACTATTTCTCTGGGGACTTGATGGGTGTAGAGTCAGATTGCTTTCATTTCTATCCTCCTCCACCGCCACAACCCTCATCCAAACCACCATCATCTCTCACTTGGGCACTTCAATGTTTACCTAGCTGGTTTTGCTTCAGTGCTTTCTCACAGATCATTTGTTCCTCCTAGAATAGCTAGTTATAACATGTTGCTCTTTTTCTTACTCTGACTCACAGCCTTACATCATCTGCCCCCATCATCTTCTATTCTCTTCCCTGCTCTCTGTGGTCCAGCCACATTGTATTTCTTGCATTTCATCAACTACTCTTAGCCCTTCACATACTTGGGACCTTTGTTTTTATTATTCTTCCTTTCTATCTCATCTTTCCCATCTACCCTGCTCTTTACAAGTCTAGCTTTTTCATATTGATCCTATCCCGGCTCAAACAGCGTTTCATCTGTGAGCCTTTCCTGACAATCCCCCCTCAACAGCATCCCTATTCAAAATCTTCCCAGCCTTCTGTTTATATTCTTTATAGCACTGTCACAATTTGTATTTCTTTATATCATTGTGGCCACTTATGTGCATCTCCTGTAAGATAAGAATGCTAGCTCTCTTATTTCATCACTGTGTTTAACGCTAGAGCAAGGAGTAACACTAATTGATCACAAATGAAAAAAATTATTCTTACAAAAGAATTACAGTGGGTTACATAAGAACTTAGATCCAAGAACCAATAAGGAAATAATTTTCTATTTCAGCCATATCAGTTATTATCAAGTATAAAGGGTCCAAGTATGGCTGAAGATCTCTCTTTGGCAACTGTCTGCTTCATCTGCTCCTTCCTCTTCACCTCCCAGGCATCAGGGTATTTTTGCATCAGTGCAAAAATCTAGCTTGGCAGTACTACAGCCAAATCTTTGCTATAACATATCTGATGGTCCAGGGTTTTCTTGTTCTTTTCCCTGGGACTTTTTTACGTAGAATAAAATGGTCCCTTTAATCAGTACCCATGATCTTCAGCAAAAGGGGGCAAGAGGAAAACAAGCTGACTATAGCGGCACGCAAATGACCGCAAGACTTCACACTTCATGGGCATTTCACATTTTGCAAAAGAAACTTATCGATACAGATATTGCCCCTCATAAGAAAAATATTTGGAGGGATAATTTTTAGTACCCCTGACTCTCACATGTCTGAGTTTTGGGCTAGGGACTTGACATCTTCCATGTGAAAGATTGCCAAGATCTTGCTTAAAGCATACCATCCTACATTAATCCCTAACGAAAGTATCATGCAAGATCTCACTCTTCCTTTTATATTAGTCAGGCATGCCTTACCTATCTTCCCTTTCTGTAAGTATTATATTGGTAAGTTTGCTTTGTAAAACACATATACTGTATTAAATAACCTGTCAACTGAAAGCAATATTGGATGTGTATTACCATTTTGTTCACATGCATTATACTTTTGCAACCTTGGCTTATTTGTATCAAAATTCCACTGGCAGTGTTTTGCTTTTGATCTGTGAGCTATTAAAAGCCCTGTTACTACAGATGAAAGGAGTTAGAAAGTTCTATATCATAATGCAGTGTGATCAGTAATTCACAGAGCAGGTAATTTGCAATGACTTGCCAAGCCTTTGATTGCACCAGGTTTATGGCTATCAGCAGTTTCCCCTTTCAAATTTGGATGGTTCCATACTTCCTTTTTGACCTCTTTTTCATCATTTATGGTCCAGTTTGGTAGTGAAAAAACATAACTTCTTGCTTAGCGCTCGGCTGTCATTCAAACCCCAGTGACTTACTGAGCACTTCGACATTTGTGATGATGAAAAAAACGTTAAGCAGGTGTACAGAACACTAACCAGGTTCCTGCAACAATGCTTTATGAGATTCACAATGTACCTCTGGGCTATAAACTGATTCAGGCTTGATTTTCTCTATCAATTTAATCTCAGTGTTCAAACTGCCATTCAGAGAAGGAGGCATAGTTTTCACTAAAATTGGAGTTAAATAAAATTCCCAATAATAGTGTTAATATAGGACCTCATAAGAACAATTGGAAGGGCAGTGACTGCCTACCACTAAAATAATATTAAAGTAGGGCTCACATGTCTACTTTGAAGTCATGCAATTAGGAGTACTACCTGATACTGGACTATATAAAATTTAAGCCGTATAAAATGTCTTTAGCAATGAAAACTTACAGCTCAGTGGCATGCTTTAGCCCCTTAGCTATCTGAATTGCATGTATACCATGTGAAGGAAACACCACGTTATTCTGGGGAGGATTTTCTTTGCAAGTTTAAAATTGGTCATCTGTTGTACAGGTGTGCAGCACATCCTGGTGTGGGTTAGTCTGCCCTCATGTGCAGTCTGTCTGGGAGATGTGGAAACCTCCAAAACTCAGCACAGTCCAGGTCCCCAATTAGTGTGTTTGGGGAAGTGTTCAAAGTCAGAACCCCTGAGCACAGGGATTTTCCCAACTCAGTACTAGTTAGACATCTCAGAATCTACCATTCAGGCCCAGAACCATTTTCAGTGTAAAGTGGCAAAAATGTCACATGCACGTACAGGCTCACACATACCTAACAACGAAAGAAATATTGTTGTCAAGATCATCCACTTCCTATCATCATTCCAGTATGAAAAGAAAATACCTTTTCCAATATTATGGAACAGACAAGCATTGCACTTTGACCTTCTGGACGTTTACCATATTTAGCAAATTATGTGAAAAATCCTAAATCTAGAATAGAAAATTTTGAGTAGTTTTACATTTGGAAGTGGTGGCTTCTAACAGAGAGCATAAAAGTTACGTCCATTTATATCTAAGGCAGAAATACCCTGAAAGAGTAACTATAAGCAACTTGGGAAGACAGAGCTGCAGACTCATGCGTGCTTATCAATGAAGAAGGCTATTCACATAAAATAAATGCATTTGAAGATCAAAGGCTATAAGGGCAATCGGTGCATGGGTAGTGACTCCTGTATACTGAGCATTTTGCACAGAAAACTCAGTGTCCTTTTCAGCCACAGTTGGGCATGTGGAGAGCAGCAACATTAGTTGCTTCTTTGAATATAAAGTAGTCATAGCCATACTATTCCATGCTTGCCTAGCAAAAATACAGTGATATTGACAGCTTCCCTTGTCCTTACCATCTAGCTTTTGTAACATTTTCATCTTCTTTCTATACACATCAGTTTCATATCCAATACAATGACCATGACTGCTCATCATACACCTTCCTCCCAGCCAAATGTATTTGTCAGAGAGTAGTGACGCAGACGGGACTAAGACGGGAAGTTCAATTAAAAAACAAAGCGATGCTGATGCTTTATGAGTTTTACAGAGATGGCAAGAAATTTTATATCTGCTGTGTCCCTCAGGCTGGTTGTAATTTCAGTGTAGAGTGGAAATGGTCCTGAGAAATTATTGATCTTGACTTTTACCAGGCCTGCAGTAAAGCAAAGGTAACAAATAATGTCATGCTTGAAGTTGGTGAAAAAATATTTGCAGTCATGGTTGTAAGTTGGGGCCAAACTCAGGAGCACTGAACCCAAACCCAAAAGCACACTACCTTGTCTTTTGCCAGTCTCACGTAATATTTTCATCTGTTTACTTTCACTGATGAGATTTTTAGGTTAGTTAACCAGTACTTCCTGCTAACCTGTCTTGATGTTTTGTCAGGTCTTACCTAAAATCACATGCTTGTTTTGAGTCCATGTGCTGACAACTACTTAAATGCATCACTCCTTATTTATTGCAAACTTTGCCTATGCTTTCATCTTTTCAAAGATTTTGCATGATCCTTTGGTGTAGGTTATTTAGAAAAATGAATGAATTGATGAGGTCTAACCTAGAAAAAATATAAGCATCCCATAAAAAAGTGCAAATAGAAACCAAACAGAGGAGAACTGGCAAAAAATAGTTTACTTGTATGTAGAAAACTAGTGCATTTTATTTCTTTAACAGTTCATTCAACTGTGGCTACAATTACGTATTTGCATTATAACATGAGCTCTGAAAGAATTTGTACCTAAAGTGGGAATACCAAAGAAAATCGTTTCAGTTTATGAAATTACACTTCATACGTTTATTTGTTCTCTCTCAACTTGAAACCCACAAGTTTTTATTAAGGCCGTGGTTCATATTTCAAATAGCAAGAAATCTTCACGTCTCCCTTTTCTTCCCCCTCAAAAATAAATTTACAAAGCACCTGGATTTAGAAGAACAACATAGATCTATTGCCATTAACTCTGAAAACTAGCAAGCACTTCCATAATAAAAATAAACAGTGTGTACCATAATCGATGAGGAGGCAACATCCCACATTGTTTATTGATTCATAAGGTTAAGATTAAAGTGGGATTCTTGCCTGTGTTTATCAACAGGTTTTTTTTTTTTTTTTTTCTTTTTTTAAGCCGTAAGTGAACCTGGAATCCCACAAACCTATCAATAAAGTTTAAAAGCTTCAGTGAATCTAACCCATAACAGGTCCTTGTTTGGAGAACATGCTCAAGAAACACATGTGCCTTTAAGAGGTCTTGAAAGACTTTACACCCATGGACCATTACCATTTCCAAACACCCTGCAGCATTACCAGCCCAACATATGCTGACTGTATATCACCGTGACCCTCTCACTAAAGCTCTTTTGACTGGAGTGCTTTTAATACCCACTTTCTCAGCTGAGCTCAGGAGTGATTTGTTTTACATGCCACATTAATCCTTTCCACATTTTCTGGATGAGGCAACCACAATTCCACTTGTGAGGTGTTTCTAAAACACAGTTATAGGAATAAAGCAGCAGGGTCCCAGACTTGACAACTTCCCTCTAGGCAGCTGACAAAGTGGGCTATCGTGCCTCGGTTTAACTCTCGGTTTAATGAACAGTTGTGCCCAGACACTAGGGTGGGCCAGCCTTCCAGGCCAGTAGGAAGCCCCATTTATTGAAGGCAATATACTCTCAATTAAAACACTGTAGGAATCTTCATAGATGTAATGCTTTCTTGATGCTATGCATATTAGTAGAATTAAAGTCAAGAATAAATGGGGCTTCCCTGGTGGCGCAGTGGTTGGGGGGTCCGCCTGCCGATGCGGGGGCCGCGGGTTCGTGCCCCGGTCCGGGAGGATCCCGCGTGCCGCGCAGCGGCTGGGCCCGTGAGCACAGGCTCAGCAACCTGTGCTCCGCTAGCGGGAGGGGCCGCAGCGGTGAGGGGCCCATGTACCGCAAAAAAAAAAAAAAAAAAAAAAAAAAAAAATGAAAAAAAAAAAAAAAAGAATAAATGGAAAAGAGCAGTAGAACTGAAAATATATAAAACACATCTCAGTAAAACCAAAGAGAGTTTATACATCACACCCTCATAATTGTAGGAAGAGAGCTTTATTTATTTATTTAGTTTTTAATAAATGGGCAATTAGTGTTCAAAGTACAGGGTTTTATTACGTGGTAATTTTACAGTCTTAACTTTAAAGGCAGCTTATCCACCCTTACTCCCCAAATATATTCCAAGACCAGTGAACTTCTGTCGCATGCATTTATGAACTTTTCTACATTTTTAATGTTCACTGAATGTAAGTAATGTAGATTTTTGAAATTTCAGGTTGTCAACAAGGCTAACTGATTGAACCAACCAATTGTTAAAAAAAAATGTTTTTACATGTCAGCACTTGGCTGATTTTATTAACTTGTTAGTATTATGCTCCCAATTTTATGTGTTAAAATCTAACTGTACAAGCAACTTGAGACCTAAAATTATGCCTTTATCCAGTCCTAATTTATTGTTCTTCCCTCATAAATTTTATTTGCAGCTTCAATGGTCTGAAAAAAGCAATAAATCATAGTGAGGTGAGTTTTACGTAGTTTAGATTCAGTTCCTTACTTTCACTTGAAATCAATCTAATCCATTCCTTCTGGTGTCATTGTCATGTGGCTAATAGTATGTCTCAAAGCAAGAGATCATTTGAGTCAAAGAGATCTTTTTTCCTAAGCTACAGGATATCAGTTACACATACTGAGGTGATAAATCTTTTACATAAATTATAGGGAAGCTGATGTAATGTTTGCAAAATAGTTAGAGTTCTGTAAGTGAAAAAATACTCCTCTATTTATTTCTTGTCCCAGGTTGCTTCCCTTAGGTAATCAGGAGTATGATTCTAGTTTTTCTGAAGAAGCCTTCTGGAGGCATGATGTACTGCGGTTTCCTTACCACTGTTGAAGCCCTGGTTGCTAAACTGTGTCTGGCATAGCATAGGTGCTCATTAAATATCTGTGAAATGGATGATGGATTCAAACATACACCTTCACTTTCTAAACAACAATCTAGTTTATAATAATAATAATAATAATAAAACAACATTTTAGCAATGCCTACCAAAAAAAGTTAGCTATTTCCTAGTGATCTTTAAAACAAAAAAATCTGATCACGTGAGGGAAATAAAAGCCATTGAAATCTCATTCTCCCTTTTTCTCTCTACACACATACCCACACGGACACACCTACACCACACTAAGCAGAGACTCTACTTTAAAAATAATTAATGTAGGGGCTTCCCTGGTGGCGCAGTGGTTGAAAGTCCACCTGCCGATGCAGGGGACGCGGGTTCGTGCCCCGGTCCGGGAGGATCCCACATGCCGTGGAGCGGCTGGGCCCGTGAGCCATGGCCACTGAGCCTGCGCGTCCAGAGCCTGTGCTCCACAACGGGAGAGGTCGCAACGGTGAGAGGCCCGCGTACCGCAAAAAAAAAAAAAAAAATTAATGTATACTCAAATGTAGAAAGCAGAATTAATACTTAGCAGATCATTTGGTACATTTTTAGAACTTTGAAAAATTGAGTTTAAATGAATTTGTCAGCAGTTGATGGAGAACTGTAAATTGTTTCATCTGACTGTGTTTTAAAATTGATTTTAAAAAATGACTTTTAGCTTTTGGAACTCTTGTCTCAACATCTAGAATCACCTCACAATTAGAGGATACTTTCAAGAAAAAAGAAATGCCTGAGTGTGAAGTCTACTGTCTTAAACTTTATTTCAAATGCTCTGCTTTCAGTATCTTTGAAAAAAACTTTCTAGGTTACTTTCTTTCTCTAAGCTGATATTTCTTTAACAGGATCTAGAATTCCTTGGCTAGCTTAGAATCATAAAAGCACTGGTTTTTACCCTGCTTGGACATTTGCTCAGTTGAGTTTGGGTTCATATTTAGTTATATCCACTAAAATTGCCCATTCTTCTTTTGCCATTGGGCATTTTTTCAATCTTAACAAACCCAAGTCCATATTATAGGCCTGCTGGCCAACATTCCAGGTAAATGAACGGTTTTAAAGAAAAATGGTGCTATTTTTCAAAAGCCTGACATTAAAAAAAATACAAGTCCAGAACTGAAGCCTTCAATAATTTTTCCATGCCTATATGCTACAAGAAGCAAATGGTTACACAAACGAATACATCTGGGATTATTTTCAAGCTGTTATTCCCCACCAGGGAAAATATTTAGAAATAAGGCTCAGTCTTTGTGCTGGCACTACAAAGAGGCCAGCCATCTTGATGCTTTTCCAGATTGTTTAATGATTTTCCTCATATTGTGTGGTGGCTTTATTGCCCTGTTTCGTATGCCTTCCCATTCACTGTTGGTAACCATTTATGTTGGGTATGTTCCAATTTCCAGATCTGTTTTGTGGCATTTATAGCTCGCAGCTAATAAGGCCATTCAGTATCTTTATATATATAAAATATTAAAAAATATTCTTTACCATGGAAAGTTAGAGGAAATGATTCAAAATTTAAAAACAGCCTTATTAAAGCATGGAGTAAATTTCCCTTTAAACTGTTAAGTGAGGGTGACTGTGGTTCAGAGGTGCCTGCTTCTAGAGTCCAGGAAATGCAGTATTAGGTGTGTGTGTGTGTTTTATATGTATACGTAGGTATTATATATATACATACATATGTAGCACAGCAAGCATATGTGTATTATATATATATATAATTATAAGTGCAAAAGGAATGGTAATTCATTTATGCTACTTTGCAAACTCTGACTTTATAAGGTAGAGCCTCCAACAAATATGCATATGTATATCCTGGTGTTATTTTCATTCAGCTTGGATTTTAGAGTTTGAGTTTTTAGAGTTTTGCCTTCCTGTGACTCCCTATAAAATGAAAATTATTGAGTTTGTTAGATGCATAAATACTATATGTCTAAGAAACTGAAATTTCCAGAATTAACCCCCAAATTAAAGCAAAAAAATGAATATTATCATTAAGGTAGTCTTTTACTCAACATACATCTAAGGAGATCATGTCAATCATGCTTTTATTCTACTTTTTCAGTTCTGTGTAAGTTAGATATTGAACACATATTTCCTAACTTCAAATATATTAGACTGAGTTCATAAGTTACTTTGATTTCTTATATTTAGAATGCATGTTACTAAACTAAAAATTTTCATATTTATTATCACACATTAGAAGTGATTTGAGATTTTAATCATGACCAAAGTCTGAAATAAGATAAAATCCTCTGAAAACATAGTTTTTTTTAATATTACCTTTGTGAATTTCAATTTCAGTGTCATAATATCTTAAGGGAATAAAGCTTTTTGCAGGAGAATATAGCCTCCAATTGTTTGAGTGTACAAGTCGTGCAGAAGATGGGTTGGTTAATAATGATATAGTTCATCCATTTCCACATTCAGAATTCTGTGAAAGAGGAAAGTCTCAAAGGTAACCCACAGAGGTAAGGCTGAAAGACCTTATCATTGTGAAAGATTTTTATGCGATTGAATGAGAAAACAATGCCAAGTTTTAGATATGAACATTGTAGTGCATAGGTCTACAGAAAGAGAAGCTAATTTCTGTGAAAATAATTTGCAGGTCTTCCTACCCTTGAACATCACCTGAGTGAGTGGTGTGAAGTGTGCCGAGAGGCAGTATCTGAGCTCTTGGATGTTTATATTTTAAAAAGAGTGACATCAAATTGATAGGTCTTTACATGCATCAGATTAATTTTACCTTGCTTTTTTGCAAAGAAGACAACTTATTTAATTCCACCGAGTTATGCTTCATGTTAATATATTTGTGTGGACATCTAAAAACTTAGGTGGTTTTGAATTAATAATGTTATTATTTTTCTGATACTGAAAGCATTAAATCATCTTCTAAATCATCACCAATAATGAGAGCAGAAATTTAGAGAATCCCCTTAATCTTACCCTTTAACTATAACAAAGATTACATATGTGTATTTATATATAGCATATATGTTAACAGATTCATGTACATTATTTCTAATTTTGCACATGTATACACCAACAGTGTATACAATAATGGTTCATATTATTATGCAAATTAAAGAAACCAGATAGAATTTAGTTTAGTTAGAAACAGGTCCTGTCCTGCAACTTTTTACATGGGCCACTTCCTCTGCCGACACACAGAGATATGCTCCAGTGTTTTTAATATTGCACTGTATTCTCTTAATATTGGGTTGGCCCAAAAGTTTGTTCGGTTAATGAATACACTGTTCAATAAAATTATTGGTGAAAATGAAACATGTGTCTTTTTACTGAATAAGTTATTCAACCTATTCCTTATTGATAAAATATTTAAGTTGTTTCCAAATTCTAGCTATTAGAAACAATTCTTCATTGAGCATTCTCTCATAAACAGTTTTGCATACTTAGGTTTACACAGCTATTGTGTAATTTTTGAAAATATCATTATTGGCTCAATGTGTATGCACATTATTCAATTTATTGATGCTAACAAATGCTTTCTAAAAAACTAATAATTTGCATTGCCAACAAAATTGTCAAAATAAAAAATGCCTGTTTTATTACTCTTATACAAACATGAATTTTATCACAATTTCTCTCTTTTCCCTTTACCTTTTTAAAATAATACAAAGTATACAGGCTAATCTAAAAAACGTCTAGCAATATAGAACTGTATATAATAAGATTAAAAGGCAATTTTTATTTTCTCTTTCGTCTCCTTCCCTCACTCACACAGCTCTCTCTCTGCCCTCTCCACTGCTACCATCTCTGTGCATTTCCAAAAATCTCTATTTGGGCATGTGTTCTTAATGTACATACTACTTGTCAGTCATAAATAGGATCTTATTTGATATTGTATTCTACAGCATCCTTTGCTTCACTCAAAAATGTTTCACAAATAACTTTCTATTTTATTTTTAATGGCTGTATATTATTATGTCGTCCGTATGCTAATTTATTGAATCC
This sequence comes from Lipotes vexillifer, assembly GCF_000442215.2. Classification (NCBI taxonomy): domain Eukaryota; kingdom Metazoa; phylum Chordata; class Mammalia; order Artiodactyla; family Lipotidae; genus Lipotes; species Lipotes vexillifer. The sequence continues at coordinate 229,200 of NW_006787912.1, read as the reverse complement.
TTCTCCTATTGAACAGTGTTTCTCCTGTTGACCAAGGTTATTTTCAGGTTTTCCCTATTACAAAAATTACTTTATATTAACTTCATACTGAAATCTTTACCACTTGTGTATTTGTGAAGAAGAGACATATAGAATTGGAAATATGGAGTCAAACAATATGCACAACTGAAATTCTGGTAAATACTACCAAGTTACCTTATTAATCATTTAAAAATGTTTGCTAACCATATGGCCATAATATTTCATTGTTCGTATTCGTAAATTTTTTGTCTTGTTGAGATGTAGAACTTGACCATATGTTTTTAGGTTATTGAATGTATTTGAAATGCCAGTCCAGGCAATTTGCTAAATTTTCATTTGTGTTGTTCTTTGCTTACATTATGATTTATAGGACTTTTTTCTCTGTTGTAATTATTACCCATTTGTCTATTTTTGTCTTTCCACCCAGTTAATGATTTTCCTTTTTTTATTTTTAATTTTTATGTTTTAAAATTTATTAATTTTTTCCTTCATGGTTTTTGAATTTTGCCACATATTTTAGAAAAGCTTCTGTACCCCAAAGATGAAAGATATTTGAAAATGATTTCTTGTGTTTGTTGCCTTTTACATTATAATGCTTTGAAGTCCATTTGGGAGTTATTTTGATGAACGTGAAGTCGTTGTCAAGGTTTATATTCCGGGTTTTTTTTTTTTTTCCCTCCAACTTATAAGCCAGGTGGCCCAATACCACTTGATTAATCATCTAGACGATGTAGAAATACCAGTTTTTACATATATTATTTTCCCATGCGTATTTGCATCTGTTTTTTAGATTCTCTGTTCTGTGCCATTGATATGTTTGTTTCTCCATCAGTACTGAATGTTTCCAATCATTTTAACTTTATAATGACATTTAATGCTATGTAAGACTAGGTCACCCTCATTGCTTACATTTCAAAGAATTTTCTCAGCTTTATCATGTTTGATATGAGACCAAAGAGAAACAAATGTCTATTTTCATTGGGAATGCCTTGAATTTTCACAGTAATTTAGGAAGGACTGATATTTTAAAATATTTTTAAATTTTACTCTCCAGTAATACAGTATATATCTCATTAAAGATCTTATAAATGTCCCTTAATAGAGTTTTATAATCATATTCATGTGGATATAACTCTTTCTTTTAAGTTTACTTGTAGGTATATTTTTATTGATTTTGTAAATCAAATATATATTTTCTATGTGATACTGCTGTAGAAGAAAAGAATTTATTCTGCAAATGACTACTTTATTGAAATTTTTTATAATTTCTAATAATTTATACAATAGTTATTTTGCTTTCCTAAAGAAATTATCATATAATCTACAAATAATTAAAATTTTGCTTCATGTGTGTTGTTGTTGTTGTTTAATGCATTTATTATTTGTTGACTACTTTATGGAGTAATTAAATAATACTGGTGATAACTGTGTTGGTTAAGTCTATGGGTCAACTTGACTTCCATAAGAGATGCTCAGATAGCTGGGTATAATAATAGAAACATTAGAAATAATAGAAACATTATTATATAATAGAAACATTATTTCTGGGTGTATCCTTGACAGTGTTTCTGGAAGAGATTAGCATTTCAATCAGTAGGCTGTGTAAAGAAGATCCACCCTCACCAGTATGGACGGGCAGAAGAAAGGTGAATTCTCTCTTTTCTTGAGATGTCCATCTCTACTTGGAGAATTTTTTTAAAAGGTGGCATTTAAGCTGGCTATTTAACTTGAGTTGAAACTTGACATGGGACCAATATAGAGGCTTGTATTCCAGAAAGAGCACGAAGATTCAAGTCACAGAAGATTTGCTGGAAAGTACAAATTTGGGGGTTGAATAACACGGAGCGATGCTTGAATAGTAGACTGGGGCAACTTCTGAAGGATATTTATGCCATGCTAATGATTTTGAGCATTGTAAAGTTTGTGTAAAGCCATTTTAAAACATTTAAAATTAGCATGTAACACAATTAGACCATTCATTTAGAATAATAACAGACTGCATAGAAAGTGAGTTTTCAGGTAGAGAAAAAGGACAGTGTCTCAAAACACTGGGCGAGAGATAATGAGGGCATATAGCAGTGGCACAGGAGATAGAGAAGATGGATTCACAAGGCATGAATGACTGATGTTATAGTTAAAGAGAATGATGGGAGGGAGAATGAAGGAACGCTGCTTGAGTGACTAGATACCTGTTAGTGCAGTTAACAGAAACGGAATGAAACGGGAGAAGGGAGCTGGGGAAAAATGGTAAATTTATCTAACATAGTGTGAGAACAGAGCCAGACATTGTTGTGGGAATATGACATGGCTTCTCCATTCATGGAGCTCTTCACATAGTGGCAAGAGAAATACCAGGACACGCATTTTTGTAATTTAATATTGTAAGAGTTTTCAGCAATAATTATTCAATCAAAAGTGTCCCCAAATGACATTCAGTAATCCTGCTTTGGTAGGCTAAGGAAAAATTCTCAGAGACGTGCAGACATTACAAGGACTACACAGGAGGATTTATTTTCCAGGGGCAGGGGTGTGGAGAAGTGAGGTGCGTGCGCGAACCTAGTCTGATGTGGCTGAAGCATGGATGTCCTTAGAGAAGTGACTGAAGTTGTCGCTTATAAGTAGAAGGGCAACGCAATCACATTGAGCTATGGGATACTAAGAAGACAGTTGCGTCCTTCTCTAGATATGGGCTAGAAATAGACAAATGATCTCAGCCCTTCCAATGTCGCAGTTTTTCAGACTTGAAAACTATTACGTTATTCACATCCTATGAAAGGTAGTATCTTTAGCAGAATCTCGGGCCGCACCATGTAATAAACCAAAGTATGAGTTCTGTTGGTGAAATGTATGAGTATCCACAGGACATGGGATGAATAAAGGCTATTTTGTGAATTCAGGTGCTGTTCTGCCAATGAACTTTGTAGAAAAAGGAGCTTTATGGATTTCAGGATGGGAGATCGCGGATTGGGGACCTGCATATCTCCTTGGGAGTAATACACTTTTGATCATGTTTGGACTAGTGGGAATGGGTGAAATTGTTCAGGTAGGAAAGTGAATTAGAGAAGAAAGGTTAGTGGACAAAAACTAAGGAAAATTATCATTTAAAGGAAACTTATCCCTTGAAGGAAATCCAGAGGGAAAAGCCTGAAATACTAGAGTGGACATTTAAGAAGGAAATGTCAACTAGATCAAATATGACAGACTGAGCCAACAAACAGCCATGTGAACAAGGAAATATAAGGCGTTTATAAATACTGTGATGAAAGAAAAACAGGATAGCGTGGTTAGAAGTGCCCAGGAGGCTGCCTTAGGATGGGTGGTCAGGAAGGCCTGTGAGGGCTGCCGTGTAAGCCAAAGCCTGAGGGTCATAAAAGAGCGTGCTGGAGAGAGAAGCCTGGTCTAGGCAGGGGTTCCGAAAATGCATGCCATGAACGAGAGCTCTGTGGAATTTTGTAGAAGCTTATGGATTCCTTCTCAGAAATATATTTATAAATACATAACATAAATATATAGAACTATAAAGGGAATCAACTATATCGAAACATTACATCAAATATGTAAAAAAATCATGAATTTTTGATGCAGTAATATACGCACTTGAAAACTATCAAAACTCAGGAGCTCACAGGCAGATCTATAACTCACAATATTAAAATGATTAAGTAAAGAAACAATAGTTCAAGATATATGGAATAACTGTGACATGAAAACATCCGTGATTTCTATTAATGAAAAAGTAACAGGTATTGCTAACACAACTGTGGAACATAGTGAAAGAAAATGCTTAATAAAGAGGTAAAATTTTTCCTCTCCACGTCCGTATACCCCTGGTCCAAGGCAAAGTTTGGCCATGGTAGAAATTTAAATATATTTTTAGGAAAAGCGTGGATAGAAAGAATCTAAAAATGAAGCACAAAACTCTGAATTCTGCACCCATCATCTTCAGCACTTAGGAGAATGTTCCAGCACGTTTTCTGTGTGACATGGTAGGCTCCCAGTTTTTTGTGGGGCTTAAAGGAAGAAAGGGCATGATGTGGTGCAAGCACCTGCCACTTGAGCCATACTGTACTGTGGTACCATGTGTATCTCTGATGGGAGAATCAAAGCATAGACTACGGTACCTGCGGTGGGAGTATTCAAACTTAGATCCCCGGGTTCTGCAACAGGCCATACAATTTGTTGCAAAGAACTGCACACCTACTAAAAATACACCTACTGCATACCTCCTGGTATGAAACGGCCTTGGCAGGAATGGAGCTTCTGACCCTGTGACATCAAGTGACCAAGCATCCAGAGGTGGCCATCATGAACTTAGTCCTCTCAGATTACTGAGTTAATATGGCCAGGTGGACCCAGCAGTCACTGTAAGATGGAAGTAGCACATTCAGAGTCAGGCATAAGCAGGGACAGAGAGAAAAAGTAAATGCAGAAGCAGGTGGCCCAGACCCACCCTCACATTATCTAGCACTGTTTCACCAGCAGATTTCCCCCAAGTCACACCTATGGCAGCATTGAAGGTCCCTTATAGCCAGCTGATGGAGAAGAATATTCCTCAGTAATGGGTTCACTAAAGGGTTGGTATGTTATGTTGGTGTTAGTTGGAAATGGATGGCTGATTCACTGCAGTTCAATCCAGGGGTTTCCCTGAAAGGAAACTGTATAGGCAAACTCTCCCAATAGGCAGAGCTCAGAGTGGTGAATTTAGCATCCACTTTGTGTGGAAACAGAAATAGCCCAAGGGCACATGACCTCATGGGCAGTGGCAAATAGCCCAGCTGACTGGTCAGGGGCATAGAGAAGTAAGAATGGAAAATTAGGGACTAGGAGGTCTGGAGAAGTGACGTGTATTTGCACCTATGGAATAAGCACAAAATGTGACAATCTTAAGTTCCTGTCAATGTCCATCAGAGAATACACACACTGCCCACAAAAGAGGTATTAACCAACCAAGTTGACAGAGAGACTTGGCCAGTAGACGTCAGCCAGCCTCCATCATTGTTCACTCTAGTGCTGGCACAATGGACACATGAAGAGTGAAGTCACGGAGACTACGCATGGGCTCCCACTCACCAATGCTATTCTAGTGACTGCCCCTGCTAAACACCCAAATTGTCAGCAAAGAGATCAATCCTTGACCCTATTACAGCACTGTATTCTGAAGAGTCCAATCCGCTTCTTGTCTGACTACATTGGATCCTTCCACTCTGAAAGGAGCAGCAACTCATCTTGACTGTAATCGACACACACGCATGGTAAGGGTTTGACTTTCATGCCAGCAAAGCCTTGTCTGGACCCAGTACCTGAGGATTTACAGAGTGTTTCATTCACTGACACATAATACCAAATAATTTAATAATTACATCAGAGGAGATATGGCAGTGGAAACAAGACCAAGGGATCCACTCGTTCTTTCCCATACAAGACCAGAAAGAAGCCACTAGCTCGGTGGCACAGTAGTTTGACCTCTTAAAGATACAGCTGAGGCACAAGTTTAAAAATGATACCCTGCAAGAATAATCCTCCAGGGCTGCATCATCCTCAGGACTGAGTGTACACTCTAAATCAAGTACCATCATCTCATGTTTTGTCTTTAAGTAGAGTACACGAATCTGGGAACCAAGTGGTGGAAACAGCAGCCGTATCAATTACCATCACTCCCAGTGACATACTTGGGGAACTTGTGCTTCTCATTGCCACCAATTTAGGTTCTGTGGATTGAGAGGTGCTAGTTCCCAAAGGAGAACCCTTCCACCAATGGACACGAAGTTAGTCCCACTGAACTCTATGCTACAGCTATTAATCTGTTACTTCAGCCTCCTATGCTAAAGACTATGAGGAAAGCAAATGAGTCACCATAGTGGCAGGGGTGATTGACATCAATCTTTAAGGAAAGGTAGGGCTTTGCTACAAGAGGGATCAGAAAGTACTGGGCTTATTCTGAGGTTATTCAGTGGGTCATCTTTTGGAGAGTGATTAATACTCTCATCCCCTCCTCCACTACCTGTTTTAGATGCCCCTCACCCTCAACTAGTAGTTCCCTTGGTCTAGGTTTGTCTCCTAGTGGGGTGATCCAGACCCTTATCCCTGTGGGATTTGAGAGGAGAAATTTTTACTCTGTGGTTAAGGAGGACAGATCATCTACAGAGTGAATCATGTAGGTTTAAGAAGAATGTAAACATCTATGACAATCTCTGGGTGAATCGGGAATCAGCATGAAGATTGCTCCGTCCAATGTCATGTTTGTAATGGCATTTATTAGTAGAGTTAGGACATTTTATTTTATTTTTTTCTGGTAATCATTTCTAGCCAAGGAAGAATAACAGAGAACTTAACTGGCTCGAGTAAACCAGATATAGAAATTGATCATCTAAAAAGTACAACATAAGGATATTCAAGGGGCAGGGAATTTGAGGATGGTATTAGGACAAATCACGCATCCTAGTTTTGGAGGGAAGAATATAAATATAGATTGGCAATGAACATATAAAAGAGATCAAGGAACTAAAAATCGATGACGTGTTGAACTACATAAGGGACTATTAACTAGTAAAATAATTAAAAGTTGTCACCAGAAAATATAAAGGAGACAAAACAGAATATTTGCACAAGAGATAAGGGACAAAATTGATGACAGAAAAAGCACCTTAGGGTGCTTAATAAAATACATGATGTGACATCTATGTTAGTTCTTGATGATAAGGTAAATAAGAGATAAATTGCTTTGTGTTATTGATATTAGAAGTAATTTTGGTTTGAACGACTCTATTTTGTGTGTAGTCTAAGTCATATAAATGCACTGGGAACATAATGAATTTTGGGTCTTCTATACATTTTTTTAAATCAAGACAAGGTGAGATGGTCTTAATTATGAACCATGTCTCAGAGTTTCACTGACCATGATAAAATTTGTTCAACTATGACAACAGGGTCCCTCCTGCTAGAATACTTCAGGTTTGGTTTTCTTAATTTAAAATATATCCTCTGTGGGGCTTCCCTGGTGGCGCAGTGGTTGAGAGTCCGCCTGCCGATGCAGGGGACACGGGTTCGTGCCCCGGTCCGGGAAGGTCCCACATGCCACGGAGCGGCTGGGCCCGTGAGCCGTGGCCGCTGGGCCTGCGCGTCCGGGGCCTGCGCGTCCGGAGCCTGTGCTCCGCAACGGGAGAGGCCACAACAGTGAGAGGCCCGCGTACTGCAAAAAAAACAAAACAAAACAAACAAACAACAAAAAAATATATATATATATCCTCTGCTTTGGTCAAGGGAGATCAGTTACTTTCCATAGAGTTTGTCTCCACACATGATAGAAACAATTACTGAAATAAATCACATAATAGTCTCCAAACTGTCAAATGACAGCATTAAAAAAAAGAATCGTTTCTTATAAGTTTCCAAGTAACCATAAGATAAAATGATGCAATCTGCATTTCAGATCGATGTCATAAATTAATGAGGTTATTGTGAGGAATGTCCTAAATAAGTGTGTCTGTTTTCTTCTAGGTCAGTAGTAGGACATCACAATTTTATACACTGATTTGTGTTCCCCATAGCAAAGTCTCGCTTTTTTTTCAACTGAAGTATAATTGACACACAGCATTCTGTTAGTTTCAGGTATATATCATGATTTGATATTTTTATATGTTGCAAAATTACCACCATAAGCATATGTAACATCTGTCACCATACTTAGTTACAGAATTTTAAGATAAGAACTATTTTTTTTAAAACGTCTTTATTGGAGTATAATTGCTTTACAATGGTGTGTCAGTTTCTGCTTTATAACAAAGCGAATCGGCTATACATATACGTATATCCCCATATCTCCTCCCTCTTGTGTCTCCCTCCCCCCCTCCCTATCCCACCCCTCTAGGTGGTCACAAAGCACTGAGTTGATCTCCTTGTGCTATGTGGCTGCTTCCCACTAGCTATCTATTTGACATTTGATAGTATATATAAGTCCATGCCACTCTCTCACTTCGTCCCCGCTTCCCCTTCCCCCTCCCCGTGTCCTCAAGCGCATTCTCTAGTAGGTCTGTGTCTTTATTCCGGTCCTGTCCCTAGGTTCTTCAGAACCTTTTTTATTTCTTTTAGATTCCATATGTATGTGTTAGCACACGGTATTTGTTTTTCTCTTTCTGACTTCCTTCACTCTGTATGACAGACTCTAGGTCCATCCACCTCACTACAAACAACTCAATTTCATTTCTTTTTATGGCTGAGTAATATTCCATTGTATATATGTGCCACATCTTCTTTATCCACTCATCTGTCGATGGACACTTAGGTTGCTTCCATGTCCTGGCTATTGTAAATAGAGCTGCAATGAACATTGTGGTACATGACTCTTCTTGAATTATGGTTTTCTCAGGGTACCTGCCCAGTAGTGGGATTGCTGGGTCTTATGGTAGTTCTCTTTTTAGTTTTTTAAGGAACTCCCATACAAACCTCCATATGGTTTTTCTCCTTCAATTTGTTAATATGGTTTATCACATTGATTGATTTGCATATATTGAAGAATCCTTGCATTCCTGGGATAAACCCCACTTGATCATGGTGTACGATCCGTTTAATGTGCTGTTGGATTCTGTTTGCTAGTATTTTGTTGAGGATTTTTGCATCTATGTTCATCAGTGATATTGGCCTGTAGTTTTCTTTCTCTGTGACATCTTTGTCTGGTTTTGGTATCAGGGTGATGGCGGCCTCATGGAATGAGTAAGATGAGAACTTTTAAGACTCACTCTCTTAGCAACTTTCAAATATGCAGGATAACACTAACTACAGTTGCCCTGCTGCACATCACATCCCCATGACTCATATATTTTATAACTGGAAGTTTGTACCTTTTGACTCTCTTCACCCATTTCACTGAGCAGTACACCCCCTACCTCTGACAACCACCAATCTGTTCTCTGTATCTATGGCAAAGTCTCTGCTTTGATAGATTTTAACAAGCAGTATCTATTCACCTGTGATGACTTTTTAGCTGATGACATTATCTCTTAATTGTATCAATCTGAGCACACCCTTACCACTGGGGAAAATTAATAGGCTGGTCTACACACCCCCTTGGTTTATAATCCCAAAAATGTATCACAGGCTTTGAGGTTTTTGTTTCCTATTCTTCAATATATTGGCGCTCAAGGCTGCTTAAACAAGCATCAACAAAGGTGCCTGTCTTCTTTGAAGTTATTTTCTGCGGAAATCACAGCCAATGACCAAATGATTTGGAAAGATTAAATTGTGCTTATTTTATGGCATTCTAAAACGGCAGGGTTAAATACTGGGCCAGCTGCCAGCCGTTCAGCACCCACACTTTCATGTTTGGCTGCCAGATCCGTCTACACGCATTATTCTGGAGCAGAAATGTGCGATGGCGCCATTCTGGAGAGCAGAAATGAGTTTTTGAGTTTTAATGCTTTGATGAATGGATAATTCAAATATTATCCACTTTTACATGCATACAAAATACTTTCTTAAAATTAGATTGGATTTTGGTTGCTGGAGGAAGGTTCTTCCTTTGTCTTGGAGGAAAGACATCCTTACACTAGTTAAATTTCCTTTTTCTTTGTTCCAGAGGAATGTCGGACCTCTTTCTCCAACCCTATTAAAAATCAAGATGTGTACTTAGCCATTTTATTTGTAATAGAAGCTATAGATATACATACATACTTAAGTGCACATATTAGACAATTTATTCTATGTGAATTTTCACCAAAAGCATTTTCTTCTCTATACTCAGCCATAGTCTTCAGGCTGAGGCACGGCTATACATTCATTTCAGACATCTTGATGGCAAGATGAAACAGCTTCACATGCTGTGCCGATCTCTACACAGAAGAACCGTAGTCTCACACTCAAAGCCCACGGTCTATAGCCGCACAGGTAAAACTTCATTAGTAATATGAATGATTTAAAAATACAAAAGAGCAACAACAAGTCTAAACAAGTTTATACTCAAGGAAGTAATAAATGGCTACCAGAAAGCAAACCTGGAGGTTTTCAGACAAGAGAAGCCACTGTCTCTACTACAGGGTGGGAAGCACTTTTTTTTGGAGAAGGCGGGTCTTGACCCGGACTTAAAGAATATTAGGGATTTCCTCAGATGCAGCAGAGCAATAGGAGAGGGACCTGTGGGTTGCAAAGAAGGAACCATAAAGTCATGCCTAGACTGATATTTTAAAATAGATATAAGAAAGTTGGGTCCATATTTTTGTAGGTTGGAAGCTCCATGCTGAGTAGCTTGGAATTAATCCTTCTGACAAGAGGGAAAGAATGAACACTTTTGGACAAGACCAAGGACACGAAGCTAAACCAGTATTTTCAGAAGACTCATGTGATGTTGTACAGGGTGGAATGAAGGAAAATCTGCATGTAGACAGATTCCTCAAGAGAAAGCTCTGGATGAAGTGCTGTAAGGTAACCAGAGCATCATAAAAATGCCAACACAAAGAAGTTCATGGACAAAAGTAAAACCAATAGGACCCAGTAACTGAGTGTATAGTGAGCAAAGCATCTCCAGTTGACTGGTGGAGGAATATGGAATGACAGAATCTAGCTTGCATCAATCACTATTTCTGAAACACTGACAGTCAATAAATATAAGATGGACCCCTTCTCAGGAGTACATTACCTCAGCAGTGCAGTCCCCAGTGCAAACAAGACGAGAGGGGAGAAGTGACTGGACTGGGGAGGTTGGAGAGGAGAGTCTAGTGAGTGACAAGGTCAGTTTTAGTTTGAGTCCAAGAGAGACCAGACAAAAATGGCTGGGAAAAAAATATATCATGTGCTTTAAGACATCTTAGAATGCATTGCACTGAAGGGACAAGACAAAATATTTTTCACATTTTGGTTCAGTTACCATTAATATTAAAATTTTCTGGCAATCATTTTTTATTCATTTTTATGGAAATATTTTATTCTAATATTGCATAGCATTTGTGCACCCTACAAATTTGCCAGTCCCTGCGTTCCAGATGGGTAGCTGACCTTTGTCGTTCCTCTCCTTGAGGATTCTTGCAGAGCGGAAAACAGAAGGTACATATAGCAGACTCCTAAAATCAGTGAAGGTACTGTGTTGGAATCCTCTGGGGGCAAGGGACAGGGGTGTGCCTTTGAGAAACAGAAAAATATGGGGTTCTTCTCTGACCCAAGTTATCACACAACCCTGTGGAACTCTGATGAGATTCTAAGCTTCTCAGTTTTTCTGAAGGTGCCTGAAGAGGAGCACCAGGGCTCCTGAGAGCAACAAAACCTCAAGGCCTCCCTGCAGCAGCCAAGGCCAACTGTCAGCACTGGTCAGAGATTTCCTATTTCTTAACACTGGGACCTCTGTGTAGGAGGATCCCCAGAAGAACTCAGGCTGAATCTTCCACCAGCCTGGCAGGATGGAAACTCAGTTTTGAAATTAGTTTGATTAAATAAGAAATAGAAACACAGACGTCTTGAATTATGCTTTTTTACAATTTATCAATGAAAACTGGTAAATTGAAGAATTAAAGATCCCAAGTTGTAGGATTTTTTTGTTTTAGTTCTTTCTTCTACCTATCCATAGATATAGTACACTTCTCCAAACTTCCTTCAGTCTTGGAATTCATGTTATAATACTCTACTACGTTAAGGGCTGAATGGTGGCATCCCTCAAAAAAGTGTTTACTTAGCAGTAGTACCAACATTTTTTTTTTTTTTTTTTTTAGATGTTGGGGGTAGGAGTTTATTAATTAATTTATTTATTTTTGCTGTGTTGGGTTTTCGTTTCTGTGCAAGGGCCTTCTCTAGTTGTGGCAAGCGGGGGCCACTCTTCACTGCGGTGCGCGGGCCTCTCACTATTGCGGCCTCTCCTGTTGCAAAGCACGGGCTCCAGACGCGCAGGCTCAGTAGTTGTGGCTCACAGGCCTAGTTGCTCCGTGGCACGTGGGATCCTCCCAGACCAGGGCTCGAACCCGTGTCTCCTGCATTAGCAGGCAGATTCTCAACCACTGCGCCACCAGGGAAGCCCAGTACCAACATTTTTTGATGCTGTATCTGTTCCCATCATTCTTTCACACTATGAATGAGGTAGTTGAACTGTACAGAACAATTTCCCAGAAGAATCCTTGCTCGAGTTCTGAGTAGCACAGTCTTGGAGAAGGATAGCTGAACATTTCTTGTATTGGACCTGAAGTCACAGGAGATGCCAGCAACAACAGTTCTTTAGGAGCAGAAAACACTTGGTGAGATACCACGTTTATCCTTAGGCCAAAGTACCCGAGACTCCTCTCTCAAATGGGTCCTGATCATTTACATTTAAAAACATTTTGTAATTAACGCGTGTTCATTATGTTTATGCTAGGTCATTACAAATCTTTTTTTTTTTTTTTTTTTTTTGTGGTACGCGGGCCTCTCACTGCTGTGGCCCCTCCCGTGGTGGAGCACAGGCTCCGGACGCACAGGCCAAGTGGCCATGGCTCATGGGCCCAGCCTCTCCGCGGCATGTGGGATCCTCCCGGACCGGGACACAAACCCGAGTCCCCTGCACCGGCAGGCGGACTGTCAACCACTGCGCCACCTGGGAAGCCCACAAATCATTTTTAAAGACAGTTGAAATAAAGCGAAAAATTCAACAATGGAAGATAGTTATTTTTCCTTTACATAAAAAATGTTTCATTAATTATTTTCTTCTTAAATCAAGGCCTCATAGAATCAGAATCAATGTCCCCATTTTAAAAATCATGCACTGCCTCTTTCAATTATTCTACAGTATTACTAGATGACTAATAAAATTTGTATCATATTATAATTGAAAACTGCACTGGGAAAATATGAATGTGTCATGTTTTGTGATGTTGAAATCGTGCCATAAATGGTCCCAGTCGAGCCTGAAAAGCTGTTATTATTATTTCTTTTTATTAATGTCTAAGTAATCTGCATTTTTGATAACTTCAGTAAGCCTCATGACTGTCAACGTTTGCCATTTACTTTTTCTTTCTCCCAAATTATTTTTGACACTTTGGTTTCTATTTAACAAGTAAGTAAGCGTCCATTCTTGGAGATGTTACTTAATAGATACCACATGTCCAAGGCCATATGTAAACACCATTTACTGCAAAACAGGTTAATGACACAGTGCAGATATGGTTGCTATAGTCCTATATTATGCAAATAAGACCAAACTATTTTTGTAGCGATTATTTGAACTCACGAAAACCCAACAGAGGACATCACACTACAGGTGGCGATTAACACAAACTTAAACTTGTACTAATCTCCCCTTGAGAAAGGAAGCATTAGCAAATGCTCTGTGGCAGCTGCTCGTTTTACTATACAGCTAAATGCTACCAACAGAAGGGAATACTTTGGAGACTAATTTGAATTAACACGTTTGGAAATTTAGTGAAAGTATAAACACATATGATATTAAAAAAAAAAGAGAGAGAGAGAGAAAGAACCACACATACAATTCTTAATTGGAGCCATGCTTTTCTTTTTAGACTTTCCCTGATAGCTCCATTTCTATGATTCTATCCAGGCCCATAATCTAGATGTGGTTCTCTACAATGACAGCTTATTGGTATATCAAAAAACCTTCTGAACTTTGTGTGATGCAGGTTAATAAAATGTGATCACTTTTCCTGAAGAAGTTGAAGTACACCTCTTGGGACTGATACAAAATAGGAGTGATTCCCTCTTTGGGATGATTAGCTCAAACGACAGCAAAGAAGGAAGCTATCACATGCGCCTGTTTAGTATGAAATGATCTAGGATTTGGACTAGGAAAGGAAGACTAGGGAAGGGAGATTGTAAAGAAAGCAAGGAAAAGGGCTTAATCACAACTGTAGAAGTCAGAATTAATAATTTGTGTAAAGAGGATATTAGGAGACTGGTTTTTACCAGACCAAGAGGTCCATGTTATTTATAGCAACATTAAAGTTTGAAAACTTGCTACATGATAAAATGTCCCTGAAAAGATATATATTTGCGGTTGTTGTAACCTCATCTCTTTATTATGGGATTTCAGAAGAACAATAGTTTGTGGAGCTTTACAGTTTCTCTTTCATTCAAGTACTCTGTATGTAGCAGACATTAAGCACTGGTATATGGCACATACTGCACTAGGCACTAGGGATACTCATATAGTTCCCACTTTTAAGGATTTTACAGTATCTGATAGTTGTGTAGTCATTTAAACTTGAAAAATGCTTTCACTTTTAATTTTTCTAGTATTCTGATTTTCTATGTACCCTTTGGGCAACATGACCTTGATATTCATGGCAATGAATTTTTTTTTAAAGGAAAGGTGATTTTTCAAATATAAGGAATTATATTTTGAATAATGTAATGATGACTGTCTTAGCCTGGGTTGCCATAACAAAATACCATAGACAACATGGCTTAAATAACAGACATTTATTTGCTCATAGTTCTGCTGTCTGGAAGTCTGAGATCAGGATGCCAGTAGTGTAGAATTCTGGTGAGATGTCTCTTCCTGGGCTACACAAGACCACCTTTTGGCTGTGTCCTCACATAATGGAGAGAGAGTAAGCTCTCCAATGTCTCATCATAAGGGCACTAATCCCATCATGAGGCCCCACCCTCATGACCTCATGTAGACCTAATTACCTCCCAAAGACTCCCTTTCCAAATATGATTATATTGGGTTTAGGGCTTCAATATATGAATTTTGGGAGGACACAATTCAGTCCATAGCATAGACTCTGGTGCCCCATTTGAAAAATTTTGTGTTTTGCCATATTTGATTCAGAATGTTTTTTTTAAAATAAGTTTATGAATGAAAGTTCTTTTATACCTTTCTCCAGTCATATCATTTAATCTATCTAATAATAACCCTATTCTTATATTTTGTGCATCTTTTCTGTTCAGATTTTAATACTTTACTACTTATTTATATATGTATAAACAATAATATTGTGGTGTGCTTTCATGTTATATAAAATAGTATTATAGTTCATAACTTATTCTTTACTTTGTGTTTTACTTTTAGTTTTTTCAAGACTCCCTGATATATATGGATGTATATATGGATTTATATGTAGGTGTATATGTACACAAATATATAATACAATATAATATAAATATCAAGGAATCTTGAAAATCAGTGTCCAACATATGGTTTTGTTTCTACCATATCCAGGACTCATGGGTCCAGGGATCAAGGGGTGGAAATGGAAGTGGCACCACTGTTACTGCTAGTGACCCATCAGTAAAAATTTTTCTTCTTGTCCTCACCATCTTATGTTTCCCTGGTCTGGAGGTCTCCAAAGGGAGGAATGCTTCTATCAGTAAACACAGCATGATTCCACTGAATTGGAAGGGAAGATGGCCACCTGACCACTTTGGGCTCCTCATGCCTCGGAATCAACAGGCAGATAAGGGAGTTACTACACTGGCTAGGGGGACTGATCCTGACTGCCAAAGGGAAATTGGACTGCTACTATAAAATGGAGGTAAGGAAGAGGATATCTGTAATGCAGAAGTTCCTTTAGGGCATCTCATAGTACTACAATGCCCTGTGATTCAAGTCAATAGAAAACTACAACAACTTGGGCTTCCCTGGTGGCACAGTGGTTAAGAATCCACCTGCCAATGCAGGGGACACGGGTTCCATCCCTGGTCCGGGAAGATCCCACATGCCACGGAGCAACTAAGCCCGTGCGCCACAACTACTGAGACTGCGTGCCACAATTACTGAAGCCCGCACACCTAGAGCCCGTGCTCCACAACAAGCGAAGCCACGGCAATGAGAAGCCCGCGCACCACAATGAAGAGTAGCCCCCGCTCACCACAACTAGAGAAAGCCTGCACAGAGCAACAAAGACACAATGCAGCCAAAAATAAAAAATAAATAAAATAAATAAATTAAAAAAAAACCCCTACAACAACTCAATTCAGGCAGGATTACTAATGGCCTAGGACCTTCAGGAATGAAGGTTTGAGTCATGCCACCAGGTATAGACCACAGCCAGCTGAGGTACTTTCTGAGGGCTAAGACAATATGGAAGGTATGGAGGAATAGGTAGCTTTAAATACCAGTTATGGCCACGTGACCAGTTGCAGAAACTAGGAATATAATTGTTTTGAGTATTTCTTATTTTGTTATGAATATATTTGTGTGTGTGTATACCTAATATTTTTTTCTTTCCTCTCTTATCATATAACATGAGATGTATTAACTTTGATTCTGCCTGCCAATGCAGGGGACGCGGGTTTGAGCCCTGGCCTGAGAAGATCCCATGTGCCGCAGAGCAACTGGGCCCGTGAGCCACAACTACTGAGCCTGCGGGTCTGGAGCCTGTTCTCCGCAACAAGAGAGGCTGCAATAGTGAGAGGCCCGCACACCACAATAAAGAGTGGCCCCCGCTTGCCGCAACTGGAGAAAGCCCTCGCACAGAAATGAAGACCCAACACAGCCAAAAATAAATTAATTAATTAAAATTAAAAAAAAGAATTCAACAGTTCTAACCTGAATTTCCAGGCTGCTGGCCCACCCTACAGATTTCAGACTTGCCAGCCCCCACAATAATGTAAGACATTCTCTTAAATTCTGCCCCCATCTCCCTCTCTCTCTCTTTCTCTCTCTCAATTCTGTTTCTCTGGAGAACCCAAATGCAACCTTATATCCAGCAACCCTGATGTACGCACTTATTTTAATAATTTATGTATAGATTATTTTGGATTTTCTGACTGCAAAGGGTGACAATTTTCTTTCTTTCTTTCCATTCCATATATATTTTATTTCCTTTCTTGTCTTACTATAATGGCTAGGAAACCCAATA
This sequence comes from Lipotes vexillifer, assembly GCF_000442215.2. Taxonomy (NCBI): domain Eukaryota; kingdom Metazoa; phylum Chordata; class Mammalia; order Artiodactyla; family Lipotidae; genus Lipotes; species Lipotes vexillifer. The sequence goes on along the minus strand of NW_006787912.1, from coordinate 212,413 downwards.
AAAAGTAGAATAACAGTGTTGATAACAGGACACTAGAGGGAAAAGATTTTAATATTTTATGACTTTGTATTTTGCTGTAGATTTTTGAAGATACACTTTAGTATGAAGGAATTTTTTTTAATTCAGTTTTATAAAAGTTTTTTCAAGTAATGGTTATTGCAATTTGTGTAATTCTTTTTCTGAATGTATAAAGAAAATCAGGATTTTTTTCTATTTCTTTAATGTAATTAAATATACTGACAGTTCAATATTTGAAAACCAAGCATCACTTGAATAATCCCTTCCTGATTGGAATATTTTTTTTACATCTTGCAAGATTTGGTTTGTACATCTTTTCTTTAAAAATTTTACACTGTGGTTTATATTACTTTCATTTCTTGCTTTATAGCCCAGTGATCATAATTTGTATACTCTTCAATATTAATTTTTTACTTTTCCTTGAATTTGTTAATTTTTGTCTCATAAAGTTTAAGTAATATAATTAGGTATTTAGAATTGAACGTTTTATCACCATGGTCAATTGAACCTTTTATCCTCAGGAAAATTTCCTTTTTATCTCTGCTAATGCTTTCTGACTTATACACCTCAATATTATTATCACTACAGTTGTTTTTTGTGTGTGTGTCTAGTTTCTGCTCTTAATATATTTCCTTTTTAAATTTTAATTATTTTCTTAACTTTCTATTTAGCTGTGTCTCTTGTAACAAGCATAGAATTGTTGCTGTTGTTGATAAATTCAGTTAAAATCTTTGACTTCAATAGGGAATTTAATGTATTAACATTTACTGTAATTACTGACATATTTATATTTAAATCTATGTTTTATAATTTATTTATGATATTTATACATTTTGTATATACATATTTCCTCTACTTTCTACCTCTTTTGGTCTGAATTCTTTATATTATTTAATCTCAGTTCATTTGCTTGAAAATTGTAACTGGTTACACTGAAGCTAGTGCTTACCGTATGCATGGGTACGTATGTAAATTTTTACCACGCTTCAAGACTTAAACATCAAACTCCCTTTGACTTGCAACTCAGTTATTGGCTATTTTCTCAGAGAGCACCACATGACAAATGCCAGTGAATAAAAAACCCTGTGCCAGGAGGGTACAGTTGAAATAATCCAACGTAAGAATGATATTTTCCAGAAACTACATGTTTTACCTTAAAAATTCATAAGATTTGCCTCACAGTGTACTAACTTGTTTTAATAGTTAAAAAATAAGTTAGGTAAATATTAAGAAAAAATAATTAAAAATAAATAAAAACAAGCAAAACCTCTTAGTTATTTGATGTAATGCTATATCATTGTCTTGATCAGTTCTTAACAAGTGAGATGAATGCAAAGCGATTTGATCCTGCATTTTGAGATTATCACCTGCATCAACCTACTTTTCTGTCTCAGTATCACAGTATTTAAAAGAGAGTCAGAGAAGCAGATGTTTACAAATGTGTATTTTTTATTCACTGTTTTTTAAGTTGTCAGAGTAGTTATGAAACACTACCAGAAATGTGCTGCCTTGGGCAGAGATAAAAAAGTGTATAATTTTGCAGTTGGGAAGGCTTCTGTCTCAGTCACTTCCTATTTAAGTAGCCAACCACATTGCCTGGCACAGCATCAGCGCTCAGAAAATGGATATTGTTGTTGTGGTGGTTTTTGTTATGATTATCTTTAGTTGTGGACTGTTCATACCTTAACAGTATGTAGTATCTTAGACTCAGAAGGATTGCAATGCAACTTTGAGGATAGTCCCTTTCTTTAGAAAAAAGCTACTTTCTAACCTAAGAAGTAAGTTGCCTGTACTTTTTAAAAAAATTCTTCTAAAACTTTGTGTTTTTTTTTTCTTTTTTTGCGGTACACGGGCCTCTCACTGTTGTGGCCTCTCCCGTTGCGGAGCACAGGCTCCGGACGCACAGGCCCAGTGGCCGTGGCTCACGGGCCCAACCGCTCCGGACCGGGGCACCAAGCCGTGCCGCATGCATCGGCAGGCGGACTCTCAACCACTGCGCCACCAGGGAAGCCCGCCAGATGATTTTTTAATATCATTTTTAGATATCTGCTTCCTGCTAGGATATAAAAAGTAGCAAGAGATTATTGCTTCTGCCTTTACGGCGAAACACATCCAGACAAGCTACGTAATGATAGTTTTAAGAAACCCATCAAAGAACCGTGGAGCAAAAAAACCTAGATGAGATGGATTTCAGGACAGAGAAGCCCATGACCTTGACTGAAACCCTGGTGAAAAAGGAAGAGTCTTCTGATGCCCACGGGTTAGCTGGGATGGTGGACTGGAGTCTCAAGGAGGCCTAGCAGCATGTGGGATCTTCCCTGACCAGGGCTTCAACCCGCGTCCCCTGCATTGGCATGGGGATTCTTAACCACCGCCCCACCAGGGAAGCCCTTTTTTTTTTTTTTTTTTTTAAACATAGTCTTTTGTTCTTCCAAAAACACAGTTAAGAAAATGAAAAGGCAAAAAAAGACTGGTAGAAACTCTTTACAACACGTATCAGACAAAAGGTTTGTATCAAGAATATGTAGAGTTCTTCCAAGTCAATTACAAACAACAAAAACAAAAACCCCAAAAATAAACAGAAGATTTGAATAGACACTTCACAAAATATTTCAAATGGTGAATAAACATAAGAAAACATGCTCAATATTAGAGAAATTCAAATTAAATCTACAATGAAATACTAGTATGCACCTATGAGAGTGGCTAAAATTAAAAAGACTGGCTAAACCAAGTGTTTGCGAAAATATGGAAGAATTGGAACTCTTATACAATGCTCAAAGGAATGGAAAATTGTATGATCATTTGGAAAACAGTTTGGCAATTTCTTGAAAAGTTAAAAATACACTTTCCTATGACCCAATAATTCCAGTCCTAGGTATATGCCCAAGAGAACTGAAAGCATATGTCCATACAACACTTGTGCCTGCATGTTCAAAGCACCTTTATCTGTAATACCAAAAACTGGAAACAACTCAAATGTTCCTCAACAGATCATTTGATAAATAATTACATGTATCCATACAATGTAATACTCTGCAACATAAAAAGGAATTAACTCCTGAGACACACTTAAGAAAAAGTTAAGTAATCTAGTATTCATGAGTGGCTTCATGGTTGGAGAGAGTGACTATAAAAATAAGTGCAATTAATTTTAAAACCACTGACATCTAAGATTGAAACAAACTGTAAGTGGCCTCTTATACAAAAAAAAATCTTGATTTACTGACAAGTAGTTATCCATATTAGTGGATTCTGAGGATACCTATAATACACTTACCTAAGCAAACTTAGAAACTTGTACACATAAACCTTAGTGTCTGTACATTTCAAATTTCAGCTGCTTTCTTTCGATGCTAAGCAAATAATGAATGACCCGGTTTTGTTATTTGTAGTAGTCCACAAGTATGTAACATTTTTTATGATAATATTCTCACATACAGTATTTATTATTTTGCTTTTTTTTTTTTTTTTTTTTCTTGCGTTATGCGGGCCTCTCACTGTTGTGGCCTCTCCCATTTGCAGAGCACAGGCTCCGGACGCGCAGGCTCAGTGGCCATGGCTCACGGGCCCAGCCGCTCCGCGGCATGTGGGATCTTCCCGAAACGGGGCACGAACCCGCGTCTCCTGCATCGGCAGGCGGACCCTCAAGCACTGCGCCACCAGGGAAGCCCTATTTTGCATTATTTTTAAAGAATATTTACATCAAAACAAAAAACCTCTGACACTAACTGCAACAATATAGTTTTAAGCAAAACTGATTTGAGCAAAGTTGCATAGTGAATTGATCTCCGTCTTACTTTTGCCTTTCTAACATCTGCTCTTTGCTTCCAAACAACCAGGATCCTCTCCCTCTGGCTTCCATCCCATGAAGCCCCTCAACCTAATGAGGCTTGCTCTACTTCCCCTCTGCTCATCCGGCACTTAATCTTGAGAATTCCTGGAGCCAGAAGGTAAAGGATGTTTCCAAATTCGGAACTCCTCCTTTGAGATAAATGTCAAGAGTCCTTACTGCTCCGACCAAATGCTTTCAGGTTCTCACCACTTCAGGCACATATTGGATGCGCTTGCTGGCCCATGTTTGTGGTTGTGGGGGCCATGAGACCAGTAATGACAGATGAATTGTAATTATAAGTGATATGTGTAACTCTGGAGATCTGAGTACCCAACTGTAACTTCAAGACTATTTTTGGGACTTCCCAGGTGGCACAGTGGTTAAGAAATCCGCCGGCCAATTCAGGGTACCTGGGTTCGATCCCTGGTCCAGGAGGATCCCATATGCTGCGGAGTAACTAAGCCCGTGCGCCACAACTACTGAGCCTGTGCTCTAGAGCCCACGAGCCACAACTACTGAAGCCCGTGCGCCTAGAACCCATGCTCCGCCACCGCAAGGAGAAGCCTGTGCACCACAATGAAGACCCAATGCAGCCAAAAATAAATAAATTAAATTTTAAAATAAATTCCCCTCCTGTCTTGCTCATTAAAAAAAGAAAAAAAAAAAAAGACTATTTTAGGGATCCCTTTTTCTTTTGGAATGATGATGAGAGAACTCCCTGAATGTCTGTGATGAGCAGAAGCCTTCTGCTCCCATGATGGACATCTCATGTAAACAAGAAAAAAATAAAACTTCTATTATTTTAAGTCACTGTGACTTGGTGGGCATTTGCTGCCACAGCATGAGCAAGCCTATCCTGAGGGACCAGTATCATATATTATATTGTCACAGGAGCATTCTAGCAGCATTGCTTTAGTCTCTGGTTTGGAGTCCATAGGAACAACTCTAGAATGGTAGAATGGTAGAATTTCTGCCATGGGACAGGGAGCAAGAGATCTTATGTAGGGGCATAGTTGGGCAAACAGAAACCACAAATGCACCTCAAACTGTGTTATAAAAGCAGCTACATATTCAGCACACCTGCAAAGTTGCTTGCTGATGATGTTCTAACTGGTGGATATTTTTGTGTTTTCAGTTTCTGGTTGAGAACGAAAATTTTGTGAACTAAAGATTCTATCTGCCACAAATCCTCACCTTTTCACAGCATTTTCTTAACGTTTTGATTCTCGGCTACAAAGGTAACTGGTGGAAGCCACTGACTGCAGAATCCCGTACTCAAAGCACAGTATTGGGGGTGGCTTCTTTCGTCTCTTTGACAAATGCGATTAGTTTAAAATGAAGTCAGAGGAAGCTACTCTACAGTTATCGAAAGGCTTAGAAATAAAACCCCAACACTTACAGTGATAACATTGCCCACGCCTCCCTGAAAAAACTTTCTGAAGCTTAAGTAGGAAAAAGCATTGTAAGAGTGATGACAGCGGCTCACCAATAATTCTTTAAAATATGACTAATAGTATTGGAACAAGAACAAAGATTTTAGATTTTTGGGGTGGGAGGGAACACACACAAACAAAATGCCTGGTCTTTGTTTATAGACAAATTAGATCTAACTTCTTAATATGAAAATCAGTTACCTGCCAGAAACTCAAAAACATTTTTTTATGAACAATTTTTCAGAGATACTGCCAAGCCTTTCCCTAAATAAAGTGAGATTTCAAATCAGCAGAGAATTAAAATATATTTACTTAAGAAAAACTCAAGCAGAAGGGCATCTGATGTTTTACAGACATTCCAACACCTTCAGGAAATTTGAACTCACACCAAAGGGTCTGATAGTCATTTGAGTCTCCATCGGTACTGGAACACATGTGCACACAATGCACACTGAATTGCTCCAATGGAAAAAAAAAAGAAAAAGAAAACTGGTCTTAAATTATAGAAGTCCTCTACCATTCTTAACCCCAAAGTCTTTGGCAGCTTGAAACACAGTGACTTAAGAGTGATATGGTCACAAAGCTTCCTCTGGTGCTAGAAACCACAATGCTGAGGTCTAAGCAAATGCTGCTCCAGGAGCACAGCAACTAGAAACTAAACAGCCCAGGAGACATCTAAGGCTGAGGGACAATTTGGGGAGCAAACTAAGAAGGATGCATTACTTGTTCTGATTTTCCTTGGACAGCCGCTTCTCCGTTTCTTCTAAGTTTAATTATTTGCTTCATGTTGTCAGCTTTTTGCCAGAATTTGGATGTGCTCCAATTAATTTTCACAATTCTTTCTTGTAACCAAAAATATCCCTGCCATTTTCCAATCCCTGAGCTAGGTAAGACAATCTTCTAATATATATTCTGGGAGTAAAACAAGTGGAAATTTTAGATTCCATTGTGGTGAATTCACTATTAGATTATTTGGAGGCATGTTAAAGCCACTAAATTAATTGCCACCATTTATTATAATGTTATTGTCCAGATTATGTTTTATTTATTATGCATCATCTCATTTCATCTTTAAAGTAAACCTACTATTATTACCCTGGTTAACAGATGAGAAAACTTAATCTTAACAAGGTTGCTACACAGCTAGGAAACAGGACGAAGAAGGGATCAAAACTCAGTGCTTTCATCTGTTGATGGACACTTAGGTTGCTTCCATGTCCTGGCTATTGTAAATAGTGCTGCACTGAACATTGTGGGACATGACTCTTTTTGAATTATGCTTTTCTCAGGGTATATACCCAGTAGTGGGATTGCTGGGTCGTATGGTAGTTCTATTTTTAGGTTTTTAAAGAACCTCCATACTGTTCTCCATAGTGGCTGTATCAATTTACATTCCCACCAACAGTGCAGGAGGGTTCCCTTTTCTCCACACCCTCTCCTGAATGGATAAAGAAGATGTGGCACATATATACAATGGAATATTACTCAGTGATAAAAAGAAACGAAACTGAGTTATTTGTAGCGAGGTGGATGGACCTAGAGCCTGTCATACAGGGTGAAGTAAGTCAGAAAGAGAAAAACAATACTGTATGCTAACACATATATATGGAATCTAAAAAAAAGTGGTTCTGATGAGCCTAGGGGCAGGACAGGAATAAAGACGCAGACGTAGAGAATGGACTTGACGACACCGAGGTGGGGCAGCAGGGTAAGCTGGGACGAAGTGAGAGAGTAGCCTTGACATATATACACTACCAAACGTAAAATAGCTAGCTAGTGGGAAGCAGCCGCATAGCACAGGGAGATGAGCTCGGTGCTTTGTGACCACCTAGAGGGGTGGGATAGGGAGGGTGGGAGGGAGACACAAGAGGGAGGGGATATGGGGATATATGTATACGCATAGCTGATTCACTTTGTTATACAGCAGCAACTAACACAACATTGTAAAGCAATTATACTCCAATAAAGGTGTTAAAAAAAAATAAAAAGAAACTCAGTCCTAACTCTTCATTGCTGCTCTGTGTTGCCTTCTTAGATACTTCCTTTTCTACTTTTATTTAAAATGTTAGTTTCTCTTCAAAATGTTATCCACCCTCCCCAGTCAATCCCTAAGAAGGGTCCTCCTGCCCGGTGTCTTTCAAGCCAATAGAATGAGACCGAGTTTGGTTCAGAAGCAAAGGGAAGCTTTCCGGGCAGGTGCAGCTGTGCTGCTCCAACGGCAGATCGCAGTGCCAGGGACAGCGCTTCTGCACATGGCCTGCCAGCTGCAGTACGGGGTCGGGGGCGGGAGGCGCATCTATGCACACGGCCAAATTGGGGTGTCGGCAGCAGCAGTTCTGCACTGGGAACTCTAATCCCATGTGTTAGGTGCAAGACCTCTGTGCACGGTGGCCCCCTATAGGCAAGGGAACTAGACTAAGTGCAAAAGAAGAGGGTAGAGCTTTCACCTGGATTTCATCTTATTTTTCTGCGGGATCCCAGTGAGCTTTGCTGGTGACTAAAGGAGCATCTGTACATCTCTGAAAGTGACAGTTAGTGCTCACATCAGTGTTTCCCGTGGAAAGGAGATGCTGATGGTTGAGTGCTTGAGAGCACAGTCTGGAGCCCTGACCGCCATCTCCTAGCTGTGGGACCATGAGTGAATCACAGACATTCCCTGTCTCCCATTGCTATGCCATATGGCCATGTTATGGAAATTTATTTATTTTATACTTATAGAGCCCAAATAGTATGAAATGTAGGTGTTATGATTATCTCTATCCATGAATATCATATTCACATACTTAAATAAATCATAACCCACAGATAAGCTATTCCAGCTCAGCCACCCAAATGACGCAAAAAGTCCTTTTCAGGGGGTTAAGTAAGAATCTTCACTGCAGCTGTGACTCAAAGAAGCCCCCGTCAGAGCAGGAGGCAATGAAAAAGTGATGGTATGCCATACTGACTGGTAAACTTTTAGTTCAAACTGTTTTTCACTGCCCACCCCCCTCCCCAAAATCCATGGCATAGTAATCCTGTTCGGAACTTTATCTTACATTTCAACAGCTCTTTGGGCCATCTCAGTTGATACAGTTCAAATTTCCTGCTCGTCAGGTAGCACTAATATCTGCATTTCCCTTTTATTCCCTCCACATCATCTCAGGGCTTTCTTCACTGAGGAGCTGCGTCCAGATATGGGGTGAAAATTGAAACTGGAGAGCAGCATTGGGGGCGGCAAAGCCAGGAGCATGGAAGGACTCATTAATCAGGATCCACAACTGCCACTGATGAGAACTCTGGGAAGTGGGGCACATTCTTCCCCTAGGGTGAATGTGGAAGTGCTTGGCTTCTTTCTTCTTTTCTCTTTTCCTGTGGTGCCTCAAAAAATGTGCAAGCTCTGGCTCCTAGCCAGTGGGGTGATTTCTTTGTTTAAAGGAAAGTGTAAAGTATTTTCACATTAAATGAAGAACTTCAGACATCTCCGGGGATCTGTCCTTTGAGGGCTTGTTAAAATTCAACAAAGACCCATTTATACTTTAAGAGAACCTCTTCTTCCTTTGCTGGGTTGCCTTTGGGGATTTTCATTTCTTTCTGCAGCACCACTGTATTTTGTCTTAGCTTTTCCTCTCAGAGGAATTATGGCCACATTTTTTATTTTTAAACCCTCAGATCTCTCTTGTTCTTATTTAATCTCATCTATGTTTTAGTATTCATCTTTAAAAAAAAAAATGTATGAGTTGATTTTAGCTGCCTCGTCCACTTGTTAGGGGGTGACAGAAACATTTGTTTCTGATTTTTGAAATTATAAACATCACAAGAGATTTACTAAGAAACTAGTTTTCTCTGAGTTTGTGAGTTCTCATTCCAAGTTTTGTAAGACTCCTATATATCTTAAATCTTCACAAGGGATATCAGGAAATAATTTTAGGAGGAACTATCCAATTGAAAGTTAATTCCAGCCCCCTATATTTATCCGGAACATTCATATATCTTGCTTTTTGGATGGTGAATAAAAAAGACTCTTCACCAGAGTGAAGAATGTAAACTATGGGAAGTTAGAGTTTCATTCACGGCTGTGTGCCCATTAGCCCGCAGAGTGCCTCGCACATATTAGATACTCAGAACCTGTTGTCTGCAGGAATAAATGAGCACATTTTAAAATGATAAAATATTCAGCCTTAAAAAGTTATGAATTGCCTCTTTTGTCTCTTATAATTAAGCACTTGAACTTTTTCTCTAGCGCCAATTGTACATTAATTCACAATGAACTATATACCATAATACCTTATAGGAACGATAGAAACACAACTTTTCTTACAAACATGGGAGACTATAGTTGTATTTCTAGGTTTTCTTGGGGATAGTGCCTGTCATAGAGGCAGTGTGGACATGCAGTTCAATAAGGCTACATGGCCTTCCTGCGGCTGTATCAGCAGCCATCTCGGAATTGTACCCAGTGACACACATAATTCCATAGCTTCAATGTTACACGTGAAGGAGGATTAGTCTTTATTATTGTTGGAGAATTCTTCATACTCAAAGAATGTTTAAGTGAGATTATTTCCTGCCTAATTGCATGTGATTAAATCTTCTGGGATAATGAAAACTGATTATGTGCGTGACTGTGGATACTTTTCTCACTACATAATAGAGGATGTAAGTAATGTCATTCATGGAATTTACTTGACTAAAAAATTACTTGTTTTAATCCTATGGCAGGATTTCTATGAGAATTGTGGGGGAAAGCTTTAAAAATGACACTGAAAAATATTTATCTAAAATAAATCTACCTACCTACCTATCTATTCTATCTATCTAATCAATCTATGAGATGAGCAGCCAAGTCTGAGAACCATGCCTGTAACTGAAATTGGTTCTTCCTTGAGGACACTGTTTCCTTAGGAGTCCCCTTAATTGGTGGCTCTTTTCTACACTCTCCTACCCCTGGGCCTGGAGATGGGGCAGATGCACTTGTTGCTTGTTGTCATTTCTCAGCAATCCTTTCTAACCCCCTTTCATCAATTCTTCCTGCTTTAAAGCTCATGCTGTGAGAGCTCATGTTACCCGTCCTTGTTGCACTCATTTACTGACCACTAGGTCACTTTCCCTTTTTTCTTAAGATTTTAATTCTTAGATAATAGTCACTCTCTCCTAAACTACTGCTGTCTTAATTCTTGCTGACTTCAAAATCTATGTAGATGCTCCTTCAGTCTAGCTCCTTGGTGCCTTGACCTCCTCTCCTCTAAAACAGGGGTCCCCAACCCCCAGGCCACAGACCAGTACCAGTCCGTGGCCTGTTAGGAACCGGGCCACACAGCAGGAGGTGAGCAGTGAGTGAGCGAGGCAAGCTTCATCTGTATTTACAGCCGCTCCCCATCGCTTGCATCACCGCCTGAGCTCCACCTCCTGTCAGATGACCGGTTGCATTAGGTTCTCATAGGAGCGTGAACCCTACTATGAACTGAGCATGAGAGGGATCTAGGTTGTGTGTTCCTTATGAGAATCTAAGGCCTGATGATCTGACATGGAGCTGAGGCAGTGATGCCAGCACTGGGGAGCAGCTGCACATACAGATTATCATTAGCAGAGAGGTTTGACTGCACAGAGACCATAATAAGTCAACTGGAAAACAAGCTCAGGGCTCCCACTGATTCTGCATTATGGTGAATTGTATAATTATTTCATTATATATTACAATGTAATTATAATAGAAATAAAGTTCACAATAAATGTAATGTACTTGAATCATCCTAAAACCATCCCCCCCGCCCTGGTCCTTGGAAAATCTGTCTTCCATGAAACCAGTCCCTGGTACCAAAAAGGCTGAGGACCACTGCTCTAAAATGATCACCTCCCATCTACATAAGACAATCAGTACTAAGGTTATACCATATAGTTTCTTTTTACTAACAACTCTTAGTTTCCAAAAATTGCATTGTCAGGAATCTTTCTCCATGACTATTACCTTTTGTCGTTCCAGTTCATGCATATTTATACCTCTTGGTGGCCAAAATCAGTTGATCATACCACTTGTTCATTGTCGCCCTTATGAACTCCCTTTCTTATTCAGCTACCTTATATGCCATGACCCATCATTATAATTTCTCTCTTCTCCTTGCATTGTATCTGTCTTGCAGAATTTCACCCATGGTTAATCCACGGTTAAATCCATCTCTCTCCCTACTCCACATCGGTTCCCATACAGCTGAATATGGCTGCAGAAAAACACAACCATAACGATTGTCTTCCTTTAAATTTATGACCTCTAATCTCAAGTGGGCTCTTAATATTGCCTGGCAATCATATTATATTCCCCTAGTCCATTCATTCTCCCACTCTCCCTGAAAAATATTTCCTACTTTTTTTTCTCTCCTCAAACTTCTAATGCTTCCTCTTAAATCCTAACTCCCAGCTGATGACCTTGCTTTCAGATAAAATAGAAACGAACAGAAGAGAGCTTCCACAAAGTCCTACCATAATAACTAACCACCTACTTGCATCTGTTCCTTTGACTGTGGATGACTTAAGGGCGTTCCTATCTAAAGACAATTCTTCCACTTGGCAGGAGATTGTTTTGCTTACTTTCCTACTTCTAGATATTGCTCTCCCTCCAATTATTATTTTCTTCCATTTTCTACTAGATCATTTATAACCAACATGCTCTATTACTCTCGTCTGAAAAAAGGAAAAGGATTTTATTGACTCATTCCATTCAGCTACCACTGAATTTCTCATTTCCTTTTACCTAAAAAAACTTTCAAAATGTTTTCTAAAGTAACAGTCCTCAATTCTTCTACCTTTCTTTCTTACAGCCCCTCCAATCAAGCTTTAGAACTCACCACTCTACTGAAATTGCTCTTGTTTAATCACCGATGACCTCCATATTGCTAAATCCAAATCAGTTCCTGTTCATCATCTCGTGTGACCCATCAACAGAATCTGATACAGTTGATCACTCCCTCCTCCTTGAAAGTTTCCCCATGTGGACTCCAGGATACTACACTCTTCAGGTTTTCTTTTTTCTCACTGGCTGCTTCAGCTAAGACTCCTTTGAGGGTTTTTCTTAATCACCTGACCAGGAATCACTGGAGTGACTCAGGGCTAAGTCCTCAGACCCTTCCCTTCTCTCCCTACACTATTTTGCCAATCACATCTTTTACATGATTTCAAAGATCATTTCTCCACTGACAGCTCCCAGCTGGATATCTCCATCCTAGACCTCTTCTCTAAACTCAAACATCTCTCTACTTAGATATGTAATAGGCATCTCCAAGTCAGCAAGTCCAAAATCGTGCTCTTACCATTCCTTTCAAGTCTGTTCTTCAGAGTCTTCTCCATATCAGTAAATGGCAACTCCACATTTCATTTGCCAAGGCCCAAATCTCTGGGGTCAATTTTTCTCCTTCTCTCCTAACTTGCTTTCAATCCATCACCAAGCACTGCTCACTGTACCTTTAAAATAAATCTATAATCCAAGCATTTTGCACTCCCTTCATTTCTATCAAGTTAGTCCAAGCCATCATCATTTTTTGAATGAATGATCATAACAAGCTTCTAGCTAGTATTCTCATTTCTGCCTTTGTCTCCCCAACAGTTTATTATCAATATAGCTGCCTTAAGAAGCATAAATTCAAATATGTCACTCTTCTATATAAACTCTCTAGTGGCTTCTCATCTCACTCACAGTAAAAGCTGAAGTCCTTATATTGATCTACATAATCTGGTCTTGGTTATGTCTCTGTGGTCAACTTTGCTGGTTGCTCCATTCTCATTGTATTAGCCACTCTGCTTTTCTCATACTCCATGAATAATCTGCCTTCAAAACTTGTGCAGTTGTTTTTCTCTGCAGAACAATTTTCTACTATAAATGCACATGACTGGATTTCTGTCTGTTTCTACTGAAGTATAAATAGCCTGATTCTCAGTGAAGCATTTCCTGGCCACCATATTTAAAATCCCATTCCCTATTCCTCTTATTTCCTTTATTTTTCTCTATACAGTAACTCCCATCAATATCTAGCTTACTATATATTTTACTTGTTTATCTATTATATATCTCCTTTTGGTAAAGTATGTGTTTCATTCTCGTGCGTTAACTACTGTATTTCCAGGCACTCAGTAAATATTTGTTGAATGAATAAATGAGTGAATGAATACAACAATGCTCATGTTTTTTTTTTAAATTAATTAATTTATTTTTGGCTGTGTTGGGTCTTCATTGCTGCGTGGGCTTTCTCTAGTGGTGACAAGCAGGGGCTACTCTTTGTTGTGGTGCACGGGCTTCTCATTGTGGTGGGGTCTCTTGTTGCGGGTCACAGACTAGGCACACGGGCTTCAGTAGTTGTGGCTTGCAGGCTTAGTAGTTGTGGTGCGTGGGCTTAGCTGCTTTGCAGCGTGTGGGGTATTCCCGGATCAGGGCTCGAACCCATGTCCCCTGAATTGGTAGGTAGATTCTTAACCACTGCGGGAAGTCCCACTCATGATTATTAAATGACAAATTACTGAGATCTCAGGGAAAAAATGACTCCAAGGGCGAAAAAGAGGGGGAAAAAGTATCAAATATTTACATGAAAATAGGAGACACTTTACCTGAGAATTGTGTTAGTACTATATTCAAAGAGCTAAGACATAAGGACAAATTGTGTAGTATACTTCCCTATATTTATAGCTACATAGCTCACATGAGACTCATTGATACGAACACTTGTCCTTCTTAAGAGTTTGATGGAATGTTAAGGTATAGTTCAATGCATCTTCTAATACTCAATAGTTCCACACCAATTTGTATAGAACAGAAAACCTACAAGGCTCCAGTAGCAATCACAGAAATGTAACAAGGTGACTTAGATCATCTCATTTAGTGATTTTCGTTAATTTTATGCTGTTATTTTTTTTATGGTCTAAAATGGTAAACCTAAACATTTAGGGCCCAAATGAAGTGCCATATGAAGTGGGGAAACCTGTTACCCATGGTGTAGATTTGCACTTGGATTTTATGGTGAACACTGGCCAATTCCACTATCTCTCACAAGGTCCTTTTCACTGTAATCAACTATTAGCACTTTATATGCTTGTGGGGTTTTAAACTACATCATTAACTAGTCTGTGCTTCCTCTCCTGCCAGTAACTATAGAGTTACTTCTGAAGATCTGATCTTTTTTTTTTTTTTCAGTGAGTGAAAAGCAACCAGAGACAGCTTGAAGAATTCCAAATGCTGTCAAAAAAAAATAAAAAAACAGACTGAATTAGCTGAGGGAGGAGAAGGGAAGTGGAAAAGAGCAGTCACACAAGTTCACGGTCCTGGCTTTTTATCAGGCCTACACTTGGGGCCACATCAGCGGCCTTGCTTTTGTGCCAGAAGCAGTGCAAGTCATAATTAGAATATGGAATATTGCAAAGAAAGGGAAAAAGGCCCCATCTGGGCAGCCACTTTAACTACAAGTCCAGAACCTGTTTTATAGCTGGGGCACAAAGACTGTATTAATACATGTGGTTAGTACCTTCTCTATACATACTGTAGATTCATTGTGTCTGCTTTTCCTAGGTGGAGCAAACACAGACATACAATATTTTGTTCTCTTTTTGCTGTTACACTTCCTTTCTCGCCAGATGCAGCAACCCCCTTCCTAAGCCATTCTGTCTGTACTGCTCCGCATGTTGACACCCATCAGCTTGCAAGTGAGTGGGGCTATCAGCGCTGGATATTTTCTCCTTCACTGTCACTGGTCTAATGACATCCTCTGGTTTATGCGCTTTTCTCTCCAACACCACCATAAGCTAGAATAACTCACTCAGTCTGGGTGTTAGGCACCTCTCCTATAATTCATGCCAAGTAAAGGAAATCCCTAGACTTAAGGACAAATAGTGCAGCATACGTACAGAGTACTCAGCAGTCTCCATGTGTAAACTTACCTTTAATAAAATGAAATAAAGCATTTAAATGTACATAGTGCTTTTTTTTTTTCAGATAAAGAAGTAATTAGGGATGAGAGATCTTAGTACCATAGGACCATTATTCCCAGTATCACCATGAGAGTGAGAGTTCTAAATACTTAGGTGGATTTCAGAGTCTAGAATGCTGTGGGAGCTTAATAAATGACTGTTATTATTTAAGTACAAGTGTTGACTGAGTCTTACGTTAATGGACACCTTTGGGAATATTCTTTAGACAACAATAATTTATCCAGTCTTGGTAACAGGGTTTGAGTAAATGTCTTTACTGCAGTATCAGCATGAAAATGCCATATACATTTTTGTATTTCCAGAGGCCAGTGGGGCCCAGCATATAGTAGGTATTCCAAAATATGCTTTTTTTTTTAACATCTTTATTGGAGTATAATTGCTTTACACTGGTGTGTTAGTTTCTGCTTTATAACAAAGCGAATCGGCTATACATATACGTATATCCCCATATCTCCTCCCTCTTGCGTCTCCCTCCCACCCTGCTTATCCCACCCCTCTAGGTGGTTGCAAAGCACAAGCTGATCCCTCTGTACCATGCAGCTGCTTCCCACTAGCTATCTGTTTTACATTTGGTAGTGTATATATGTCCATGCCACTCTCTCACTTCATCCCAGCTTACCCTTTCCCCTCCCCGTGTCCTCAAGTCCATTCTCTCAAACAGTTGAATTGAATTTCCTGGATTTTTATAGCCTCTTTGGGTTGTGTTTTGGCAGCTAAAGCCAACTGAGAACTGTATTCTGGCTGCTGTAAAGATAAATGCTTAGGAGCAATGTTTTAGGATTCTGTACAGCAGTCCTTGTCTTTGGAACTTACTTCTCTTTAGAATTTTCCTTTGTTAGAATGAGAGAGGCCATTAGAATCAGAGAAGTCCAAGTTTCAAGCCATACTGGTATGGGTGAAATATCTCTAAAGCATTTGTTTGGATTTTTGTCTTTTAAATTTAGTACATTGTTTTCTTTGCAGCTAGTTTCAGTAACAGTAATTTTCCAACAGAGATGTTTGTTTAAACCTAGGTACTGTGTATTTTAAAGTTGGTAACATTCTCTTGGTACTGGTTAGTGAAGGGTAAAATGCAATGGAAACACTGAGCCTTAACCCACCTTCAAAACAATCACAGAGCGTAGTAATTCTGCATCATCTAATGTGGAAATCATCATATTAGAGTAGCATAATTACACAAAAAAGGAGCCAACTAAAAACAAAAGAGAAGAAAAAGGTAGGATAAAACAAGATTGAAATAAAGTTCCTTGAGAAATTCCTACAAAGTTGTGGGTAGAAAGATCTGTGAAAAAGATCACAAATTATGTCTGCTATGGGTTTGAATTTTTTAAATTGCTTTGTTTTCTTAATTTGGATTAGAACTTTGGTTGATTTGGGCCTGAGGGCTGATCTTACATTTCTAGAATCTCTACCTGATTACTTATCTCTTCCAGTTCTTTTCAAGTCAATTTTACTGGTTTTAAAGAGTATTTCTTAAAAACAGTTACCCATGTCATTCATGGATATTATTTTGTGCTTGCTAAGGAATTATTTCCTTATTATTGTTTCTTAGTTAATGTGTCAAAATAGTCATGAAGAGTTTTTTATGTGCTGGCATTGTGCTAAGCAAGCTCCTTCGTTTACATTAATAGATATATAATTTAAAATAAATGGTATCAACACTTTTTTCTAAGGTTATTATGTAAAATACAAAAATAATAAATTAGAGAGGTGACTTCAGCAAGCTGGCAAAATAGGAGGTCCCCTGCTCCTATGCCCCCTCAGCAACAATAATTTGGCAGCCAGCCACAGATAAAAGTGCCTTTGTGGGAACTCTGGGACCCAGGTAGGTGACTGTGAAACCCCAGTGGAGCCCAAGACCGAGGAGGGGTATTTTGAGAAGGCAGGGCCATGCCCAGGTGGCTGACTCACCAACCATGGTCCTAGATACAGACCCAGAAATAGCCCCATCCCCCTGTGGAATTGGCTATATCCCCATTCGGCCTTGGTCCTGCCCCCAGGACCATCCCCCAAGGGACCCAGCAGGATTCACGCCCATAGGTGCCTTGGGTAACAAACCTGCTGACATTGGTCCTGGGTGTGGTCCTGGGCATTGGTCCTGGGTGTGGTCCTGGGTGTGGTCCTGTGCCTGACTCCAGCCCGTCTTGGCTGAGATCTGGAGGCAATTCTGCCCACCCAGGGACCAGGCAGGAGACACACCACTTGTTTCCCCCACATACCCCTCCTGAGGCAGGCCGGCCATGCTCAGCCTGACAGCAGATCCAGAAATGGCTATGTAACTCAGCCTCAGCCCCTCTCAGCTATGGTCTGACAGCAGTCCTTTCTGCTCAGACACTTGGTGGGAGAAACTTTCGTCCTGGCCCCTGGAGGCAGGCCCACAGACCTCCATCCAATTGCAGAGCCTAAAGCAGCCCTGTGGTCCTGGCATAAAAACAAACACATAGACCGGTGGAAGAGAATAGAGAGCCCAGAAATAAACCCATGCATATATGGTCAACTAATCTTTGACAAGGGTGCCAAGAATACACAATGGGGAAAGGACAGTCTCTTCAATAAACTGTGTTTGGAAGACTCAATATCCACATGCAAAAGAATGAAATTGGACTTTTATCTTATACCATACACAGAAATTGAACGTGAAATTTATTAAAAACTTCAAAGTAAGACCTGAAACTGTAAAACTCTTACAAGAAAATGTAGGGGAAAGCTTTCGACATTGGTCTTGGCAATGATTTTTTTGGATAGTACACCAAAAGCACAGGCAACAAATGCAAAAATAAGCAAGTAGGACTACATCAAACTAAAAAGTTCTGTATAGCAAAGGAAACAGTAAACAAAATGGAAAGACAACATATGGAATAGGAGAAAATATCTTCATTCCATGTATCTGATGAGGGGTTAATATCCAAAATATATATAGAATTCGTACAACTCAAAAAACACAACATGATTTAAAAATGGGCAAAGGATAAAAAGGAACGAAATTGGGTCATTTATAGAGATGTGGATGGAACTAGAGACTGTCATACAGAGTGAAGTAAGTCAGGAAGAGAAAAACAAATATCGTACATTAACGCATATTTGTGGAATCTAGAAAAATGGTACAGATGAAATGGTTTGTAAGACAGAAATAGAGACACAGATGTAGAGAACAAACTTATGGACACCAAGCGGGGAAGCGGGTGTGGAATGCGTTGGGAGATTGGGACTAACATATATACACTAATATGTATAAAGTAGATAAATAATGAGAACCTGCTGTATAGCACACTTTGCTTCACTTTGCTGTACAACAGAAACTAACACAGCATTGTAAAACAACTATACGCCAATTAAAAAAAAAAGAAAATCACTGAGAGAGGACAGCAGGTGTCATTAGCAAATGTTACAATAGCTCCCCTAACTTGGTGAATAAAAAATATTAAATATCTGGGAAAAAAAATGGGCAAAGGACCGGGGACCTAAATAGACATTTTTCTAAAGACATACAAATGACCAACAGGTACATGAAAAGGTGCTCAACATCACTATTCGTGAGGGAATTGCAAACCAAAACCAAAATAAGCTATCACTTCATGCCCGTTAGAATGGCTGTTATCAAAAAGATTAGAGATAACCAGTGTTGGGGAGGGTATAGAGAAAAGGGAACTTTTTTTTTTGCACTGTTGGTGGGAATGTAAATTGGTGCAGCCATTATGGAAAACAGTGTGGAAGTTCCTAAAAAAACTAAAAATAGAAATACCACATGAACTAACAACAATCTCACATCTGAGCATATATCTAAAAGAAATGAAATTAGTATCTCCAAAAGATATCTACCCTCTCACGTTCATTGCAGCATGATTTACAATAGTCAAGATATGGCAATAACCTATGAGTCCATCAAGAGATAAATGCATAAACAAAATGTGGCGTGTGTGTATATATATATATATACATACACACACACACAATAGGATATTATTCAGCCATAAAACAGAAGGACATCCTGCCATCTGTGACAACATGGACATTATGCTAAGTGAAATAAGGCAGATAGAAATATAAATACTGCATAAGCTCACTTATATATGGAATCTAAAAAAGTTGAACTCATAAAACCAGAGAGTGGAAAGGTGGTTGCCAGGTGCTGGGGGGGGAGTGAGGAGAGTTGGTAAGAGGGTACAAATATCCATTAATGAGATGAATAAATCAACATGATGACTATGGTTAATAATACTGTATTACATACTTGAAATTTATTGATAGTAGATCTTACATATTCTCACCACACACACATACACTCACACTTGGTGCAAATATCACTTCTGATCTGAGATATTTAAGAGCCAGTGTGCCTCAAAAGCACCTATCTACAAAACAGAAACAGACTCATAGACGTAGAGAACAGACTTGTGGTTGCCAAGGGGGAGGGGGGAGGAAGAGGAATGGACTGGGAGTTTGGGGTTGGTAGATGCAAACCATTATATTTAGAAAGGATAAACAACAAGGTCCTAATGTATAGCACAGGGAAGTACACTGAATATCCTGTGATAAACCATAATGGAAAAGAATATTAAAAAAGAATGTGTATATGTGTATAAACAACTGAGTCACTTTACAACAGTGTAAATGAACTATACTTCAATTAAAAAATAAAAAAAGAGCCAGTGTGCATCTTCCATCTCTTTCTGGCAGCAAATTTGGAGGCCATGTTTTGGCCTATATTCTTGAGTCACCATTTGGTGGAGCTTTGCTCTAGAGAACTTCTTGCCCTCTTTAGACTTTTATGACTGATAAATAAAGCTTTATTATGTGAAGTCACTGATACATCAAGGTGTTTGGTTATTTTTTTAATTATTGCAACATAGCCTAGCTATACTGACTGATAAGAGCCCTTTATATTTATAATCACAAAAATAAAGCATTTATATATTAATCTTATTCCCTTCCCACTAGGTTTGAAGACGAATGTGTGGGACTTGTCTTTATATGTCTATATACCCTTCAATGCCTAGGCATAATCAATGCCTTATATATACAGAACTGAGGCTGAATACTCAAATGAATTAATGAAAAAAAGGAATTGAGGCTATTAATTTCATATATTTGTGTGTGTGTATATGTGTATGTGTGTGTGTGTGTGTGTGTGTGTGTGTATAGTTGTTGTTTTGTCTTGTTTTAAAGTAGGAGAAGTATTCCCACAATCCACGTAGACCTAGCTCTCTTTCAAATATCAGAAATGATAGTTCATATAGCAAAGTCTGTTGCTATGTAAAAATAACCTCACAAAACCTCATGGTTTTAGGATAGAACCAATACCCAGACCCTTAGAAATATACTGCCAGTTCAAAATAGTTGAGTTAGAAAGTCCTATGAGAAGCTGACCAGATTTGTTTTTCAGATATTATACTACTTTCTTGGCCTCTCATCTTGGGGAAGTGTTGGCACACGGCTCCAGTTCCTACTCTTCATATTTCCTTCCTGAATGGAGAAACCCTGGGCACTGTCTTCCTTTGTTGAGGCGGCCAATTATGTTGCAGGGTGGTGTTCACAGAACAGAACACTTATAGCTACTTGCTTCAATCTGGCCTGTTCTGCAAACCTTTGTTCCACTTGTGGTCAGTGAACCCAAACTCTGGAGAGGTTAGTTTCCCACCCAAAGGGCCCACCAGGCTGGGAGCTTGAACTGAGCATTGGTTTTCCCTGTCAATTTCATCTTTTTCTATTTGCTTTTACCCTCCCCTGGTTTCTCAATGAGTTGAACCCAACATGGTTTTCACTTAGTTAACTGTTATGTTGTTCTAGGTATTAATATCATTGTCAGCACAGTTGTGTGAACAACTTTTGTTGGTTATTCTGGGCTTCTTCTGCTAGTAGGAAGACTATGTCTATAATAGCAATCAAATGCTTTGGAGGAAAAGCATTCATCCCATGTTTTTCACTAGCCAATTCAATTGAAGAGAATTTCAAATTCCTATGTAAAATATTTACTATTTCTGAATTTTAAAAATTAGATCATGAATAAAAAGTATAAAAGGAAAATAAATTTAACCCATAACCCCATTACTCAGAAATAAACAGTTAAATTTTGATATATTTTTCAGTCTTTTATTTTTTAGCATTTATTAATTATATATATACCTAAACACATATGCACATATACCCAAACTTCTTCAAAATTGAAATTGCAACTCATAATTTTTAATTTAATGTCATATTACAAAAATTTTCAAAGTCTTCAATTACTGTTACACGCTATGATTTCTAATGACTAAAACAATCTTTGTCACTTGTACATGCAAACCATCCACTTTTTGATGCACATATGGAATTTTTCTCACTTTTTGCTATTATGAATACTTTCAGATTGACTGTCCTTATATATCTATTTGTACATGTATAATTATTTACATAAGATCATTTCCTAGAACTGGGTTTTCTGGGCAAAAATGCATATAAACTTTTATGTCTCTTGGTTTACTACTCAAGCTTTCTTTCCTACAAGATTTTGGCAAAGTACATCATACCTTTTATAGCATGGATAATTATTGTTTTTAACCTTCATTAGACAGATTAAAATTAGATGCCATTGTAGATATAATTTGCCATTTTTTAAATAATATAGTCTTTGTATACTTATGTCTGAGATTCAGTACTTCCCTGTGATTATGATTTTTTTCCTTCTCTTTTCACAATTTTCTTTTCCTCCAAATTGTCTTCTTTTTCTGTATGTTTTGATCGCCTGTCTTTCATATTAGAGGCTTTCCTAAAATGCTTGGTAATCCTGGGTTCTTTACTATATTCAAGACTGAAGGACCTGAAAAGCTGATTAAAAGCTCTGTGCCTGTGATGGGACCTGTTGCTCTTGAGACTGACAGTAAGATGATTTGACTTGGCCACGTGTTGTGGCTCTCTCCATGTCAGTGTCTTTAGTTCTCTTCTTTGGGGTGATTGTATTTCCCACTGAACAACTCACTGAAGTCCTGTCCAGAAGTTTAGTCAAGTCTTGGCTGTAACACTGGTGAAAAGGCAAAAGGACTTGAGGAGGAAGTCTCATTATGCAATTGGCAGGTGTACCCTTGATCTCCCCGGGTTTTTTTTTTTTTTTTTTTTTTTTTGTCACAGCACACCTGCCCTCAACTTTTCCTTGTGTCCCTCAGTCAAGATATCCCCTCTGTCAAGTTTCCAGGGAGCTTTAGACAATGAATAGGGTGGGGGAGGGACAGATGGGGGAGAGAGTGGGAGAGGAGATCTAGACAGACAACTGCTTTTCAAATAGCTCTCATCCACCATCCCTTTCCTCAGCCATCACCCCCACTAACTGAGGTACACGTGGACATCAATTCCTGAGTCTTTTGAAGATTCTGTGGTGCAAATCAGGCCAAGGCCACTCGTTCATCTGTTTCCCAGGCTTCAAAGTTCTGTCACTATTGTCTCTACTCCTACTTTACCCTTGTGGGTTTATGTCTTTTAAAATAATCCCTTTAGTGATATTACAATGGGGTTTCAAGATTCAGCACTTTTGGACGGCCCAAAATAACTGTGAAGTTAGGCATTTCTCTTATAACAGCATATAATAAATTATTTTTTATAATGTAAATGGAGAGTTTTATAATTAAAGTTTAACTCATTAACCTGCAAGATCGTAAGCAATATGACTAGACCTACTTTTGTAATTGTTTTGTGTATCCTATTTATACTATCTTCCTATTTCTTTTCTTTTATCCTTTGCTTTCTTTTTCTTTCATGAAAAAAATCTATTTATGGTTTCTAGACAATTATTTTACCCTATATATTATTAAAAAAATCAAATGTCAACAAATCTTTTGATCTGTTTTTTGGTAATCTTTAAAAACAGAATGATTTTAATCCTACTTCCCCAATGTAAGTTGGTACAGCCACTACGGAGGTTTCTCAGAAAACTAAAAATAAAATTACCATATGATCCAGCAATCCCACTCCTGGGCATATATCCCGACAAAACTCTAATCCAAAAAGATACATGCACCCCTATGTTCATAGCAGCACTAATTACAATAGCCAAGACATGGAAACAACCTTAATGTCCATCAACAGAGGAATAGATAAAGAAGATGTGGTACATATATATAATGCAATACTAGTCAGCCATAAAAAAGAACGAAAAAATGCCATTTGCAGCAACATGGATGCAACTAGAGATTATTGTACTAAGTGAAGTAGGTCAGAAAGAGAAAGACAAATACCATGTGATATCACTTATATGTGGAATCTAAAATATGACACAAATGAACTTATCTACAAAACAGAAACAGACTCATGAACATAAATAACAGACTGTGGTTGCCAAGGGGGTGGGGTTTGAAGGCTCCCACGTAGTGGGAGGCTGCAGGTAGCAGATATAACCTATTATATATGGAACGGATAAACAAGGTCCTACTGTATATAGCATGGAGAACTATATTTAGTATCCTATGATAAACCATAATGGAAAAGAATATGAAAAAAAGGAGGTACATATATATATGACTGAATCACTTTACTGTAGAGCAGAAATTAACACAAAATTGTAAATCAACTATACTTCAGTAAAAATAAATAAATGATCTTACTTCCCCATCTTCGAAGGTACAATTTGTAAATGTGTATAGGCGACATGATGAAAGTTATCTTTGATTTATCATTCTTGCGTCAAATTTTTTTTTTTGAGAACCTTTTCACCTTTTTAACATTTAGTTGTACTATCATTTTTAGAAGCATTATTTAGACTTAATTTTAATTGTTCTTCAAGCTTTCATGTGATTTCTTATTATATAATTTCTTACTATTCTAATTTCTCATTACTCTAATTCCTGAGCTTTTCTTTTGATTCATTTCTACATCAACTAATAGTCCTTCAAGCACCTTTTTCAGGAATGCTGTTAGATTTTCTGAATTTTGCAATTATGACACTATTTCTTTGGTGGGTCTACACAATGTTTTAGCTCAGTACAGAAATTAAGGCTAGTAATATTCACTGGAAAACTCTTGACATTGTTTCCTTTTAGTATTCAGTTATTGTAAATATCACTTAGTACACAAGTTCTGGTTTGTAAATAGAGAACTTTCTTTATTATCCATAATTCCTTTTGAATTCTGAATCTCAATCCCCATTCCTTAGGTCAAGTGGAAATCTTAGTCCTTTTTGAAATATTCATCTTAGACTTGTTCCACAGTTCCATGTACTTAAACATTGTATTTGGGGTAGGGGGAGGGGTAGAAGGCTTGTTGCATAGTTCCATATACTTAAACATTGTATTAGAGAGGGGGAGAGGGGTGAAAGGGGGAGATGACAAATGTCTTGATTTATCTGAGACTGAAGGGATTCTGTGCTAAAACTGAGGAAGTCCTAGGTAACCTGGGACATGTGAGTCATCCTAGATGTAGACTCTAGTCTTTGGTTCCTATGGTTTGCTTTTGTGATGACTGCTGTAGAGGGCTGACAGGCTCTTTGAATTCAGCTACTCCTTGCTGCTTCCTGCACATGCTTGGCAGACAGGACCCTTTTGCTATCTATCTATCTAATCTATCTATCCATCCATCCATCCATCCATCCATCCATCCATCCAACAGCCTGTCAGCTCCACAGAGAAACTGCTGAAGAACAAGATGTGGTGTCCCCTGTCTGTGAACCTATCACCTTCTCTCTGTCTCTTCTTATTCAAAGCCTAGTCAATCCTCCTTCTGTGTTCAGAAATTTATGCTCATGAAACCAAGAAAGATTTGGCTTCATAATAAAATCCTCTAGGCTCTCCTAAGAGCTTAAACACTGAGAAAAATGTCTACAAAGACTTGTGGCTCATTCCTCTTTTCTGCCGTATGTCTATCCTGAAATGATTACATATAGAGCTGCTTACCTGCCTGACAGGGAAAGGAGAAAAGAAGTTAAAATCTCAACAAGGCATCCAGCTCCAAAGCTCTGGAGACAGATTCCCTACCAAATTGTATCCCCTACAAGAAACCTATTTATCCCCAAAATATTGGGATTTCTTTTAATTTTTACACATAATTTTAACAGAATATTTGAAGCCCTTTTGAGTTGCAGATTTAGATTTCTTGTCAACCCAGTAAAAATGGTCAATTATCAACCCAAAGATAGCTAATTAATCAGCTTATTAGGCTGATTTAGCTTATGTTCCAAAGCACAACAAGCCCATATAAGTATGATCCCTGTTCTTTAGGATCCTTTGGTCTTAATAAATTCTTTTTATTTATTTGAATGCAAAGTGATGCTTTTTGCTCTTTCCAAACCATGTATACAATGAATACAAAAAATAAAATCAAAGTAATTTTTCTGTAATTGATAGTCATATACTCTTCTCTGCATGTTGTACAACCTTCCTGTACGTATACATATAATGACTCCAGACTATTCTCTACCTCAAGAAAAAGTCGAGGGAATAAGTAACCTGAAGTTACTGTGCATAAGATTTAAAGACATAGACTTTTTTCTTTCAACTTTCTTTAACAACAGAAAATCAGTCTCCTCCAAGTAGTGGCTGGAAAGGTTCCCTAGGCTATATGCTTTTCCTCACAGATCTGCCTGTATGACTCCACTAGTGCCCACCAGGAGAAACAGCCCTGGTAAGAAAGAATAACAAATATCCTTGGCATAGTTGAGGCTGCCAGTCATGTAATGTTGCTTTTCCTCTTTATTACTTCATTTGAGAGGGCTGACAGGTATTGTTCAGATGAGGGATAGAATGTGAAAGTTTGTTATAGAAGACTTTATTTATGTTGCTTCTGAGTCTAATAACCCGAATCCTCACCATTCTCACAGAATTAATTGATCTCTGCCCCCAAGCATCAGGAATATTGTGACCAGTAAGAGTACTGACTTTTGACCATGAACATTCATTGCAGCTGTCAGCCCATGCAGTTTTCTGATAATATCTAACCTAACCATGTGTGTGCCATGACTTTACTTCTATTATTTTCAGTTTTGCAACTACATTCAATGTACATTTGTATCGGAGTTTACATCCATCAATGCCTGCGAAGTATTTTAATTTCTGATCATTCTGTGGGTTTCATGTTGGTATTATAGTATTCTGCAAATCACAATGGAAGATATGCATCTAGAAATTAACTAGCACACCTTGTTATTTTGCAATTGACCTGTATTTGCCTCTTCATTCTCCACCCCCCTTTTTTTTGGCTTTGATTGGATCCATTAGCCTTTATCTATATTTATCTTAACAGATTTATGCACAGTTAATCAAATAAATTCAGCAATAAACCCAAGACGATTGTTAAAATGATTAAATAAACTTTGTCAGGCATGTTGCGGCTGTCTAGTCATTATATTCTATGCCTGAAGGTATTTATAAATGAATGCCTGCATCACAGCTAGTCAGTGGTCAGTGGCTCTTCTGGGAGAAACTTATTGAAGAAAAGCCTGTTTCATTTCATTTGTTTTTACTGGAGATATTTTTTACCATGGCTTCTATTTGGTAGCCCCTTTTTGAATCCATGATTACAATGTTAATACTAAACTGATCATTAAAAACATTTGGACACAGATACAGCTTACATCACTAAGCTTCTACAGTAGATCAACTCTCTTTAAGAGATCTACAATAGGGATGTTGTTATTCTTTTTACTATTGGGAAAATAGACCCAATGGGGTTAAATAAATTGTCTAAAGTAATTTAACAATTAAGAGTCAAATATTCTGGCTCAAGTTTCATTGTCCTTTCACTGTACTATTGGCTCTCAGATTATTTTGATAATAATACATTAGGTATACG
Organism: Lipotes vexillifer; assembly: GCF_000442215.2. Lineage (NCBI taxonomy): Eukaryota > Metazoa > Chordata > Mammalia > Artiodactyla > Lipotidae > Lipotes > Lipotes vexillifer. The sequence continues at coordinate 185,431 of NW_006787912.1, read as the reverse complement.
AAGTCCACTTAAACTTGCCATTTATACTTTCTTATTGGTGGAGGAAGAGCAATTATAATAAAAATAAAATGTCATAGCCTAAGAATATTTGTTCAGGGTGGTTTAAAAGCAGAATTTACTAGAAAGAAAAGCAACTGAAAAATACTGAATATGGCTAACTCAAGACTAAAACAAACAATGCCTTCTTGGACACTGAAAAATTTCCAGCCAATGTATATGAGTACCATTCAACAGCAGGTTTGCAACACTGGTGGATGTGGTCTGGGAGCCAGACTCCATTGTAGAAAAAACCCACAGTAAATAGGTGGGATGCATTAATTTTTATTTATAAATATTACATTTAGTATAAGGCACAATAATTCACTTTAAAATGTGATTCTAAGTTATACATAAATATATACTTGTGTGGAGTTGACCACCATTTGGTCATAAGAACATAAGAAAAAACTTGCATTTCAGGTAAATTTTCATCCATTGGGTAAAACCTTTCTGCCCAAAAGGAGATCATAGCCCACACCATGAAAGATCACTGAAGTGTGGTTTTTACAAAATTTTAAAATTATGTTCCTTGGAAGAAAAATATCTAGCCAACCTTATGCCAAGTCTGATCAAAACTTATGTTATGGGTGGGGGGGGGGCAGAAAGCAGAAGCAAGAAGAACTGCAATCCTGCAGCCTGTGGAACGAAAACCACATTCACAGAAAGACAGACAAAACGAAAAGGCAGAGGACTATGTACCAGATGAAGGAACAAGATAAAACCCCAGAAAAACTAAATGAAGTGGAGATAGGCAACCTTCTGGAAGAAGAATTCAGAATAATGATAGTAAAGATGATCCAGGACCTTGGGAAAAGAATGGAGGCAAAGATCAAGAAGATGCAAGAAATGTTTAACAAGGACCTAGAAGAATGAAAGAACAAACACCTAGAAGAATTAAAGAACAAACAGAGATGAACAATACAGTAAATAAAATGAAAAATACACTAGAAGGAATCAATAGCAGAATAACCGAGGCAGAAGAATGGATAAGTGACCTGGAAGACAGAATGGTGGAGTTCACTGCCACAGAACAGAATAACGAAAAAAGAATGAAAAGAAATGAAGAGACCTCTGGGACAACACTGAACTCACAAACATTCGCATTATAGGGGTCCCAGAAGGAGAAGAGAGAGAGAACCCAAGAAAATATTTGAAGAGATTATAGTGGAAAACTTCCCTAATATTGGAAAGGAAATAGCCACCCAAGTCCAGGAAGTGGAGAGAGTCCCAGGCAGGATAAACCCAAGGAGAAACATGCCGAGACACACAGTAATCAAACTGACAGAAATTAAAGACAAAGAAAAATTATTGAAAGCAGCAAGGGAAAAACGACAAATAACATACAAGGCAACTCCTATAAGGTTAACAGCTGCTTTCTCAGCAGAGCTCTACAAGGCAGAAGGGAGTGGCACAATATATTTAAAGTGATGACAGGGAAGAACCTATAACAAAGATTACTCTATTTGGCAAGGATCTCATTCAAATTCCATGGAGAACTCAAAAGCTTTACAGACAAGCAAAAGCTAAGAGAATTCAGCACCACAAAAACAGCTCTACAACAAACGCTAAAGGAAATTCTCTAGGCAGGAAACAAAAGAAAGGAAAAGACCTACAATAACAAATCCAAAACACTTAAGAAAATGGTAATAGGAACATACATATTGATAACTACCTTAAATATGAATGGATTAAATGCTCCAACCAAAAGACAGAGGCTGGCTGAATGCATACAAAAACCAGACTTGTATATATGCTGTCTATGAGAGACCCAGTTCAGACCTAGGGAAACATACAGACTGAAAGTGAGGGGATAGAAAAAGATATTCCATGCAAATGGAAATCAAAAGAAAGCTAGAGTAGCAATACTCATGTCAGATAAAATAGACTTTATAATAAAGAATGTTATAAGAGACAAGGAAGGACACTACATATGATCAAGGGATGAATCCAAGAAGAAGACACAACAATTATAAATATATATGCCCCCAACATAGGAGCACCTCAATACATAAGGCAAATGCTAACAGCTATAAAAGAGAAAATAGACAGTAACACAATAATAGTGAGGGACTTTAACACCTCACTTACACCAATGGACAGATGATCCAGACAGAAAAGTAATAAGGAAACAAAAGCTTTAAACACCACAACAGACCAGATAGATTTAATTGATATTTATAGGACATTCCATCCAAAAACAGCAAATTACACTTTCTCTTCAAGTGTGCATGGAACATTCTCCAGGATAGATCACATCTTGATCACAAATCAAGCTTCAGTAAATTTAAGAAAATTGAAATCATATCAAGGATCTTTTCCGACCTCAACACTATGAGATTAGAAATCAACTACAGGGAAAAAAACGTAAAAAACACAAACACACGGAGGCTAAACAATACATTACTAAATAACCAAGAGATCACTGAAGAAATCAAAGAGGAAATCAAAAAATACCTAGAAACAAATGACAACAAGAACACGATGATCCAAAACCTATGGGATGTAGCAAAAGCGGTTCTAAGAGGGAAGTTTATAGCAATACAATCCTACCTCAAGAAATAAGAGAAATCTCAAATAAACAACCTAACCTTACACCTAAAGGAATTAGAGAAAGAGGAACAAACAAAATCCAAAGTTAGTAGAAGGAAAGAAATCATAAAGATCAGAGCAGAAATAAATGAAATAGAAACAAAGAAAACAATAGAAAAGATCAATAAAACTAAAAGCTGGTTCTTTGAGAAGATACACAAAATTGATAAACCTTTAGCCAGACTCATCAAGAAAAAGACAGAGAGGACTCAAATCAATAAAATTAGAAATGAAAAAGGAGAAGTTACAATGGACACCGCAGACATACAAAGCATCCTAAGAAAATATCACAAGCAACTCTGTGGCAATAAAATGGACACCTGGAAGAAATGGACAAATTCCTAGAAAAGTATAAGCTCCCAAGACTGAACCAAAAAGAAACAGAAAATATGATCAAACCAATCACAAGTAATGATACTGAAACTGTGATTAAAAATCTTCCAACAAACAAAAGTCCAGGACCAGATGGCTTCACAGCTGAATTCTACCAAACATTTAGAGAACAGTTAATATCTATCCTTCTCAAACTCTTCCAAAAAATTGCACAGGAAGGAACACTCCCAGAATCATTCTAGGAGGCCACCATCACCCTGATACCAAAACCAGACAAAGATACTACAAAAAAGAAAATTACAGGCTGAGCGGTTGCGGCCGCGTTGCGGACCTCGAGCAGCAGTCGGCTTCTCGGCGTAGAACTCGGGAGTAGGAGATTCAGAATCGAATCTCTTCTCCCTTCCCCCTCCTGGTTACAAATCACTTGAAATACATAAGTTAGTGGAACTTGCTTGAGGGCAGCAAGGTGAACCCCACCCCTACTCACTGGAGCTCAGCTTTGATTTTTAACCTCCCTTCCCCACCCTTCCAGAACACACACATTCCCATTCCAAAATTGATTTTATAAAGACATTTTAAACATAATGATGCAACTTGGTGTGCACTACGGCAGATTTACAGTGAGATTTTTTTGATCTTCAGCTACAAGCCGAGTGGATGAAAGGGTCTTGCTGCTCCAGCCAGGAATCAGGACTCTGCCTCTGAGGTGGGAGAGCCAACTTCAGAACACTCGTCAAGAAGAGATCTCCCAGCCCCACATAATATCAAACGGCGAAAATCTCCCAGAGATCTCCATCTCAACACCAGCACCCAGCTTCACTCAACGACCAGCAAGCTACAGTGCTGGACAACCTATGCCAACCATATAGCAAGACAGGAACACAACCCCACCCACTAGCAGAGAGGCTGCCTAAAATCATAATAAGTCCACAGACACCCCAAAACACACCACCAGACGTGGACCTGCCCACTAGAGAGACAAGATCTAGCCTCATACACCACAACACAGCCACTAGTCCCCTCCACCAGGAAGCCTACACAACGCACTGAACCAACCTTAGCCACTGGAGACAGACATCAAAAACAACGGGAGCTACGAACTTGCAGCCTGCAAAAAGGTGAACCCAATCACAGTAAGATAAGCAAAATGAGAAGACAGAAAAACACACAGCAGATGAAGGAGCAGGATAAAAACCCACCAGACCTAACAAATGAAGAGGAAATAGGCAGTCTACCTGAAAAAGAGTTCAGAATAATGATAGTAAAGATGATCCAAAATCTTGGAAATAGAATGGACAAAATGCAAGAAGCAGTTAACAAGGACCTAGAAGAAATAAAGATGAAACAGACAATGATGAACAACACAATAAATGAAATGAAAAATACTCTAGATGGGATCAATAGCAGAATAAATGAGGCAGAAGAACGGATAAGTGACCTGGAAGATAAAATAGTGGAAATAACTACTGCAGAGCAGAATAAAGAAAAAAGAATGAAAAGAACTGAGGACAGTCTCAGAGACCTCTGGGACAACATTAAACGCACCAACATTCGAATTATAGGGGTTCCAGAAGAAGAAGAGAAAAAGAAAGGGACTGAGAAAATATTTGAAGAGATTATAGTTGAAAACTTCCCTAATATGGGAAAGGAAATCGTTAATCAAGTCCAGGAAGCACAGAGAGTCCCATACAGGATAAATTCAAGGAGAAATACGCCAAGACACATATTAATCAAACTGTCAAAAACTAAATACAAAGAAAGCATATTAAAAGCAGCAAGGGAAAAACAACAAATAACACACAAGGGAATCCCCATAAGGTTAACAGCTGATCTCTCAGCAGAAACTCTACAAGCCAGAAGGGAGTGGCAGGACATACTGAAAGTGATGAAGGAGAAAAACCTGCAACCAAGATTACTCTACCCAGCAAGGATCTCATTCAGATTTGATGGAGAAATTAAAACCTTTACAGACAAGCAAAAGCTGAGAGAGTTCAGCACCACCAAACCAGCTTTACAACAAATGCTAAAGGAACTTCTCTAGACAAAAACACAAGAGAAGGAAAAGTCCTATAATAACGAACCCAAAACAATTTAGAAAATGGGAATAGGAACATACATATCGATAATTACCTTAAATGTAAATGGACTAAATGCTCCCACCAAAAGACACAGATTGGCTGAATGGATACAAAAACAAGACCCATATATATGCTGTCTACAAGAGACCCACTTCAGACCTAGAGACACATACAGACTGAAAGTAAGGGGATGGAAAAAGATATTCCATGCAAATGGAAACCAAAAGAAAGCTGGAGTAGCAATTCTCATATCAGACAAAATAGACTTTAAAATAAGGACTATCAGAAGAGACAAAGAAGGACACTACATAATGATTAAGGGATCGATCCAAGAAGAAGATATAACAATTGTAAATATTTATGCACCCAACATAGGAGCACCTCAATACATAAGGCAAAAACTAGCAGCCATAAAAGGGGAAATCGACAGTAACACATTCATAGTAGGGGACTTCAACACCCCACTTTCACCAATGGACAGATCATCCAAAATGAAAATAAATAAGGAAACACAAGCTTTAAATGATACATTAAACAGGATGGACTTAATTGATATTTATAGGACACTCCATCCAAAAACAACAGAATACACATTTTTCTCAAGTGCTCATGGAACATTCTCCAGGATAGATCATATCTTGGGTCACAAATCAAGCCTTGGTAAATTTAAGAAAATTGAAATTATATCAAGTATCTTTTCCGACCACAACGCCATGAGATTAGATATCAATTATAGGAAAAGAGCAGTAAAAAATACAAACACATGGAGGCTAAACAATACACTACTTAGTAACGAAGTGATCACTGAAGAAATCAAAGAGGAAATTAAAAAATACCTAGAAACAAATGACAATGGAGATACAACGACCCAAAACCTATGGGATGCAGCAAAAGCAGTTCTAAGAGGGAAGTTTATAGCAATACAAGCCCACCTTAAGAAGCAGGAAACATCTCGAATAAACAACCTAACCTTGCACCTCAAGCAATTAGAGAAAGAAGAACAAAAAAACCCCAGAGTTAGCAGAAGGAAAGAAATCATAAAAATCAGATCAGAAATAAATGAAAAAGAAATGAAGGAAACAATAGCAAAGATCAATAAAACTAAAAGCTGGTTCTTTGAGAAGATTAACAAAATTGATAAACCATTAGCCAGACTCATCAAGAAAATAAGGGAGAAGACTCAAATCAATAGAATCAGAAATGAAAAAGGAGAAGTAACAACTGACACTGCAGAAATACAAAAAATCATGAGGGATTACTACAAGCAACTCTATGCCAATAAAATGGACAATCTGGAAGAAATGGACAAATTCTTAGAAATGCACAAACTGCCAAGACTGAATCAGGAAGAAATAGAAAATATGAACAGACCAATCACAAACACTGAAATTGAAACTGTGATTAAAAATCTTCCAACAAACAAAAGCCCAGGACCAGATGGCTTCACAGGCGAATTCTATCAAACATTTAGAGAAGAGCTAACACCTATTCTTCTCAAACTCTTCCAAAATATAGCAGAGGGAGGAACACTCCCAAACTCATTCTACGAGGCCACCATCACCTTGATACCAAAACCAGACAAGGATGTCACAAAGAAAGAAAACTACAGGCCAATATCACTGATGAACATAGATGCAAAAATCCTCAACAAAATACTAGCAAACAGAATCCAACAGCACATTAAAAGGATCATACACCATGATCAAGTGGGGTTTATTCCAGGAATGCAAGGATTCTTCAATATACGCAAATCTATCAATGTGATTAACCATATTAACAAATTGAAGGAGAAAAACCATATGATCATCTCAATAGATGCAGAGAAAGCTTTTGACAAAATTCAACACCCATTTATGATAAAAACCCTGCAGAAAGTAGGTGTAGAGGGAACTTTCCTCAATATAATAAAGGCCGTATATGACAAGCCCACAGCCAACATCATCCTCAATGGCGAAAAACTGAAAGCATTTCCACTAAGGTCAGGAACAAGACAAGGTTGCCCACTCTCACCACTCTTATTCAACATAGTTTTGGAAGTTTTAGCCACAGCAATCAGAGAAGAAAAGGAAATAAAAGGAATCCAAATCGGAAAAGAAGAAGTAAAGCTGTCACTGTTTGCAGATGACATGATACTATACATAGAGAATCCTAAAGATGCTACCAGAAAACTACTAGAGCTAATCAATGAATTTGGTAAAGTAGCAGGATACAAAATTAATGCACAGAAATCTCTGGCATTCCTATATACTAATGATGAAAAATCTGAAAGTGAAATCAAGAAAACACTCCCATTTACCATTGCAACAAAAAGAATAAAATATCTAGGAATAAACCTACCTAAGGAGACAAAAGACCTGTATGCAGAAAATTATAAGACACTGATGAAAGAAATTAAAGATGATACAAACAGATGGAGAGATATACCATGTTCTTGGATTGGAAGAATCAACATTGTGAAAATGACTCTACTTCCCAAAGCAATCTATAGATTCAATGCAATCCCTATCAAACTACCACTGGCATTTTTCACAGAACTAGAACAAAAAATTTCACAATTTGTATGGAAACACAAAAGACCCCGAATAGCCAAAGCAATCTTGAGAACAAAAAATGGAGCTGGAGGAATCAGGCTGCCTGACTTCAGACTATACTACAAAGCTACAGTAATCAAGACAGTATGGTACTGGCACAAAAACAGAAAGATAGATCAATGGAATAGGATAGAAAGCCCAGAGATAAACCCATGCACATATGGTCACCTTATCTTTGATAAAGGTGGCAGGAATATACAGTGGAGAAAGGACAGCCTCTTCAATAAGTGGTGCTGGGAAAATTGGATAGGTACATGTAAAAGTATGAGATTAGATCACTCCCTAACACCATACACAAAAATAAGCTCAAAATGGATTAAAGACCTAAATGTAAGGCCAGAAACTATCAAACTCTTAGAGGAAAACATAGGCAGAACACTCTATGACATAAATCACAGCAAGATCCTTCTTGACCCATCTCCTAGAGTAATGGAGATAAAAACAAAAATAAACAAATGGGACCTAATGAAACTTCAAAGCTTTTGCACAGCAAAGGAAACCATAAACAAGACCAAAAGACAGCCCTCAGAATGGGAGAAAATATTTGCAAATGAATCAACTGACAAAGGATTAATCTCTAAAATTTACAGGCAGCTCATGCAGCTCAATAACAAAAAAATAAACAACCCAATCCAAAAATGGGCAGAAGACCTAAATAGACATTTCTCCAAAGAAGATATACAGACTGCCAACAAACACATGAAAGAATGCTCAACATCATTAATCATTAGAGAAATGCAAATCAAAACTACAATGAGATATCATCTCACACCAGTCAGAATGGCCATCATCAAAAAATCTAGAAACAATAAATGCTGGAGAGGGTGTGGAGAAAAGGGAACACTCTTGCACTGCTGGTGGGAATGTGAATTGGTTCAGCCACTATGGAGAACAGTATGGAGGTTCCTTAAAAAACTACAAATAGAACTACCATATGACCCAGCAATCCCACTACTAGGTATATACCCTGAGGAAACCAGAATTCAGAAAGAGTCATGTACCAAAATGTTCATTGCAGCTCTATTTACAATAGCCCGGAGATGGAAACAACCTAAGTGCCCGTCGTCGGATGAATGGATAAAGAAGATGTGGCACATATATACAATGGAATATTACTCAGCCATAAAAAGAAACGAAATTGAGCTATTTGTAATGAGGTGGATAGATCTAGAGTCTGTCATACAGAGTGAAGTAAGTCAGAAAGAGAAGGACAAATACCGTATGCTAACACATATATATGGAATTTAAGAAAAAAAATGTTATGAAGAACCTAGGGGTAAAACAGGAATAAAGACACAGACCTACTGGAGAACAGACTTGAGGATATGGGGAGGGGGAAGGGTGAGGTGTGATAGGGCGAGAGAGAGACATGGACATATATATACTAACAAACGTAAGGTAGATAGCCAGTGGGAAGCAGCCGCATGGCACAGGGAAACCGGCTCAGTTCTCTGTGGCTGTCTGGAGGGGTGGGATAGGGAGGGTGGGAGGGAGGGAGACAAAGAGGGAAGAGATATGGGAACATATGTATATGTATAACTGATTCACTCTGTTATAAAGCAGAAACTAACACACCATTGTAAAGCAATTATACCCCAATAAAGATGTTAAAAAAAAAAAATTACAGACCAATATCACTGATGAATATAGTTGCAAAAATCTGCAACAAAATACTAGCAAACAGAATCCAACAACACAATAAAAGGTCATACACCATGATCAGGTGGGATTTATCCCAGGGATGCAAGGACTCTTCAATGTACACAAATCAATCAATGTGATACACCATATTAAGAAACTGAAGAATAAAAACCATATGATCATCTCAATAGATGCAGAAAAAGTTTTTGACAAAATTCAACACTGCTTTATGATAAAAACTCTCCAGAAAGTGGGCATGAGAGAACCTACCTCAACATAATAAAGGCCATATATGACAAACCCACAACAAACATCATTCTCAATGGTGAAAAACTGAAAGCATTTCCTCTAAGATCAGGAACAAGACAAGGATGCCCACTCTCGCCACTATTATTTGACAAAGTTTTTGAAGTCCTAGCCATGGCAATCGGCGAAGAAAAAGAAAGAAAAGGAATCCAAATTGAAAAAGAAGTAAAACTGTCACTGTTTGCAGGTGACATGATACTATACATAGAAAATCCTGAAGATGCTACCAGAAAACGACTAAAGCTCATCTATGAATTCGGTAAACTTGCAGGATACAAAATTAATGCACAGAAATCTCTTGCATTCCTATACACTAACAACGAAAGATCAGAAAGAGAAATTAAGGAAACAATCCCATTCACCACTGCAATAAAAGAATAAAATACCTAGAAATAAACCCACCTAAGGAAGTAAAAGTCCTGTACTCAGAAAACTATAAGACACCGATGAAAGAAATCAAAGATGACAAAAACAGATGGAGAGATATACCATGTTCTCGGAATGGAAGAATCAATATTGTGAAAATGACTATACTACTGAAAGCAATCTACAGATTCAACGCAATCCCTATCAAATTACCAATGGCATTTTTTTTTTTTTTTGTGGTACACGGGCCTCTCACTGCCGTGGCCTCTCCCGCCACGAGGCACAGGCTTCAGATGCGCAGGCCCAGCGGCCATGGCCCACAGGCCCAGCCGCTCCACGACATGTGGAATCCCCCCCAGACCGGGGCATGAACCCGTGTCCCATGCATCGGCAGGCGGACTCCCAACCACTGTGCCACCAGGGAAGCCCCCAATGGCATTTTTTACAGAACAAAAGACCCTGAATAGCCAAAGCAATCTTGAAGGAAATAAAATGGAGCTGGAGGAATCAGACTCCCTGACTTCAGACTATACTACAAAGTTACAGTAATCAAGACAATATGGTACTGGCACAGAAACAGAAATATAGATCAATGGAACGGGATGGTCAACTAATCTATGACAAAGAAGGCAAGGATATACAGTGGAGAAAAGACAGTCTCTTCAATAAGTGGTGCTGGGAAAACTGGACAGCTACATGTAAAAGAATGAAATTAGAATGCTCCCTAAAACCATACATAAAAATAAACTCAAAATGGATTAAAGACCTAAATGTAAGGCCAGACACTATAAAACTCTTAGAGGAAAACAGAGGCAGAATAATCTATGACATAAATCACAGCAAGATCCTTTTTGACCCACCTCCTAGAGAAATGGAAATAAAAACAAAAATTTAAAAAATGGGACCTAATGAAACTTCAAAGCTTTTGCACAGCAAAGGAAACCATAAACAAGACGAAAAGACAACCCTCAGAATGGGGGGAAATATTTGCATATGAAGCAACTGACAAAAGATTAGTCTCCAAAATGTAAGAACAGCTCACGCAGCTCAATATTAAAAAAACAAACAACCCAATCAAAACATGTGCAGAAGACCTAAATAGACGAAGAAGACATACAGATGGCCATGAGGCACATGAAAAGCTGCTCAGCATCACTAATTATTAGAGAAATGCAAATCAAAACTACAATGAGGTATCACCTCACACCAGTCAGAATGGGCACCATCAGAAAATCTACAAACAACAAATGCTGGAGAGGGTGTGGAGAAAAGGGAACCCTCTTGCACTGTTGGTGGAAATGTAAATTGATACAGCCACTATGGAGAACAGTATGGAGGTTCCTTAAAACACCAAAAATAGAACTACCATATGACCCAGCAATCCCACTACTGGGCATATACCCTGAGAAAACCGGAATTCAAAAAGACACATGCACCCCAATGTTCATTGCAGCACTATTTACAATAGCCAGGCCATGGAAGCCACCTAAATGCCCATCGACAGACGAATGGATAAAGAAGACGTGGTGCTATATATACAATGGAATATTACTCAGACATAATAAGTAACGAAATTGGGTCATTTGTTGAGACGTGGATGGGCCTAGAGACTGTCATACAGAGTGAAGTAAGTCAGAAGGAGAAAAAGAAATATCGTATATTAATGCAGATATGTGGAATCCAGAAAAGTGGTACAGATGAACCCATGTGCAAGGCAGAAACAGAGATACAGATGTAGAGAACAAATGTATGGACACCAAGGGGGGGATCTGGGGGGTTCTGGGCTGAACTGGGAGATTGGGATTGACATATATACACTAATTTGTATAAAATAGATAATAAGAACCTGCTGTATAAAAAAATAAAATTCAAATCAAAAACAAAAACTTACATTATGACCAGATTAACTTGGTTTTATTGCAATTTTTATATTGTGATTTAGTAAAAGATATATATAAATAATTAAAGAAGATTACAGTCAGCCCTCTGTATCGACAAGTTCCACATCCATGGATTCAACCAAGTACGGATGGAAAATAATTTTAAAAAAAAAAAAAACCTCTACAAACTTGCAAAAGGCAAAACTGGAATTTTCTGTGTACTCTCAACTATCTACATAGCATTTACATTGTATTTACAACTATGTACATACTATTTACTTTGTTTTAGGTATTATAAATAATCTCGAGATAATTTAAAGTATACAGGAAGATGTGCATAGGTTATATGCAAATACTATGCCATTTTATATAAAGGACTTGAGCATTCTTGTATTTTGGTATCTGTGGGGAGGGTCTTGGAACCAATCCCCTGCAGGTATAAGAGAGCATGGAATCTAGCACTTCTAATACATTTTAATGTCACAATATGTAGAAAATCATAATCTTTAATCGGCACACTGGCATCATTTGGAAGTGATTTCAGGGGTGGGGTGGTCTATGTGAGACTTGAGGAGAAACATCATATTTTCTGTATTTTATTTATCAGTAATAAAAAGTCTCAATTAATGTTTTCAGAAGTTTTAATGAACAACTTAAACTTGCTAAATAAACGTAACTTCTTTTGTATCAGTTTTGATGTTTGAAATAGCTCCATACAATAATTTCAATTGATAAAAATTTTAAATGGTTATAAAATGGATTTACATTTTGTTATCTCCTGTAACCATATCCGTAACCCATTCACAGCCCATTAATAAGCCATGACAGTTTGGTTGTAAAACAGGGCATTACCCATCTTCCCTGGCTTCAAATTGGCATTCTCTTCATACATTCTCTGCCCTCTAATACTTTGCAATTTAATAAAGATAAGATGGAAAGAAGACCATATAGGGTTTTTTTTTTTTTTTTTTTCCATGAGCTGTGGAGCTTGCTGTGGCAGTCATCTGGGCCAGCCCCCGCTACCACGGGAACAGGGGCCATATAGAGCCTTAAGGGGAGTTTACAGATCCATTATAATCTTCAATGCAGCTCTTCAATCTCCTATATGTTTTTCTTTTTCTTTTCCATTTACATCACATTTTTCTCCATTTCTGGCTGTTACAAAATATTTACAACATTTATTGAGCATTTAGAATTAGTAAAGATTCATCCATCTCAGTACTTTCCCTATAAACTAATTACCACAAATCTGTTTAAAATAGATGGCATTATTATTCCACTTACGTTGCACGGATGCTAAAGTATACTGTGTCCAAGTTTGCAGACCCAGGCAGCATGGCTCAGCATTTATTCTCTTAACCACAGACTCTGATACTGCTGCTCTGGTGCCTGAAGGGATGAGAAACTAGCTCACTGTAGAAATACCCCCATTTTTTTTTCAGATAGCTCTTATGTTTATACCTATTTTTCTTCATGTTGAGCTAACATATGATTTCTAATAATTGCCAAAGTTGAGCTTTCCCTATTAGCTAATGCAAAATGATGCCTTATTAAGGGCTGCTACAGGGCTGCCTTTGAAATATTTGGAGACAATTGTTCTCCAGTCTTAAAAGGAACCCTTCTTATTCATCTTGGAACGTCTGAGTCCTTCCCCTTCTCTAATGGTTACATAGGTATAAAAAGGCCTCTTAAGCTTTGAGACCATGACTTTTGCCTGAAGTTTCTGGTCTGCTTTGTCTATCACAGAGCGAGGACTTCCATTAATGAAAAATCAAATTAACATTTTTGGCAGCTTCATTATAATCTTATTATCAATTTTATGTGGGTAGGAGAGGAACAGCATACTTATTCAGAATCTTGTGCTCTATAGGGGTGATGTTTATTTTATCACTCCACAAGGAGGAGACTGATCATGGAATGTTATGGACTGGAGAGGTCCTCAATTCTGGGATCTGTCCTTTAACCACACTCTCTACGGAGGAACCTGCCCCTTCAAGTACTCCCTTGCCAACAGCCGTGACTTATGGCATCAATTGTGCAAATGAGAGAAATCATGTGGCCACAGTGGGAGGCAATCAGCCAAAACAAATTGGGGGAGAGATGAGAGACTGTGAGACTGAAGGCTCTTGTTTGAACTTGGAGGTGAACGAGAACTGCCTGGGACAAAACCAGTACATGAGACAAATTAAGGAAATAAAATATTTAGAAATAAAATATGTAGTCTTGGAATAATAGCAGACTTTGAGGTCTGGCTTTTAACCAGGGCCTAGAATTGGTGGTTCTTTGGTCTAAATAAAACATTCAGTCATTACAAACTGAACAAATATGGTGAGGTCATGTTCAGAAGGAGAGTTTGACTCATTCTTAAACTCCTAATTCCCTGAAACCAGTGTATACAATTTTCTAACAATGTAATTTGAATGATACTGAGGTGAGATTTTTAAATTTTCAAACCATTCTTAACAATTAAACTGAGGGAATCCATGAACAGTCTATAAAGAAAATGCCCATGTTGGGTCAGATAATCTAGAACTGTATTCTTGCAGTACTATTATTTAATATTTAATCTCTCTCTGCTTTAATTTCTTCCTTTGTAAATTGGGATTAATATATTTGTTTCGCAGAATTAAATGTGACATTTCACAGGAAAATCATTTTTGAAGTATAACCTACTATTCAGATGTCAGCTATTACCATTAATACTTATGACATTATTCATATTTCTTAAAGATTCTTTTCTATATATGAAGTTCCTCAATATTGAAAACAGTTGGGAATCTCCAAAAAGTGCTCCTTAGAGATTGTTAGCCAACCACCAAACTCTTCCTTCTCTTCTTCCATAGCAGTAGAATTGTAGTTGATTCAGTTCCCAGACATCCTTACAGATGTCCCAGTTTATGTGAGTGAAAGTGATATGTGCCACTTCCAGGATAATTTCTTAAGACCAGGCAGAGCTTCCTGAGTTTTTCTTTTTCCTTCCCATCAGTTCTAACTTGGACATGGTGGTAACATATGAGAAAGACACCACAGAGGATGAAGAAAAAATATGAATGAAAACCGGATCTCTGAATCATTCTGTGGACCAAAGCTGCCTGATACCTTCGAAGCCCCACCCTGTACTGTTTTGGATAGAGAACTGTAGTTTTTAAGTCACTGATTCTTTGGTGTCTGGTCGATAAAACAGCTTAGTCAATCTTAACTAATAAAAATTATATACATGATGTTTTGCAGTATTTCCATGCTTTCTCTATGATCACAGAAAACACACTGGGGAAAATTAGGAAATGTCCTAAATTATAAAAACTCAAATTGGCAACATGGAATAAATAGCACTGATAGCCTACTCCTGGTTAAAATGATCAATTAGTTAGTTTTTTTTTAATACTGGGAAAATTTTATACTTATAAACACATTTATCAAAAACTAAGAAAGTAACCTTGACACACTAGTATTAAAGTACGGGCCTTATTCAAATTTTACCATATTTAAAAAATTAATGTTATTTTTCTGTTCCAGATCTAATCCAGGATTCCATATTTCATTTAATTGTCATGCCTGTGTGGTCTCCCCCAATGTGTGACAGTCTTCAGTCATTACTTGTGTTTTATGACCTTGACATGTTTGAAAAGTACTGGTTATTTGTAGAAAGCCCCTCAACTTGGGTTTGTCTAATGTTTTCTCATGATTAGATTGACACTGCGGATTAATGAGAAGACTATCACAGAAGTGCTGTGCCCTTCTCAATACATTGTATCAGGGGCTACATGAAGTCAGTACATATGACTGGAGATGGTAAACTTAACTACTTGGTCATGGAAGTGTCTGCTGAGATTTTTCATTCTAAACTTTTTTTTTCTGTTGTAATTATTAAATACTATAGAGAAATACTGTGCAAATATCCTGTTTCAGCTTAAACTTTTATCCAACTCATTTTAGCATCCATCTTTGGATCTTGCCTGTGATAATTTTTACTCTAGTGTTCAAATGGTGGTTTTCTATTTTCTCTTAGTACTTTTGAATGTGTTAAGTGAAATTCTTCTGTAAGGAGAGTCACTGATTTTTCCCATTTAAATATATGCATTAATTAATTTATTTACATTATTATATACTTATAGATTTTTATTTCGGGGTTTTTAATCTCAAATACCACAGTAACTTATTCTGTTGTTCAAGCTATTCAAACTTTGTCCATTGGGAGATCCTTCAGTTTGGCTCCTGTGCCCTTTCATATGCCTACCTCCTTCCTTTTCTTTTTTTCTCCACACTCCTTTACTTCTGGCACTACATAATGTTCCAGGCTCATCTCATATTTTCCTGCCTCACATCTTGAGAAAACCATTCTCCCAGGAGCCCTGGTTCCTTTATTAGACAGTAGCATTTAGAAACCAATATCTGGGGACTTCCTTGGTGGTCCAGTGGTTAAGAATCTGCCTTCCAATGCAGGGGATGCGGGTATGATCCCTGGTCAGGGAAGATCCCACATGCCACGGGGCAACTAAGCCCACGCACCACAACTACTGAGCCCGCGCTCTAGAGCCCGTGCACAACTAGAGAGCCCATGCACCACAACTAGAGAGCCTGCATGCTCCAACCACTGAGCCCGTTCACTGCAACCACTGAGCCCGCACGCTCTGGAGCTCGTGTGCCATGACTAGAGACGCTCACACACTGCAGCTAGAGAGAAGCCCCCAACGAAGATCCCGCATGCCGCACCTAAGACCCAACAGAGCCAAATAAATAAATTAATTAGTTAATTAATTTTAAAAAAAGAAACCGATATCTAGGCATGAGGTGTGCTAATCTGCAAATAGGATGTCACTGATGCTAGCCCCATTCAGTGGATAAAGCTAAGAAATATGTGTGCAAACTCATACATGCACACATATCCATAGCTATTTTTCTATTTACCTGTGTGTATAGACCTATATTCTTTTAATAAGTCAATACTGGTACCATCCACACTAATCCAGCACTGCAGGATTCATTCTCACCTTTCCCCTTTCCTTATTACAACTTTGCTCTCTGCTAGAATGAGACTGGATCTTATTATCTATGTCTACTCACTTATTTGTTCAGTCCTAGTATACAAATAGAAGTTTTAGACTTCTAATCCATACCCGAGAAATTTACACACTAGAACACATTGTGTTAGCTCCTTTTGCCCCCATCCCCTCGAATGTGATTAAGTGATTTATATGTAATACTGCTTCTCCTTCCTCCCCAACATCCCCTAGCTGGCTGATTTATTCTTTAATTTACACTTAATAAAATTTTCTTTTTATTGTGTCCGATTCTATGGGTCTTAACAAATGCATAGAGTCATTTGTTCACCACAGCAATTCCGTATACAACAGTTCTATCACTCAACATTCCCCCCAAGCTAGACATTCCCCAACTGCTGGCAACCACTGACTTGTCTTTCACCATGTAGTTTTACCTTTTCCATTGCCATATAAAAGAAATCATATAATATGTGGCCTTTGGGGACTGGCTTCTTTCACTTAGCGAAATATATTTAAGATTCATCCATGTTGTTGTGTGGATCAATAGTTTGCTTCTTTTTATGGCTAATACTTCATTGCAGGTATATGCATACTGCAGTTTGCTTATACCTTCAGCAGTTAAAGGTCATGTAGCTGTTTCCAATTCTTAGCAATAATGGACAAACCTAATATAAATACTCATGTCTTTGTGTGAATATACCTTTTTATTTATTCTAGGTAGATATCTAGAGTAGGATTGCTTGGTCATACAATAGGTGTATGTTTAATTTTATAAAAAAACTGCCAAATTCTTTTCCAGTTTGGAAGTGGCTGAGACACATTTTAATCCTACCAGCAACGTATGTGAGTTTCAGCTGCTCGGCAAGCTCACCACTATTTGGTATTGCTAGTTGTCGGATTTTACACATTCTAATCAATGTGTTATGATGTCTCTCATTGTGGTTTTAATTGGCATTTCCCTAAAGATTAATGATCTTGAACATCTTTTCATATGCTTATTAGCCCTTCTTACATTTTCTTTTGTGAAATGTTTGTTCAAATCTTTTGCCTATTTAAAAAATTGGGCTATTCGCTTTTTATTAATTGTTGAATATTTAGAGTTAAAAAATTTTTTTGATATGATAACTTTATCACATATATACTTTGCACAGGTTTTTTTCCCCCACTGTATTTTGTCCTTTCATTCTCTTAACTGGTTATTTTGCAGGGAGAAATTTTAATTTTAATGAAGTTCAATTTATCCATTTTTACTTTCATGCATTCTGTTTTGGTGTCTGAGTCATCAAACTTGGGTCACAAACCTCTTTGTCTGACCCAAGTTCATACATATTTTCTTCTATGCTTTCATCTAGAAATTTTATAGATTTACTTTTTTTTAGATTTACTTTTTATATTTAGGTCCATCGTCCATTTCCAGATGATTTGGTATAAGGTTTGAAATTTAGGTGAGTTTTTATTATTCTGCATATGAATGAAGGAATTTGACTTAAAGTTACCATTAAATTCCAGAAATGAAAGATAAAACTATCTACTAAGATGCTATCAGTTACAAGTGACAATTTACCTCTCTATTATCTTCTGACTACCATACCACCCCACTCCCCCAAAAAACTTGTTAAAGGCAAAGGGTATTTGTTGCCTCTTATAACTGTAGACTGCAGAGACTCGTGGCTTTGGTGTAGCTGAATCCATGCCTTAAACAATGTCATAACTAGTCTCTGTATCACTTTTTATCCTTCCATACTATCCTCTTTCCCAAGGACTCTTCCACATTACGGTGCCGAAAATATCTGTGTCACCTTTAAATCCAGTAAAAGTTTCTCTTTCCTAATAGTTCCAAATAAAGTTCTATATTTGAGTTTTATTAGACTGGCTTGAGTGACACACCTATCCTTGAACAAGCTGCTGTGTCAATGTCATGTAAATGACCTGACAAACTCGGGTTACAAGCCCAGTCCTGAATCTAGTAGCAATGTCAGGCACATTCTAACCATGTAGTTGAGACTCAGGGAGGGGTGGCTCCCTAAGAAAAATCAGGGTATTTATATCAGAAGAAGGAGAATGGGATGCTGGGCTGGTAGAAACAGTGTTTCTTCACTACAAAAGGCCCCAGCAGAGTGAAACTGAGTAGAATAACCTATAGTGGAAGTGAGACATGAACTGCTCCAGGTTCATCACCAAGGGTCTGGGAGAAGCAGTCACTTGTCTTTTCTCAGTATTAGAAATGTGGTAAATGAGTGAAGTGCTCAGAATTCTTAGATGGCATATGCCCTTATGTAAGTTACTGTAACGGTAAAAGTTTAGTATGTAGCGTATATAAAATTTAAAAATTTGGAACTTGTCATTACTATTTTCACTAAAAATAAAGTTTACTGGGATTAGATCAACATTGTTACTATTTTAAAAATAAATTTAGTTATTTATTTTTGGCTGTGTTGGGTCTTCGTTGCTGTGCGCAGGCTTTCTCTTAGTTGCTGCCGAGCGGGGGCTACTCTTCATTGTGGTACGCGGGCTTCTCATTGCAGTGGCTTCTCGTGTTGCGGAGCATGGGCTCTAGGCACGTGAGCTTCAGTAGTTGCAGCACATGGGCTCAGTACTTGTGGCTCATGGGCTCTATAGCACAGGCTCAGTAGTTGTGGCGCACAGGCTCAATTGCTCTGCTGCATGTGGGATCTTCCCGGATCAGGGCTCGAACCTGTGTCCCCTGCACTGGCAGGCGGATTCTCAACCACTGCGCCACCAGGGAAGCCCCTAGATCAACATTATTAACTGGAACGTTAGAAGAGAAAGAGCAGCATGACTTCGTGAGTCTAGGGCACAGTGGGTGCCAGTTGAAAAATCCACAGGAAACGAAAAAAGGGAAATGATTACTGATGAACCAGAATTTAACTACTATACTATAACATTAAAATCCATTACTTAAAAAATAGTTATTACAGCACTTAAAATTCACATCCTGCAGAATCTCAACTGATGAAAAAGTTACAAAGGGAGTGTGAAACTCAACTTGAAATAAAAGTTACTCTACATGGAGAGAAGTGTCTAAAACAGAACTAGGGAAGATGCTAGGACCCTCTAGGTTCTACATTCCTGAGTGACTTTCTGGAGTTCCTAAGATATCTAATCTAGGTTTGTTTATTGTTAGTACAAGAACACCCATGTATATAAGCTAACTTAGTGTATATTGTGGGCAAAATGGTCACAGAATGATAGAATATAGACCCTGAAAGAGATCTAGACACCTAGACCATCTCCTCCACCTAACAACAGGCTAGTGATAATCTGGTCCCTACCTGGCTCAGTCTTGTGTGATTTTTTTTTTCCTCCTAATTTTCTATATAGCCTTTATCTCCATAGTTGGTGTTTCCCAGACATAATACAGACAGTTCTTATTACCTTATCACCTGAAAGGGTAAACTGATACTGAGATATCCTTGAGGGCTTTCTTAGCTATGGGGCTAATATAGTGAGTGAGGAAAGAGCCCAGCATCCTGTACTTCACTCAGAGATTGCTGCTCAGCAGCTGAGACTATCAACAGCTTTCTTTCATTCATCTGGTCAGTATTTATCAAGCATCTGTGTCAGACCCTGAGCTAGGCACTGAGATGACCACAGTATATAAAAGTCTCTTCCTACTCCCAGGGATCTTTACATTTAATTTATTTAAAAACGTATTGTCGGCGGGGGCGGGGGAAGGGAGATGTTTCTTTTCAAGGGTGTATTAGTGTTTCCCAACACGGGTACACACCCACAGCTAAGGTGTGTGTTCTATGACACATGGCACCTATGATGTGTTTCTTTAAGGAAAAAGAAATAATAAATCACTTTTGATCTTCACTTCCTGAGTGAAGGGATGAAAATATTTTCAGCAAATTGTTGAGATACTTCCTATTGTAAAACAGTTCTTAGAGACTTGGAAGAGTTATTTGCTTACATCAGTTTTTAGGAAGTAATTCATAGAAGAACAATTCAATTGCAAAGCCTAATACTGTTCCTCAAGCTACACCCTCTCTGCCTTTCTGTAGAAAAACACTGCCCAGACTTCCTATTAAATACAATCTTTTCCTAAAAGAAGGCAAGTGGCATCAATTTTTAAACAATGGAATGCCATCTGGAATGATAATTTGTAGTAGAGAAGGTAGCTAAAAAAATGAGCATCGTCATTAAGGAGAATGTACATGCAAAAAACGAAGAGTATTTCATTAAATTTTAACCAATTAAACCACTTAATAATCTTATTCAAAACACAGGCTTTGAATTAAGTCAAGGCAGAACAGAGAAACACAGATAAATATTCTATTCTCCAAAGTGTGTGTGTGTGTATGTGTATACAGATATATACAAACATACAGACATATACAAATGTATACTATATTTATATAATATATAAATAAATATATTTATGAAATGTTTCTGAATCTTTAAGTATGATTTTACATGGATGGCATGAGAAATTTAGAAATAAAATAGAAAAATAATTTCAAACATATGAAAATAATTCAATACTAAATCTCAAAAGATGATCAAACTGATACTCTTATGAACAATTAATGTAGTTTTCAACTTGCTGAAAATATTTTTGGTCAGTATTTGTGGTTTGATTTTTTATGAATTATAATTATGATATTTCCTTCAAGATTGTATTTTTAAAGCATAAATCTATTTTAAAATTACACATGGCAAATAATCTCCTGAAGATATGTTAGCTGAGTTTGTTTTTTTTGGTGGTACGCGGGCCTCTCACTGTTGTGGCCTCTCCCG
This sequence comes from Lipotes vexillifer, assembly GCF_000442215.2. Taxonomy (NCBI): domain Eukaryota; kingdom Metazoa; phylum Chordata; class Mammalia; order Artiodactyla; family Lipotidae; genus Lipotes; species Lipotes vexillifer. Next base: position 163,844 of record NW_006787912.1, on the reverse strand, counting down.
TCGTGGAGCACAGGCTCCGGACGCGCAGGCTCAGCAGCCATGGGTCACGGGCCCAGCCACTCCGCGGCATGTGGGATCTTCCCAGACCGGGTCACGAACCCGTGTCCCCTGCATCAGCAGGCAGACTCTCAACCACTGCGCCACCAGGGAAGCCCTAGCTGAGATTTTAAAAAAATCTTGTTTCTCACAAATTTTACTAACAACTGTGTCATCATGGATATCCTTGTAAGCATTTAAATATGAATAGTCATCCTTTGTGCTCCACTGTGGTATGTGTGTGACAGTATTATACGCCACCTGGACCTCTGACCATCACCCGGGATTAGAAAGAGGTTACACTGAGTGGCAGTAGATTGACTCTCACAGCACCCCTTCTCATGACAAGAAACCATGATCCCCATGAGACATACGGAGTGAGAGAGTTTTGTACTTGGAAGTGTCAGGAAGTAGGGGGATCTACTCTCAGGATATGCAGGTCAAAGTTTGAAGGAAAATACGTTAAAAAAAATAGAAGAGTAAAAATATGGGTAAAATAAACATACAAAGAATAAACGCACCCACTTTAGAAGGTATTTCACATGTACGCTCTCACAGAGTCAGCTTTTCAATGTCTGAAAATCTCAACTAAAATTATTCAGTGAAATGTTGGAGATTTTAGACAAGAGATAAGAATATAGATGTGACTGAGATTCCATGAAAACATGTTGCTAAGAAGTTTGTTGGTATTAACCACTCCTTACTCTCTTCTGGAGGAATGTTTTTGCAACCCCAAATTAATTGTGTACATTTTCTGAAAAATGCTTTCTCTCTATATATATAGTTTTACAATCACTGTAATTATTGGTTTTTACTTTTAATATTCTTACAAACCCCAGTAAATCATCATTGAGATTCAAGAATATTTCTTCAAGAAGGGTAATATACTGCTGAGTTCTATAAGCTACAAGAATGTTTATATGCCACCGTGTAAAAATTATCACTTAGAAATTCTTTTATGGAGCTTGCAAATATTAATTTATGAAATTTTGGCATATTTCCAAAATATTTTCTTTTGCACCTGCTACATGATCATTTAACTTCATGTTTGAGAGGACATGCTATTCTTTACTAAAGCAGACTAAACACAGTCTAAAAAATATGAACTATTTCTCTTGCTTAACAACTGATTTCTCCTGTATTTCTTAAATGATTTGTTCTCTTGGATAATTCATATTTCTGTGCTCCAATTGTACTTGTTTAGCAGTATAGAGATTTACCTTCACATTTTGTTAATATTCACTTCATATCTTATTTCACAATTATTATTAATGGTTTGTTTTTGCTTAAAGATTTCCTACTAACAAGATTAGATGTATCGAATTTGTAAATTTTATTAATTTATAAACATATAAATTTTACTTTAAAAGTGATTAGACAAGAACCAAGAATACATAATATGTATTGTGTCATCCTCATTTCCTTGCTTTCTTGACCACTGGGGAGAAAATTCTAGATTTGGTGCCTAAACGTGGATATGACCACACAGTGTCAGGTATGGGAACATCGACTGCCATGGGAACTGATGTGGAAAAAAATTGTAATTTAAGTATATTAAGTATTTTACAAGTATATTAAGTATTCTTAAAGAAGATGATATAGGTCAATTATATGACTTTCCCCCTAAAATATCCATTTTTTAAACTAAGCTTTTCTTTTTAAACTAAATGTTATCTGTCAAATATGGTTCTATGACCAATCACAAAATCACCTATGATATTTTCTGGAGGTAATAAGAGGTATACCTTCTTTCTTCTCCCTTTCACTTCAATTTCTTTACCGTTTGTTCTGCTCTGCCACCAACTTCTGCAACTGCTAATCTCATTTAAACATTTTTTTTTTTTTTTTTGGCGGTACGCGGGCCTCTCACCGTTGTGGCCTCCCCTGCCGCGGAGCACAGGCTCTGGACGCCGAGGCCCAGCGGCCATGGCTCATGGGCCCAGCCGCTCTGCGGCAAATGGGATCTTCCCAGACTGGGGCATGAACCCGTGTCCCCTGCATCGGCAGGCGGACTCTCAACCACTGCGCCACCAGGGAAGCCCAAACATTTTTTTAAAAAATTAAACTCCTAAGGCTCTGAAAAAAGAAGCTATCAGATACTAGAATCAAACTCTGGAAATAGACTGGAAAGGATTAGAATGTAGCAACTAGACCTGCCTTTTCAAGATAGGACACAGGCATCTGGGGCCAGGCCCCATTTTAGTTGCAAGGAATACAATGATGAAAAGGGCTCTCTGGCTTTGAAGATTTTATGCACTCAGGGGACAAAATGACAAACTGTACTTTGACGGTACCTTCAAAATTCCTATAACTGATGATTTTCAACTTTTTTTTTAAAGTGGCACATATGATAGCTGATATTCAAATGCATTGTCCTGCTATGATCATATACAGGCTTATGAATATTTGTATCCCACTAGTTACTAGTGGTAATTCCAAAGTAATGGTTATCATAGAGGCTACAACGGTTTGATGACTGGATATTCTGGAAGTCAGATGCCACTGGTCATCAGCACCCAGTGGCAACTATTAGGACTGAACTCAAGTCTCTGGAGAAGCATGGTTAAAGCAAACAGAACCAAGTATTCTTGGATGAACTCAAGTATCAGGCCAGTACTGAAAGAATAAACCAAAACACTCCTGTACTAAAACTGATACAAAGGTCAAGGACTTGGTTTTAAACCTAACACAGAATCCTTGAATTTAGAAGTATAATTTACAGTCAAAAAAGATCTAGTGGCCCCAATGATTTGAAAACAAGTCATGGCTTAGAGTTCCTCTTAACTAATGGCAGGACTGGTTGACAACCTCAGGGACAACTGAGACTGTGAGAGGAGACAATATACCTAAAAGCACCTGGCCCATTATCTGACAGTTGGTCAATAAAGTTTCTATCTCCTTTTTAAATGCAGTAAGATCATCCTCAACCATTCCAGGACAGGTATGCAAAGGAGTGATTTATATCTATATATTTTTAACACCTTTATTGGAGTATAACTGCTTTACATTGTCGTGTTAGTTGCCGCTGTACAACAAAGTGAATCCATGCCACTCTCTCACTTCGTCCCAGCTTACCCTTCCCCCTCCCCGTGTCCTCAAGTCCATTCTCTACATCTGCGTCTTTATTCCTGTCCTGCCCCTAGGTTCTTCAGAACCGTTTTCTTTTTTTAGATTCCATATATATGTGTTATCATATTAGCATATGGTATTTGTTTTTCTCTTTCTGACTTACTTCACTCTGTTTGACAGACTCTAGGTCCATCCACCTCACTACAAATAACTCAATTTCATTTCTTCTTACGGCTGAGTAATAATCCATTGTATACATGTGCCACATCTTCTTTATCCATTCATCTGTCGATGGACACTTAGGCTGCTTCCATGACCTGGCTATTGTAAATAGTGCTGCAATGAACATTGTGGTACATGACTCTTTTTGAATTATGGTTTTCTCAGGGTATATGCCCAGTAGTGGGATTGCTGGGTCGTATGGTAGTTCTATTTTTAGCTTTTTGAGGAACCTCCATACTGTTCTCCATAGTAGCTGTATCAATTTACATTCCCACCAACAATGCAAGTGGGTTCCCTTTTCTCCACACCCTCTCCAGCATTTACTGTTTATAATTCTCTCATAAATCCAGAGAAATTTAACCCACAGAGGATTATAAAAATGCAGTCTATATCATGCTTCATCCTGTGCCAGAGCAACAGTTAGCAATCCCATCAGCCCCCTCTGAAAATAAATTTCCCTCTTATTCACCAATATATTGAAGAAGAAATTAAGAGACGTTAATGTTATTAAGCCAAGGAATTGGTTTTAACAATATCAATTGTAGGTGACACTTAAAATATTTGATTTGAGAAATTCTTTCCACCCCATTCCTTTTGTAGAACTACACGTTATGGGAACTAAGGAAAACAAGGACCCCTTCAACTCAAAGCTCTACAAGGGAAGCCATCATATCACAAAACTGAATCATGGTGCAAGGAGGCCATCTGCACACCCCTTTTCTCTACTGAATTTCAAATGTTTGGCACAAAGAAATATCCAGCCAGCATCATCCGACTCCCCATGAACTGTCAGTAAAGTAAGGCTAAAAGGTTTCAACCACTGATTTTTTTTCCTCAGAAAGAATACCATTTAAACTTTATGTCTCATAGTTTACATTCAATATATAAGCATCTGAATATCACTCTTGTATTATGTGTATATTTGAATAACTCCTTATATTGACATACTTTCAAGAAAATTTTCTTTAGAAATCTGAACAAGATGTTCAAGAACGCAAAACTGGTTTTTAGTAAACCAAGTTGAACTTAAAAGTGATGCTGTGAAGAAAAGAACAACAAAATGTTTCCTAGTGGTTATGTATGATTGTTTTATTAGGTTTGATAAGACTAAACAGTCCAAAGATTTGACAGTCCTGACACCTGGCATATGAAAGATGGAATTCCTGAATGGAAATTATTCTTATTGAACTTTTCTGAAGACTTGGGCTGGAAAGATGTATCTTTTCTAAAGCCAGTACATTCTGGGTGCTCCTTCAACTGGCTGAAAAATGAGGTACGGAATTCTTTGCTTAATGGGAAATCTACTGCTGTTTTAATACATATTTTTTTGGAACTTTTAAAAAAAAAATTCTGTCATCACTTTTCCTTTGTAGAAATAAATATGACACCATATGGGAAAAAATGTTAAAGCTCCATATGTATAGAGTCATGTTCTGAATTTAAAGATGAACTAATGCTAACCTCCATTTAATGATTAGAAAATATTGAAAACAAATACTCATACAAGTTTATATGCTTCACAGTTGCTATGCACAACACCAAGATGATATGGCTACTCTGTACTTGGCCGTGTTTAGGTAAAATCAGAGGTGTTTATAATAATAAGATATTTTTATGTGGCTACATTATTTATCTTACTGGTTCTACTTTGTGATGCACAACAGACCCGTTACTGTACTTCAGCTCAGATATTTATATACAATACAGTTCAAAGAACTGATTCTCATTCTTCTACCTACTGCTTAAAAAATGTAGGACAACAAACTAAATAAAAAGAGGTCATAAATCACAATAGTACAGATGTTGAAAAAGGAAAGTGCTTTTTTGCTCTGTCAATGTGTCACATGAATTTTTAAGTTATGAAATCCATAAAAAATAGTTTCATGACTGAAAACAAAAAAGGAGGGTATGGATTAAATGAACAAAGAAATAGAGGATTCTTTAGAACTGATTCAGAGCCTAGTGGAGGGAGCTATATCCACTTTGAAAGGTCTAAGACACAAAAGAATTCTGTGATTTGGCTATCACCTCTACTCAGCCCCAGGCTCAACAGTAGGAGTCAATATGGGGTCCCTAATTGGGATACGGAGCCAAGGGGTATTCTTATACATTTTCCTCTTTTACCTATTTGAAAATGTTCCATATGAGTCTAATGTGTTAGTAGGTGATGGACCGGGATTCATGAGTCCAGAAACATGAGGCAAGTGAGATTCCATCTCAGATATGATTAACATCTACTAGCGAAACACTTCAGATGGCAGAGAACCTCCTTCTTTCTGAGATATCCCATCTTACCTTTGATCAAACATGATCTCCCTTTACCTTTTACTCATTTTCCTCTGGCATCCAAAGAAATATCTATCCCTTGTTCTACATGGTAGTTTCAAACATGTGAAGATAGTACTCACGTCCCTCAGCTTACACGTCCAACTGAATATTGTTCTCCAGAGAAAACATTCTCAGCTCTTTCTGTCATTTTTAAAATGTTAACCGGTGTCATGTTTCTCTTCTTAATTGCACATTGTTAAGTGAATTACTGTTCATCCCAATACGTTTAAAAATGTATCATTCAGCACACCCCAAACACACTCCTGTTGTAGAGAGTAGGAACACCATCACTCCCTTATTTTCTGATCACAGGTAATGTATCATACCTTGTACAGCAGTTACAATGAACCACCCTTCTCCCACACTGCCAGTTTCATTCATCAACTGAATTACTTCCGTATCATTAATGAGGTAAGTCTCACTCCTTTTACGCTTACGCGCACGCGCGCACACACACACACACACACACACACACACACACACACACACACACACACACACGGAAATTCTATGACCAACTAAAACAATTGAGGCTTAAGAAAAATAATTTTGAATTGAACTAAATGAATGTTCATTGTATTGGAGGGAGATAAGTGGCATTGTTAGGTATTCATTTGGCAGTTTAAATATTTCTTGCCCTTCCCTTGCAATACTTTATGTGTAGACAGCAAAGCAATACCCTCATCAATAGTCGAGTTCCTTATCCACATGAGTTTTTTTTTTTTTTTTTGGGCAGTACGCGGGCCTCTCACTGTTGTGGCCTCTCCCATTGCGGAGCACAGGCTCCGGACGCGCAGGCTCAGCGGCCATGGCTCACGGGCCCAGCCGCTCCGCGGCATGTGGGATCTTCCCGGACCGGGGCACGAACCCGCGTCCCCTGAGTCGGCAGGCGGACTCTCAACCACTGCGCCACCAGGGAAGCCCCCACATGAGCTTTTTACTTGATATTTTACCTGATGTCTCAAATAATTGACATCACTGTCATTTTTTACATACTTCTCTATTCCAATACTTGGTGTAATTTCAAACTTCTATTAAGATGCAGGTATCAAGCTTCAGCTCTGGGATCCCAGGCAAGTATTTCAGGTTGGTGCCTGTCTTTCTCTTTTGTTAACTGAAAAATAAGTGGCTCCTCTTTTGAGATTATTCATTGCATTATTTATACTTCTGCACACAACTGAGGCCCAGGTACACTCATCATTTGACAAAAACTAGAGAAAGAAGAGGAAAGAAAACTTAGAGATGAATGATCTTAGCTCTCACCTGTCACAGTATCTGTGGGAATAACCACAGGTTGTTGACTGGGATTACTGGTTTTGTTATATCTTCCCTCCATAAAAGTTTTAAATTTCCTTTTGAACGCTCATCGTATGTCCAAGGAATGTTTTAACAGCACTAAAGATGTCTCACTCATTGCAAAGATTATCAGAGCTTTCAAGTGCACTGGATATTTGGCTAGCAAAATTTTAAAGTGTACACTTTTATCCTTTACTATTGGGAAATTATATAATAAATACGTATTATTTCTCAGTAGTTACTGATCTGTGCAGTTTACCCACTCCACTATAAGAACAGAGGATTTAAAAGCCAATTTAAATTGAGGGGAAAACGTGTGTATTTTTTGAGAAAGCAACAAGGAGGAAAACAGAGCAGCAAGAGTATAAAGTCTGAGAACGTGCCCCCAACTGAAGATGCTACGGTGTTAGCAGGTCATGCTACCATGACAGGATGCTGGAATGAGACTCATGTTGACTCAGTTTCAAATATGTTCCAGTAAGAGAGACTGAGGTAGCAGGATGGACATAAGACACACCTTTATATGCAATGCATATTCATAAAATATCTGAGTTCTAGTGTCGTCACTCCAAGAACTCTCAGCAGATGATGTTATTTAAGAGATTTCTGAGAATAATACCTGTGCAGAAGATGGTGCTTTGAGCTCTGTAACCAACCTGGGCACCCTCCACCAAAGGCACATGGCTCTGTACCACTTCCTAAAGGCTGGTGAGGAGGACTTTCACAAGAAGACTTGGAGAGCTAAAATATGTGTGTCTCTGCAGTTGTGGAGGTCACATCGAAAGCACTAGTGGGCAGAAGTGCCAACTAATTGCTTGGTGACAAGCCAGCAGAATGCTGCAGCACTGCGGAGTCTCTCAGGGCAAAGCATGTGAGAGCATGTTCTGCAGATCAGAATGGGCCATGTGAGCTGGCATGAGGTCACCTAAGATCATGCCAAGAATGGTGATTAGAAGACTGAGGAGACCTCAGCTGAGAGAGACTTGATACGGCGCATCACAGCGGGTATCACAGGGTGTGTCACAGGTGTGTCACAGGGTGTGTCACAGGATGCTGAAGAAGAATACAAAGTATCTGCTCGGAATAGACATTGGCAAAGGGCTGTAGAATAGAGGTTTCCACAGGTGAGGGTCCCTGAAGTGACTGAAAGTGCATCACAAGAGAAAGTCTAGTTTAACTACGGGCCAAGTACAGGAGTACAGCTGACTTACAATATCTGACTCCGTCTTGCGATCTCTTTTGCAGGCTCTAGCCTAAGGCTGATCTAGGCTAGAGAAGAGATTTTTGCTTCATCAAGTTAAGAGGTTAATTTGAATCTTGGTCTGGACATGCTAATAACTGAAATGAGACAGTGTTTGTGACAAAGTGACCAATCACATAAAGAATGAGCAGAAAATAAAGGGACTTTGATTTCATCCAAGTTTTCATTCACGAATAGGGAAGAATTCTACCACTGAATAAGACTTAATGGGGCTGCAGGAAACAAAAATAAAGTTGCATTTTGATCAGTTACAATGCATGATTTTTGCTACTTTGGAGCGGGTAGCAAGGCGTCAGAAGATACCAGCTTCAGGACATCCCTAGGAAAACAGATGGTGGACTTTGAAGCTGTAAATTTAGGCAAAATGCTCTCTCCTCAGCCTGGTGACAAACCAGTGGTGCCTCCCACCCTCAGGAGACCAGTCCCACTTGACTGATATGCACAGACAAATAGACAATGAAATCCAAAAAAACAGGAGGCCCTCTTTAAATGTTCTGGAGTTTATACAGTTTGGGGGACCTGAGGATCTGCAATACGAGAGACTGAATTTCTCACCAGTGACTGAGAGTCAATTTTATTTTTATTCAGAAATATGTTTTGATACCTAAATGTTGTGGTTTTATTTGAAAAGCATAATACTTGCTTTATTCCAAAAAGTTTGTGGAAGAGAAGGAAATGCATGGCAGTAGTGGCATCAGGACACGTAGTAGGTGAAAAGGCCATTGGAAGGGCATCTGTCAGTAGTGGCTGAGTATTGAGTCAGTAATGTCTATAGACAATTCACAAACAGCCTGGAATTTCTGTGCGTCACTGTTATCTCTGCAGCTCCTAGGACATATTTCGCTGTCTGCTGTGTAACACGCTGTATATACCACAAACAACCTAAGAGCATTTTAGAAGACTTCTAATCTTGCTTCCCTTTCTTTCCTGGCAAGTTCTCTGTGTTTTCTGTTGTTCTTTTGTTTTGTTTTGTTTTTTGTTTTTTAATCCTTAATAGGGAGAAGTTTTGCGCCTCTGGAAATATACTGCAATTTTATGGCTCTTCCTGATGAGTGAATTTTTCAGCAACCATATGGTATGGCTGGCTCTGACTCTACTGAACTCTAATAATGTTCAGGGTCTGTGGAGCAGCTTGTTCATTCCAATCTTTTGTAAGCCTTGCTATATTGATTGCGGTCTTTGATAAACCAAGTTGTTGAGTTTTCGGTCTCTGCCAGAAGTTTTAAATAAGACAGTTTGAAAGTCAGCTTTGGTTGAGCTTTATTTTGCAAAAATTGCTTTCTCCTATGCCATAGGCATGATAAATTTATGGCATAACTTTTCATTTTCTTTTTGATTATTTCAGAAAATATTTGCTTCTCAAGCCCTTACACGTGAAGTGCTTGAGTCTCCCGAGGTAGTCTTAATGTCCCTTCTCATTTTATATGTATCAGAATATTTTTCTTCTGCCATAAGTTCAGCATTTACACTTACTGAAATTCTTTGAAATGTGCTTATTTTTGCAATTATTTCAGCATTTAAAGTAGTAAAATATTACATAGTGTCATGAGTTGGTTTTCAAAAGAAGAGCTCTTGTATTTTGTATCCATACAATGATCATTTAATTAATATCTATTATATGCCTACCATAGTACCTTCCCTGAAGAAATTTAATGTCTAGAATGAGATACTACTACTACTATTGGTAATAATAATAATAAATATAGTTAAAATTTGTTGAGTGGTTCCTACTTGCCAGGTACCATTGTAGAATTTTACATGTCAGATATGAATTGATTCTCATACATACATACACAAATGGATACTATTATTCATTTCTTTTAACATTAAAGGAAAAAGACATGGACAAATTAATTCTCTTGCCTCACACAGATAATAAATGTCACACAGACAGTACATGATGAATTCAAATTTAGGCATCTTGATTCTCTTGAATTATCCTATCTTTCTTGATAGAAAAGAATGATTAAAATATTTCTGGTGAGAGGGAGTTCAGCTCCTGAAAGGTCTAGGAGTCTTATAAATGAAATAGGGATTTACCTTAGGGACAGTGTAGATCATTGAGCAGATGTAAGTGAGGCACTAACATAATTAAGTGTGATTTCAGAAATCTCTGTGATGAACTGAAGGAAAAGGTGAGAAATAGTCAAGTATTATTCCTAAATTCCTAAATTTCTGATTTGTGTTGCTGGGTGAATGGAGAGTGGAGGAGGAGCAAGTGAGAAAGAAAATGTAGAATTTGACAATCACGTAGAGATTGGCACCAGGGATATGGATGGAATAAATGAGGCCAAGGAACTGAATGGGATTTTTTTTTTTTTTTTTTTTTTTTTTTTTGTGGTACGCGGGCCTCTCACTGTTGTGGCCTCTCCCGTTGCGGAGCACAGGCTCCAGACGCGCAGGCTCAGCGGCCATGGCTCACGGGCCCAGCCGCTCTGCTGCATGTGGGATCTTCCTGGACTGAGGCACGAACCCGCATCCCCTGTGTCGTCAGGTGGACTCTCAACCACTGCGCCACCAGGGAAGCCTGGGATTATCTTTTGAGCATCACAAAATATGGAGAGAATACAGCCAACAACTCAGAAAAATTCCAATAGTTATGGGAGTCCCAGAAGACAAGGAGTTAATAAAGTTGCCTGACAATAATCTTGAACAGTGGTGAAAGGAATACAAAGCTAGCTGGTATCACAAAAGCCAAGAAAGAGGGCATTTCAGGAGACAGGATGAGTGTCATACATTCTTAAGAAAGGCTTTGTAATCTGATGATTGAAAACAATTCTGTTGGATTTATTAACAATGAGATTGTTGGCAATCTTAGTATGAGTAATTTCAGTGGAATGATGGACTCCACAAAGGAAGCTGAAGTTGATGGGGAAAAACTAGAAAGTGAAGAAGCAAAAACAGCAAATGTAACAACTCTTCAAGAAGCTCATCTGTTTAGGTCAGGGGCAAGAATTAGTGCTGGCCGAAAAATTAGGGCTGGGCTTCCCTGGTGGCGCAGTGGTTGCGAGTCCGCCTGCCGACGCAGGGGACACGGGTTCGTGCCCCGGTCTGGGAGGATCCCACATGCCGCGGAGCGCCTGGGCCCGTGAGCCACGGCCGCTGAGCCTGTGCGTCTGGAGCCTGTGCTCTGCAACGGGAGACGCCACAACAGTGAGAGCGAAAAAAAAAAAAAAAAAAAAAAAAAAAATTAGGGCTAATAAGCTTAGACAAAAAGTGTAAGCTTATCTGCCCTAATTTTTTTTTCTTTTTTTTTTTTTTAGTACTCCTAATGATTTGGGCACTAAAAAAGTAGACTTAGATACAGGCATCGATGTTTTTGTTTTGCAAAAATGAACCTCGTGTCAAGAAGTTCAAGTCCTCTGCAATGATACAGCGACTTAGAAGGTGGAGGTGCTTAAGGAGCTTAGAGAAGGCTGAATTAGCTCTTCAGGGGAAAAGGAAAGCAGCTGATTAGGGGAATCTAAAAGGATCAGGAAGCAGTGTTGAGGAACAAGTAGAGGCTACAGCTCATGGCATGATCTGGGAGCTGGTACTATTTTCTCCAGAATTCAGCATCCTGCACAAGGCAGACAATTATATTCATTCATGCTTGGTGTTTTTCTATACTGGTAACTGAAGAATTCATTAGAGGAAGGTCAATGTATTACTAATAGAGAAGTTGAAAAAATAGATCATTTTATCTAGTTTGAGTAGCGGCAGAAAGAACTATTTTAATAAGTACGAATTATGTACCACGTATAAGGGGATACAGGGGTGAACAAAATACTTACATATGTGTCCTGCCCTCAATCATGTTGGTAGTTGAGACAGAAACAAATGAATACTCGTATGAATGTATAATTACCAATAATATTAATTGCTCTGAAAGAAAGTTAAGATATACGGTGAGAGGCTAAGATGGTGGAATGCTTTAGATTGCATGTCCTGGACACATTTAGAATGGTAGCTTCACAAAGATTTATTGTGGAGTGTTCTCAGGACACTTGTGAAGGCATTGAGGAAGCAGGACTGGGTTGAGGGAGAAGTTGGGCCACAATGCACCTGAGGTCTCAGCTGATCCTATGGAAGTCTGGCTGCTGGGACGGCCCTTCAAAGCTATCCCAGGACTTCCCTGGTGGCGCAATGGTTGAGAGTCCGCCTGCCGATACAGGGGACGCAGGTTCGTGCCCCGGTCCGGGAAGATCCCACATGCTGCGGAGCGGCTGGGCCCGTGAGCCATGGCCGCTGAGCCTGTGCGTCCGGAGCCTGTGCTCGACAATGGGAGAGGCCACAACAGTGAGAGGCCCGCGTACCACAAAAAAAAAAAAAAAAAAAATCCCAAATTAAGGCAAGGGGACAGAGCTTTGCATCTTCACGGTCACTGGCTATAAGTTGCTCCCCTGGAAGAGTTTATAACAAAGGGTAAGGCACTCTCTGTGGTAGTTGAGGAAATTCACAGCAAAGGATGTATCAGTGAGCTCTCAGCAGCCTGTTTTCCCAGCAGCTGGGGGTGGTGTGTCAGCCCTATAGAGGGTATCTGAGTGAAGCACCATGTAATAATTAGAGTTTATTACCCAGTGATACAGATCCACCAACATCTTCTAGTAAGTTTTCCCTATCTGGGAGCAGCTCCTTCAGGGTTCTTATTGACCTTTCCTGGGAAACTTACAAGAAAAGGGCTACAGGATGAACCACAGTTGCTTTGTGTGACCTCTTAGCAGTAACTAATATTCATCACCCTGCTCCACCACACATTCCACACTTTCCTCATTCTCAGCTAATGCATTTGCTTGCTAGGTGGTTTTCCTGGTAGAGTGAATGAGATCTTTGTCCCTGAAGGATCTGAGTCCCTAGTTACCATGCTCTTCTCAGACAATGGCTGCTGTGCTTGTTCATTATTATGAAAACTGGTCAGTGAGATACCCCAGTGAGATACCCCAGTGAATGCCTTGAGCACAAAATATGTTCACTCCCATTTTGCAGCATGATGCTTAGGGTGGGTTTCTTACCAAGATGCCTGTCGGGATGGTGATTCTCTATTTTTCCTGATGTTTTCTTGGTACAAGGAGTCTGAAGTTACTGGACAGCAACTTTCAAGTTGAAAGTTGAGTGGGACTCTTACTGTGTCCCTGGTAACACAGGGAGCCCAAATTTTCCCAGTGGGTCATTGGGAGTGATAAGAAGTGGGGCGATTGCTACCTCCAAGTCTTGGAGGATGGCACCCCTCCTTCTCTGTTACGGGCTGAATTGTGTCCCCCTCCCAAATTCATATTTTGAAGTCATAAACCCCAGTATCATGTAATGTGACTATATTTGGAGACACGGGCTTTAAAAAGGTGATTAAGTTAAAATGAGGCCTTATCCAATCTGGTGTCCTTATAAAAAGGGGAAATTTTGACAAAAAAAGTGACACCAGGGGTCTGCTTGCACAGAGAGATAACTATGTGAAAAGACAGCAAGAGGGTGGCCATCTGCAAGCCAAGGAAGAGGCCTCAGGAGAAACCAAATCTGCCACTACCTTTATCTTTGACTTCCAGCCTCTAGAACTGAGAGAAAATAAATTTCTGTTGTTTAAGCCACTTAGGCTGTGGCATTTGTTATGAGAGCCCTAGCAAAGTAATACACTCTCAAACCAAACACGCATATGATCAGCTACATATTTAAGAGGCCCATTCCACCATTCAGCAGGTCAGTAACTTCTGGGTGGTTTTTTATATTACAGGCCCAGGGGATCCCATGGTCATGTGCCCACTGCCATACCTTGGTTGCTATGAAGTTAGTCCCTTTGTTCAAGGCATAGGCATGCAGGATGCTGTCAGTAGATAATACAATTTTCTGTATGTCTTCAGATAGAGAGGATGACCTAGTCTTTGTGGGTAGGAAGGGCAAATGTATAAGCAGTGTATGAATTTGACTTGCTCATCTTTCCAGGTGGGAGAAGTCAAGTGCAATCAACTCTCCACCAAGTGGTTGGCTAGTTTTCTCTAGGGCTGGCATCATATGAGACTCAGCATTGGTATCTGTTTTGGCCAGTTAAACATTCAGCGGGGGCAGCCCATGTGTAACCTCCATCTCCGCCATCACAGCATCTCCATTATTCTCCCCTTGTCCCAGTACTGGGGTGACCAATGACAACAACTGGCTATCTTTAACAGTTTTAGTCATTATCTCTACCTTTTTATTTAGTTTCTCTTCTGGGGTTTATGCTCTCTACTGGGCATTAACATGCAATACAAATATCTTCACACGCTATGCTTACTGCTGTAGGTCCATCCACATGCCCCTTTCCTCCATTAGTTTACACTGTATAATTAAGACATACCCTTCTTGGATGCCTATTTTGTCTACAGTGATATTGTCTTTTATTAGAATTCTCCATACCTCTCTCACTGTAGCCCTAGCTACAACTTCATTGTGCTGCTCATTGTGAAAGTTGCACCCACCATTGCATCCAACAGCTAAGTGCTGCTACCTGGGCTCCTCTCATTCTATCATCCCATCATCCCCATCGCGATCATGAAGCCCAGACTAGGAGCAGAATGTCTTACTATCAGCTATTGCCTACGGAAGAAATCCTCCACTGAACTTCCCAATGCTGCCGCTGTTCCTCTCACTAGGCATGCCTAATTTATTTGATAAACGGAATGTCCCCTAGGCCCTCCCATGGAACCAGTTGAATAACTGGTATGTTTGCCAGCCTCACGTAGTATAACTACTTTATAAGATTTATTTCCAGGAGACTTTTAAACCCTTACTCCACTACCACTACAGCAGTTCTGACACTGATCCTTCACTTAGGGAAGACCAGCGATTTTTACAAGTTTCCAGGAGTCACCTTGGCCATGTATTAGTACTATCTCCGGGGACCCTTGTCAGACTTTTAAATCTTATTCCACAGAAAACTACCCGACGTCAATAAACTTTTCCTTATCAGATGTGTTTCTGTTTCCCTGAGCACACCTCCGAATCCCATTCTATACATTCTCTCCCTGCTCTCGCTGGCAGTGTATATATCAGTCAGATCCTGGATCTTCGTCTGTGTAGGGTCCCTCTCCTTCCTTGGCAGATCAGGCTCAAGTTCCTGCTCAGGCTATGCTGGGATTTGACTTTTTTTGATATGGTTATTGAAATAGTTGCCAGGATGGTAGGTGGAAGGAGATCTTTGGAGACCTAAGTGTCATCTTACAAAGCATCTGCCTTACTTGAGGCCTCTACACAATCGTCAAGCAAGGGAGACACTAAATTCTAATAAAAAAGAGTGTATGGGAGACCTTCAAGATGGCAGAAGAGTAAGACGCGGAGATCAACTTCCTCCCCACAAATACATCAGAAATACATCTATTGCAAACTTTGATTTTACCTGATGCAATTTCCTTTTTTTTTTAACATCTTTATTGGAGTATAATTGCTTTACAATAGTGTGTTAGTTTCTGCTTTATAACAAAGTGAATCAGTTATACATATACATATGTTCCCATATCAAAGTTTGCAAAAGAAAAGATTGGATATTTTGATATATAAATAAGAAGACATTATTTCTATAATGTGGATATTTTGATATATTGTGAGATTGCTCTGGGGAAAAAAAAGTTTTAAATTAGTAAAGATAAAGTGATTTTAAAATTAAAACATAAGAAGAAATACATCTACATGTGGTACAGCTCCTACAGAACACCTACTGAACGCTGGCAGAAGACCTCAGACCTCCCAAAAGGCAAGAAACTCCCCACGTACCTGGGTAGGGCAAAAGAAAAAAGAAAAAAAGACAAAAGAACAGGGACGGGACCTGCACCAGTGGGAGGAAGCTGTGAAGGAGGAAAGGTCTCCACACAGTAGGAAGCCCCTTCGCGGGCAGAGACTGCGGGAGGCGGAGCGGGGAGCTTCGGAGCCGCGGACGAGAGCGCAGCAACGGGGGTGCGGAGGGCAAAGCGGAGAGATTCCCGCACAGAGGATCGGCGCCGACCGGCGCTCACCAGCCCGAGAGGCTTGTGTGCTCGCCCGCCGGGGCGGGCGGGGATTAGGGGCTGAGGCTCGGGCTTTGGGCGGATCCCAGGGAGAGGACTGGGGTTGGCGGCGTGAACACAGCCTGAAGGGGTTACTGCGCCACGGCTAGCCGGGAGGGAGTCCGGGAAAAGTCTGGAGCTGCCGAAGAGGCAAGTGACCATTGTTTCGGGGTGCGCGAGGGGATTCAGAGCGCTGCCTAAACGAGCTCCAGAGACGGGCGCGAGCCGCGGCTGTCAGCGCGGACCCCAGAGGCAGGCAGGAGACGCTAAGGCTGCTGCTACCGCCACCAAGAAGCCTGTGTGCGAGCACAGGTCACTATCCACACCTCCCCTCCTGGGAGCCTGTGCAGCCCACCACTGCCAGGGTCCCGGGATCCAGGGACAACTTCCCCGGGAGAACGCACGGCGCGCCTCAGACTGCTGCAACGTCACAGTGGCCTCTGCTGCCGCAGGCTCGCCCCACATACATACCCATCCCCGAATCAGCTGCTCCTTTAACCCCGTCCGATGGAAGAACAGACGCCCTCAGGCGACTTACACACAGAGGCGGGCCAAATCCAAAGCTGAACCCCAGGAGCTGTGCAAAGGAGAGAAAGGGAAATCTCTCCCAGTAGGCTCAGGAGCAGAGGATTCAATCTCCACAATCACCTTGATGTACCCTGCATCTGTGGAATACCTGAATACACAACGAATCATCCCAAATTGAGGAGGTGGACTTTGGGAGCAACGATATATATATATTTTCCCTTTTTCTCTTTGTGAGTGTGTATGTGTATGCTTCTGTGTGTGATTTTTGTCTGTATAGCTTTGCTTTTACCATTTGTCCTAGGGTTCTTTTATTTTTATTTTTTTTAGTTGTTATCATTGGTGGATTTGTTTTTTGGTTTGGTTGCTCTCTTCTTTCTTTTTTTTATTACTTTTTAATTTTTTTTTTTTT
>NW_006787912.1:66323-146558 GCF_000442215.2 Lipotes vexillifer | reverse complement strand
CTCCCGTTGCAGAGCACAGGCTCCGGGCGCGCAGGCTCAGCGGCCATGGCTCACGGGCCCAGCCGCTCCGCGGCATGTGGGATCCTCCCGGACCGGGGCACGAACCCGTATCCCCTGCATTGGCAGGCGGACTCTCAACCACTGCGCCACCAGGGAAGCCCTACTTTTTAATTTTTAATAATTATTTTTTATTTAAATAACTTTATTTACTTCATTTATTTATTTTTCTTTCTTTCTTTCTTTTTTCCTCCCTCTTCTTCTGAGCCGTGTGGCTGACAGGGTCTTTGTGCTCCAGCTGGTGTCAGGCCTGAGCCTCTGAGGTGGAAGAGCCCACTTCAGGACATTGGTCCACCAGAGACCTCCCAGCTCCACGTAATATCAAACGGCGAAATCTCCCAGAGATCTCCATCTCAACACCAAGACCCAGCTCCACTCAACGACCAGCAAGCTCCAGTGCTGGACACCCTATGCCAAACAACTAGCAAGACAGGAACACAACCCCACCCACTAGCGAAGAGGCTGCCTAAAATCATAATAAGGTCACAGACACCCCAAAACACACCACCAGACACGGATTTGCCCACCAGAAAGATAAGATCCAGCCTCATCCACCAGAACACAGGCACTAGTCCCCTCCACCAGGAAGCCTACACAACCCACTGAACCAACCTTAGCCACTGGGGGCAGACACCAAAAAACAATGGGAACTAAGAAACTGCAGCCTGCGAAAAGGAGACCCCAAACACAGTAAGTCAAGGAAAATAAAAAGACAGAGAAACACATAGCAGGTGAAAAACTGAGGCAAAAACCTACCACACCCAACAAATGAAGAGGAAATAGGCTGTATACCTGAAAAAGAATTCAGAGTAATGATAGTAAAGATGATCCAAAATCTTGGAAATAGAATGGAGGAAATATAAGAAACATTTAACAAGGGCCTAGAAGAACTAAAGGGCAAACAAACAATGATGAAAAACACAATAAATGAAATGAAAAATTCTCTAGAAGGAATCAATAGCAGAATAACTGAGGCAGAAGAACAGATAACTGACCTGGACGATAAAACAGTGGAAATAACTACCGCAGAGCAGAATAGAGAAAAAAGAATGAAAAGAATTGAGGACAGTCTCAGAGACCTCTGGGACAACATTAAACACACCAAGATTTGAATGATAGGGGTCCCAGAAGAAGAGGAGAAAAAGAAAGGTACTGAGAAAATATTTGAAGAGATTATAGTTGAAAATATCCCTAATATGGGAAAGGAATAGTTAATCAAGTCCAGGAAGCACAGAGCGTCCCATCGAGGATAAATCCAAGGAGAAACACACCAAGACACATATTAATCAAACTATCAAAAATTAAATAAAAAAAATATTAAAAACAGCAAGGAAAAAACAACAAATAACATACAAGGGAATTCCCATAAGGTTAACAGCCGATCTTTCAGCAGAAACTCTACAAGCCAGAAGGGAGGGGCAGGACATATTTAAAGTGATGAAAGGGAAAAACCTACAAGCAAGATTACTCTACCCAGCAAGGATCTCATTCAGATTTGATGGAGAAATTAAAACCTTTACAGACAAGCAAAAGCTAAGAGAATTCAGCACCACCAAACCAGCTTTACAACAAATGCTAAAGGAACTTCTCTAGGCAGGAAATACAAGAGAAGGAAAAGACCTACAAAAACAAACCCAAAACAATTAAGAAAATGGTAATAGGAATGTACATATTGATAATTACCTTACATGTAAATGGATTAATAGCTCCAAACAAAAGACACAGACTGGCTGAATGGATACAAAAACAAGACCAGTACATACACTGTCTACAAGAGACCCACTTCAGACCTAGGGACACATACAGACTGAAAGTGAAGGGATGGAAAAAATATTCCATGCAAATGGAAATCAAAAGAAAGCTGGACTAGCAATTCTCATATCAGACAAAATAAGACTTTAAATAAAGACTATTACAAGAGACAAAGAAGGACACTACATAATGATCAAGAGATCAATCCAAGAAGAAGGTATAACAATTGTAAATATTTATGCACCCAACATAGAAGCACCTCAATACATAAGGCAAATGCTAAGAGCCATAAAAGGGAAATCGATAGTAACAGAATCATAGTAGGGGACATTCACACCCCACTTTCACCAATGGACAGATCATCCAAAATGAAAATAAATAAGGAAACACAAACTTTAAATGATACATTAAACAAGATGGACTTAATTGATATTTATAGGACATTCCATCCAAAAACAACAGAATACACTTTGTTCTAAGTGCTCATGGAATATTCTCCTGGATAGATCATATATTGGGTCACATGTCAAGCCTTGGTAAATTTAAGAAAACTGAAATCGCATCAATTATCTTTTCCAGCCACAATGCTAGGAGACTAGGTATCAATTATAGGAAAAAATCTGTAAAAAATACAAACACATGGAGGCTAAACAATAGACTACTTAATAATGAACAGATCACTGAAGAAATCAAAGAGGAAATCAAAAAATACCTAGAAACAAATGACAATGAAAACACAACGACTCAAAACCTTTGGGATGCAGCAAAAGCAGTTCTAAGAGGGAAGTTTATAGCAATACAATCCTACCTTAAGAAACAGGAAACATCTCAAATAAACAACCTAACCGTACACCTAAAGCAATTAGAGAAAGAAGAACAAAAAACCCCAAAGTTAGCAGAAGGAAAGAAATCATAAAGATCAGATCAGAAATAAATGAAAAAGAAATGAAGGAAACAATAGCAAAGATGAACAAAACTAAAAGCTGGTTCTTTGAGAAGGTAAACAAAATTGATAAACCACTAGCCAGACTCATCAAGAAAAAAGGGAGAAGACTCAAATAAATAGAAATGAAAAAGCATAAGTAACAACTGACACTGCAGAAACACAAAGGATCATGAGAGATTACTACCAGCAACTATATGCCAGTAAAATGGACAGCCTAAAAGAAATGGACGAATTCTTAGAAAAGCACAACCTTTTCAGACTGAACCAGGAAGAAATAGAAAATATAAACAGACCAATCACAAGCACTGAAATTGAAAATGGGATTAAAAACCTTCCAGCAAACAAAAGCCCAGGACCAGATGACTTCACAGGCGAATTCTATCAAACATTTAGGGAAGAGCTAACACCTATCCTTCTCAAACTCTTCCAAGATATAGCAGAGGTAGGAACCCTCCCAAACTCATTCTATGGGGCCACCATCACCCTGATACCAAAACCAGACAAAGATGTCACAAAGAAAGAAAACTACAGGCCAGTATCACTGATGAACAGAGATGCAAAAATCCTCAACAAAATACTAGCAAAGAGAATCCAACAGCACATTAAAAGGATCATACACCATGATCAAGTGGGGTTTATCCCAGGAATGCAAGGATTCTTCAATATATGCAGATCAATCAATGTGATAAACCATATTAACAAATTGAAGAATAAAAACCATATGATCATCTCAATAGATGCAGTAAAAGCTTTCAACAAAATTCAACACCCATTTATGATCAAAACTCTCCAGAAAGTAGACATAGAGGGAACTTATCTCAACATAATAAAGGCCATATATGACAAACCCAAGCCAACATCATTCTCAATGGTGAAAAACTGGAACCATTTCCACTAAGATCAGGAACACGACAAGGCTGCCTACTCTCACCACTATTATTCAACATAGTTTTGGAAGTTTTAGCCACAGCAATCAGAGAAGAAAAAGAAAGAAAAGGAATCCAAATCAGAAAATAAGAAGTAAAGCTGTCATTTGCAAATGACATGATACTATACATAGAGAATCCTAAAGATGCTACCAGAAGACTACTAGAGCTAATCAATGAATTTGGTAAAGTATCAGGATACAAAATTAATGCACAGAAATCTCTTGCATTCCTATACACTGATGATGAACAATCTGAAAAAGAAATTAAGGAAACACTCCCATTTACCACTGCAATAAAAAGAATAAAATATCTAGGGATAAACCTACCTAAGGAGACAAAAGACCTGTATGCAAAAAACTATAAGACACTGATGAAAGAAATTAAAGATGATACAAGCAGATGGAGAGATATACCATGTTCTTGGATTGGAAGAATTAACATTGTGAAAATGACTCTACTACCCAAAGGAATCTACAGATTCAATGCAATCCCTATCAAACTACCACTGGCATTTTTTGCTGAACTAGAATAAAAAATTTCACAAGCTGTATGGAAACACAAAGACCCCGAATAGCCAAAGCAATCTCGAGAAAGAAAACAGAGCTGGAGGAATCAGGCTCCCTGACTTCAGACTATACTACCAAGCTACAGTAATCAAGACAGTCTCGTACTGGCACAAAAACAGAAACATAGATCAATGGAACAGGATAGAGAGCCCAGAGATAAACCCACGCACATGTGGTCACCTTATTTTTTTTTTTTTTTTTTTTTTTTTGTAGTACGCGGGCCTCTCACTCTTGTGGCCTCTCCCATCGCGGAGCACAGGCTCCGGACGCACAGGCTCAGCGGCCATGGCTCACGGGCGCAGCCGCTCCGCGGCACGTGGGATCTTCCCAGACCGGGGCACGAACCCGTTTCCCCTGCATCGGCAGGCGGACTCTCAACCACTGCGCCACCAGGGAAGCCCTCACCTTATTTTTGATAAAGGAGGCAAGAATATACAGTGGAGAAAGACAGACTCTTCAGTAAGTGGTGCTGGGAAAACTGGACAGCTACATATAAAAGAATGAAATTAGAACACTCCTTAACACCAGACACAAAAATAAACTCAAAATGGATTAACGACCTAAATGTAAGGCCAGACACTATAAAACTCTTAGAGGAAAACAGAGGCAGAATAATCTATGACATAAATCACAGCAAGATCCTTTTTGACCCACCTCCTAGAGAAATGGAAATAAAAACAAAAATTAAAAAATGGGACCTAATGAAACTTAAAAGCTTTTGCACAGCAAAGGAAACCATAAACAAGACGAAAAGACAACCCTCAGAATGGGGGGAAATATTTGCCTATGAAGCAACTGACAAAGGATTCATCTCCAAAATTTACAAGGAGCTCATGCAGCTCAGTATCAAAAAAAACAACCCAATCCAAAATTGGCAGAAGACCTAAATAGACATTTCTCCAAAGACGATATACAGATTGCCAGCAAACACATGAAAGAATGCTCAGCATCATTAATCATTAGAGAAATGCAAATCAAAACTATAATGAGGTGTCACATCACACCAGTCAAATGGCCATCATCAAAAAATCTACAAACAATAAATTCTGGAGAGGGTGTGGAGAAGAGGGAACCCTCTTGCACTGTTGGTGGGAATGTACATTGGTTCAGCCACTATGGAGAACAGTATGGAGGTTCCTTAAAAAAATAAACATAGGACTACCATACGACCCAGCAATCCCACTCCTGGGCATATACCCTGAGAAAACCATAATTCAAAAAGAGTCATGTACCACAGTGTTCATCAGAGCTCTATTTATAGTACCCAGGACACGGAAGCAACATAAGTGGCCATCAACAGATGAATGGATAAAGAAGATGAGGCACATATATACAATGGAATATTACTCAGCCATAAAAGGAAACGAAATTGAGTTATTTGTAGTGAGGTGCATGGAGCTAGAGTCTGTCATACGAGTAAAGTAAGTCAGAAAGAGAAAAACAAATACAGTTTGCTAACACATATATATGGAATCTTAAAAAAAAAAACCAAA
The DNA here is from genome assembly GCF_000442215.2 of Lipotes vexillifer. NCBI lineage: Eukaryota > Metazoa > Chordata > Mammalia > Artiodactyla > Lipotidae > Lipotes > Lipotes vexillifer. The sequence continues at coordinate 140,815 of NW_006787912.1, read as the reverse complement.
GGTTATGAAGAACCTAGGGGCAGGAAGGGAATAAAGACACAGACATACAGAATGGACTTGGCATGGGGAGGGGGAAGGGTAAGCTGGGACAAAGTGAGAGAGTGGCATGGACATATATACACTACCAAATGTAAAATAGATAGCTAGCGGAAGCAGCTGCATAGCACAGGGAGATCAGCTCAGTGCTTTGTGACCACCTAGAGGGGTGGGATAGGGAGGGTGGGAGGGAGGGAGACGCAAGAGGGAAGAGATATGGGAACATATGTTTATGTATAACTGATTCACTTTGTCATAAAGCAGAAACTTACACACCATCGTAAAGCAATTATACTCCAATAAAGATGTTAAAAAAAATACTTAGAGCTGATGATCTTGAGGAGTTACGCTGTAATTTGTAACAGCTATATTAAAAACAAGCAAAAAAAAAAAAAAGAGTATATAGTCAATTTTTCAGGTCCAGTAGGTTCAGGGGAATTTGGGAATACAAAGTTCTCAAGAGCATTCATTTAGAAATCCTTATTCCATATCTGAGGGTCCCCTCTTTTCCTGTTTGGGCTCTGACCTTGGCATAGAAGACCTGCTGGCTGAGAATGCAGCCTTAACGGAAGCTCTGTTATTCTTAGGATGAAGTCATGTATCTGATTTTCTGCTCTGTCCTCCTTCCGCAACATGTGATTAGGGTTTCTTTAGATGAGGCCCGGTAGCTTTTACATTTTGCATTAAATTGGGGACTAATTACTCTGAGCCTGACATCTCTTTTCAACGAATCACTGGAACTCATCAACAGCCACCTCCTTCCATAGGCATTATAGCTAAATAATTTGCTCATCCCTCCCATGTGCCAGAAATATTATAGTTGATCTTGTACCCTCCCACTGGTATTCTATCCCAGTTTAGCACCAGTGAATGCTTATTTTAAACCACAGCATGCCAGAGGCTATCCATTGCTCATCCTGTGATGGTATCCTTATTGCCACCCAAACACTAAGCAGCTCAGCATTAAGGTTTTCACTTTATAGCTGGCTACCTAGGACCATTCTTGATACTATCTTAGGTTGGGTTCCCTGGAAACAAACTCTGAGAAAAAATGGTTGTGTTCTAAAAGTGTACTGGGAAGAGCTCTATGGAGATATCTGTGAAGTGGGGAAGACAGGATTGGACAGAGAGTGATGTCGACGTGGCATGCAACTGAGGCCTCAATAAACCCTACAAGGACATCTGGACCTCAGTTCTTTCAACTTGAGGCAAAGGGCCAGACATTTTTATCCCCACATAGGACATGGTATAGCCCTCTGAAGATGACTATTTCCAGTGAAAGATACAAGTGTGAGCAACTGACAGCCGATATTTCCAGCATTTTACTTCACCTCTGAAAAAAGCGGTGTGGATAAAGTATGCAGTCTTTATTACAGGAGGATTCAAAGTAAGCCTCTTTGTTTTGTGAAGCAATATATTGATTAAGATGATAAAAAGGAAATATAAAAGCAAATGGTGGGAGAAGAGCAGTTCAGGCAGAAAAAAGAGCATGTGTGAAGGTTCGGAGGTTAGGAAAGAGCCTGTCCTTCCCAAGGACTTAAAGAAGTCCACTGTGAAGTGCAGCAAGCAAGGCAGAGAGTGGCTGGAGAGACAAGCATCAGCTAGACCACGTAGGATCCTTAGGTCCTGTTAAGGCTTTTGAATTTTAATGTAACATAATGGGAAGTCTTGAAGAAGGAAGAGTCAAGAAGTTTAAGACGTCACAGTAACATCATCAGCTCTGACTTAACAAAAAGATCTCTTCGGGGGACAATACTGAGAATGGTTTGGAAAAGGGCCAGAATACAACCAGGGAGACCTTTTATTGATTGTGGAGATAAAGAACTGTGAAGGAAGATAGAAAATTTGCAACAGAGTCAAAACCCCCAGGATTTTAGAGTGCATTAGATATGAACATTGAAGGAGAGGGAAGTGTCAAGAAAGACAAATAAAAACAGCATTCTGGCTTGAAAACCAGTTGGATGGCATTGTGATTTAAGGGCACTGGAGGTGGAGACTGAAGATCTAGAAGAGCCTATAGCTGAGTCAGCACCTGTGAGATGCCTGATGGTGATACCAAGGCAGGTGGATACATGGACATGGAATGCCAACGAGAATGCTAGGCCAAAAAAAAAAAAAAAAACCATTTAGGATTACAGGCTATACTTCAAACCAAGGGAAAGAAGAAACTGAAATATGAAAAAGGTGTGGATTGGGAACATAAAAGGTCTCAGGTAAGAGACATGAAAAATATTGTCAAGTTGGGTGGAGGATAAACTACTATGTACTTCGTGCATACATGCACTACCATATTAATATGTACATACATATTATACTGTACATAATATGTGTATAATCGTATATCATTTACCCCATGCTTATAAGCCTGTACATTATTAATATTACAGAGTACATGTTATTATTAATCGTATATAGCACATTAGGTCAAATCAGTTCTAGCCAACATGTGTATCATATCCAATAGATCACGAAGTTAATCAGCAGGCCACGTGAAACCATCAACCCACTTGGCAGGTGTCGTCTTCTCGCTCCAGGCCCATGAGTTGTGGGTGTTTTTATCAGTGAATTTTATCAGCTATCTGGCTCTTACTTCAGAACCATCTCACCTAATATCGCCTATTCTTTCCCCTTACATAAGACATCTCAGTGGACTACTGACTAATCAGCCCATGCTCACATATAACTGTGGCTTCATGCATTTGGTATTTTTTAATTTTTAAAGAAATGCTGTGACTCAGCTATGGCCATCTAAGGCCTTAACACAGTCAGACTGTAGCTGGAATTTAATTTAATATTATTTACCAACATCAACCATAAGGTGTTATTCAGTCAATGGTTACAGGACACAAGGAAATTAGACATATGTACACTCACGTGTACACACACGTACAGGCGTTGAACAGGTAAATGACCTGTTTAACAAACCCCCTTACCCCCCACTAAATCCCATGCTCTACATGCCTATAATGCCCTGCCAAACCCCCATAACAGGGCAAAAACATATAAATACATAGAAGTAAGCTATCTACCCAATAAACATGAACAATTTAATGTTCAAAATTAGATAGACCTAGACAATAAACCCTTATTGTACCAATAAACTACTTAGATATTTACCATTTATACAGACAGACATCTCCAGATCTATCAACCATTTTTAATCAAAATTTTAGCACTAAATCCAACCTAAACCACATAAAATAACTATATACATGTTACTTCACTATATAAAAACAGCTTGTTAATGTAGCATAAAATCTAAACCAAGGCACTGAAAACGCCTAGATGAGTTTACCAACTCCATAAACACATACATTTGGTCCTAGCCTTTCTATTAGTTTTTAATAAAATTACACATGTGAGCATCTGCGCCCCAGTGAGAATGCCCTCTAAATCATTAAGATTAAAAGGAGCAGGCATCCAGCACACTGATATTAGTAGCTCATGAGGCCTTGCTTAACCACACCCGCAGAGGAAACAGCAGTGATAAAAATTAAGCCATAAACGAAAGTTCAACTAAGTTATACTAACTAGTGTTGCTAAACTTTGTGCCAGCCACTGCAGTCATACGATTAACCCAAATCAATGGAAATTCTGCATAAAGCATGTTAAAGAGTGATATAAAATGAAGTCAAATTTTAATTAAGCCATAAAAAGCCATAACCAAACTAAAAATAGACTCCGAAAGTGACTTTCGTATTTCCTGATTACAAGACAGCTAAGACCTAAACTGGGAATTGATACCCCATTATGCTTAGCCCTAAACCCAAATAATTAAGAGAGCAACATTATTCGCCAGCATATTACTAGAAGCAGCTTTAAAAAAGACCTTGGTGGTGCTTCACACCCCTCTAGAGGAGCCTGTTCTATAATCGATAAACCCCGATAAACCTCACCAACCCTTGCTAATTCAGTCTGTATACCACCATCTTCAGCAAACCCTAGAAAGGAATAAAAGTAAGCATAATTATTACACATAAAAATGTTAGGTCAAGGTGTAACCGATGGGGTATGAAGAAATGGGCTATATTTTCTACTTCAAGAATTTATTTCTCACCACACGAAAGTCTTTATGAAAACTCAAAACCAAAGGAGGATTTAGTAGTAAATTAACAATAAAGTGTTTAATTGAATAACGCCATGAAGGATGCACACACCGCCCATCACGCTCCTCAAGTATTATAATAATTTCCTATAATCTATTAACAAATACTAATTATATGACAGGAGACAAGTCGTAACAAGGTAAGCATACTGGAATGTGCGCTTGGATAAATCAAATCATAGCTTAACTAAAGCACCTACTTTATACCAAGGAGATTTCATAATTTACGAATACTCTGAACACCCGAACACCCCTCTCCATTCTACTAGTATAAGCAAGCGAAATAAAACATTTACTCAACATTTAAAGTATGGGAGATAGAAATTTAAAATACCCTCTGGTAGGTGTGATGAAAAGGGAACCTCCTGCACTGCTGGTGGGAATGTAAATTGATACTGCCACTATGGAGAACAGTACGGAGGTTCCTCAAAAAACTACAAATAGAACTACCATACGACCCAGCAATCCCACTACTGGGCATATACCCTGAGAAAACCATAATTCAAAGAGTCATGTACCACAATGTTCACTGCAGCTCTATTTACAGCAGCCAGGACATGGAAGCAACCTAAGTGTCCATCGACAGATGAGTGGATAAAGAAGATGTGGCACATATATACAACGGAATATTACTCAGCCATAAAAAGAAATGAAATTGAGATATTTGTAGTGAGGTGGATGGACCTAGCATCTGTCTTACAGAGTGAAGTAAGTCAGAGAAAAACAAATACCTATACTAACACATACATACAGAATCTAAAAAAATAAAAAATAAAATGGCTCTGAAGAACCTAGGGGCAGGACAGGAATAAAGAAGCAGACATAGACAATGGACTTGAGGACACGGGGAGGGGGGAGGGTAAGCTGGGACAAATTTAGAGAGTGGTACGGACTTATATATACTACCAAATGTAAAACAGACAGCTAGTGGGAAGCAGCCGCGTAGCACAGGGAGATCAGCTCAGTGCATTGTGTCCACCTAGAGGGGTGGGATAGCGAGGGTGGGAGGGAGAGGCAAGAGGGAGGAGATATGGGGGTATATGTATATGTATAACTGATTCACTTTGTTATAAAGCAGAAACTAACACACCATTGTAAAGCAATTATACTCCAATAAAGATGTTAAAAAACAAACAAATAAATAAATAAATAAAATACCATCTGGCGCTAGAGAGAAAGTACCATAAGGGAATGATGAAAGAAACATTAAAAGTAACAAAAAGCAAAGTTTATCCCTTGTACCTCTCGCATAATGGTTTAAATAGCAAACATTTAACAAAGAAAACTTAAGTTAAATATCCCAAAACCAGACGAGCTACTTATGAACAGTTTATAAGAACAAACTCCTCCATGTAGCAAAATAGCAAGAAGATTTATAAGTAGAGGTGACAAGCCTAACGAGCCTGGTGATAGCCGGTTGTCCAGGAAAAGAATTTCAGTTCAACTTTAAAAATTACCAAAAAATTTTTAAAATTTTAACGTATTTTTGTTGTTGTTGTTTTTTGCGGTACACGGGCCTCTCACTGCTGTGGCCTCTCCCGTTGCGGAGCGCAGGCTCCGGGCGCGCAGGCTCAGTGGCCATGGCTCACGGGCCCAGGCGCTCTGCGGCACGTGGGATCTTCCCGGACCAGGGCACGAACCCGTGTCCCCTACATCGGCAGGCAGACTCTTAACCACTGCGCCAACAGGGAAGCCCCTAAATTTTAATGTATTTTTAAATGTTAATCTAAAAATGTACAGCTTTTTATAAATGGATACAACCTTATCTAGAGAATAAAGACAAACAACACCATAGTTGGCTTAAAAGCAGTCAGCAATTAAGAAAGCATTCAAGTGCAACAGTAATTTTACCTTAATACCAGTAACAAATCAACTCCTAGATTTATACTGGACTAATCTATTGACCAATAGAGGCAATAATATTAATATGAGTAACAAGAAGTATTTCTCCTCGTGTAAGTTTATATCAGTAACTAATAATATATTGATAATTAGCAGTAAATAATACCACTCAACCTTAAATTATTTAGTAAGTGAATACAACTCAACATTAAATTATTTATTAAACACACTGTTAATCCAACACAGGCAATCACTCAAGGAAAGATTTAAAAAAGTAAAAGGAACTTGGCCAACACAAACCCCACCTGTCTACCAAAAACATTACCTGTAGCAAAACTAGTATTAGAGGCACTACCTGCCCAGTGACTACTGTATCCTGCTACACAGTATCCTGACCGTACAAAGGTAGCATAATCATTTGTTCTCTAAATAAAAAATTCTATGAATGACTACATGAGGGTTTTACTGTCTCTTACTTTCAATCAGTGAAACTGACCTTCCTGTGAAGAGGCGGGAGTAACAAAATAAGACAAGACCCTAGGGAGCTTTAATTAATTAACTCAAAAAAACCTAACTAAATCACCAAGGAATAACAAAATTTTACATGGGTTGACAATTTCGGTTGGGGTGACCTCAGACAACAAGAAAAGCCTCCGAGTGATTAAAGTCTAGACTTACCAGTCAAAACATATTATCACTTACTGATCCAAAAAACTGATCAACAGAACAAGTTACCCTAGGGATAACAGCACAGTATTCTAGAATTCATATCAACAATAGGATTTATGACCTCGAGGTTGGATCAGGACACCCCAACGGTGTAACCACTATTAAAGGTTCATTTGTTCAATGATTACAGTCCTATGTGATCTGAGTTCAGACCAGAGTAATTCAGGTCGGTTTCTATCTATTATATATTTCTCCCAGTACAAAAGGTCAAGAGAAATAAGGCCCACTTTAAAAAGTGTCTTGGGCTTCCCTGGTGGCGCAGTGCTTGAGAGTCCGCCTGCCGATGCAGGAGACGCGGGTTCGTGCCCCGTTTCGGGAAGATCCCACATGCCGCGGAGCGGCTGGGCCCGTGAGCCATGGCCACTGAGCCTGCGCGTCCGGAGCCTGTGCTCCGCAAATGGGAGAGGCCACAACAGTGAGAGGCCCGCATAATGCAAGGAAAAAAAAAAAAAAAAAAAGTGTCTTAAAACCAATTGATGATATAATCTCGATTTAATTAACACATACAAAACATTATCCAAGATCAGGGTTTGTTAAGGTGGTAGAGCCTGGTAATTGCATAAAACTTAAACCTTTATAACCAGAGATTCAAATCCTTTCCCTAACAAAATTTTTATAATTAATACCTTAATACTTGTTATCCCGATTCTTCTAGCCATAGCATTTCTAACATTAAGTGAATGAAAAATTTTAGGTTATATGCAACTTTGAAAAGGGCCAAATATTGTAGGACCATATGGTCTATTACAACCCACTGGTGATACAGTCAAATTATTCATTAAAGAAGCACTAGGTCTTTATTTGTGTCCTGCACCTAGGTTCATTGGAACCATTTTTGTTTTTTTAGATTCCACATATATGTGTTAGCATACAGTATTTGTTTTTCTCTTTCTGATTTACTTCACTCTGTATGACAGACTCTAGGTCCATCCACCTCACTACAACTAACTCAATTTCATTTCTTTTTATGGCTGAGTAAAAGTCCATTGTATATATGTGCCACATCTTCTTTATCCATTCATCTGTTCATGGACACTTAGGTTAGAGAGTAGCACTGACATATACACACTACCAAACGTAAAATCGATAGTGGGAAGCAGCTGCATAGCACAGGGAGATCAGCTCGGTGCTTTGTGACCACCTAGAGGGGTGGGATAGGGAGGGTGGCAGGGAGATGCAAGAGGGAGGAGATATGGGGATATATGTATATGTATAGCTTATTCACTGTGTTATACAAATTCACTTTGTTATACAGCAGAAACAACACTGTAAAACAATTATACTCCAATAAAAATGTAAATGAAAAAAGAAAAAGCACTATGACCAGCTCCATCCTCTATTTGCATATTTATCATTGCACCAATCTTAGCCCTAACTCTAGCCCTAACCATATGAATTCTCCTACCCATACCTTACCCTCTCATTAATATGAATCTAGGAGTACTATTTATGCTAGCTATATCAAGCCTGGCACTACACTCTATTTTATGGTCCGGATGGGCTTCCAACTCAAAATGCACATTCATCAGAGCCCGATGAGCAGCAGCACAATTTCATGGGAAGTAACATTAGCAATTACTCTTTTATCAGTCCTCTTAATAAATGGATCTTTCACCCTCTCAACCCTCATCACAACATGAGAGCATTTCGGAATAATTTTCCTCTCATGACCCTTAGCTATAATATGATTTATTTGCACTCTAGCAGAAACTAACCCAGGCCCCTCTGACCTAACAGAAGGAGAATCTGAGCTTGCATTAGGCGTCAACGCAGAATATGCAGCAGGCCCATCCACCGTAATTTTTTAGCAGAATACACCATCATTATCATAATAAACATTTCCACAATAATCCTATTTCTAGGAGCGTTCCATAACCCCTACATACCAGAACTTTACACAACTAACTTTATTATAAAAAAAGCTACTACTCTTTCCTAGGAATTTGAGCATCCTACCCTCGATTCCGATATGATCAACTAATACATTTACTTTGAAAAAACTTCCTACCACTAACGCTAGCCCTATGCATATGAGACGTCTCACTACCTACTGTAACATCAAGCATTACTCCACAAACGTAAGATATATGGCTGATAAAAGAGTTACTCTGATAGAGTAAATAATAGAGGTTTAAATCCTCCTATTTCTAGAATCATAGGAATTAAACCTACCCTTAAGAATTCAAAATTCTTCTTGCTACCATACTACATTATATTCTATAGTAAGGTCAGTTAAATAAGCTATCGGGCCCATACCCCGAAAACGTTGATGTATATCCTTTCCATACTAATAAATCCCATCATCTTTACCATCATCCTAATGACCATTATCTCAGGAACCATAACTGTAATAACCAGCTCCCACTGACTACTTATCTGAATCGGTTTCAGAATAAACATACTAGTCATTATTCCCATTATAATAAAAAAAGTTTAACCCACAAGCTATAGAAGCATCCACCAAATATTTTCTAACACAAGGTACCGCATCAATACTACTTATAACAGCCGTTATCATTAACCTATTATACTCTGGCCAATGAACTATTAGAAAAATCTTTAATCCAACATCATCAATAGTAATAACAATAGCCCTAACCATAAAACTAGGACTATCTCCATTCCACTTCTGAGTACGTGAAGTTACACAAGGTATCTCATTAACAGCAGACTTAATCTTATTAACATGACAAAAACTTGCACCCTTGTCAGTATTATACCAAATCTCACTATCCATTGACCTAAATCTAATATTATCTGTATCCATGCTATCTCTCATAATTGGAGGATGAGGCAGACTAAACCAAACCTAAATACGAAAAAGTATAGCTTATTCATCAATTGCTCACATAGGGTGAATAACAACCATTATATTGGAAACCCAACCATAACGATTCTAAACCTACTAGTTTATATTATAATAACACTTATCATGTTCGTACTATTCATTTGCAGCTCAGCCACACCACACTATCACACAAATGAAACAAAATACCCATTATTACAACCCTCATTCTCATCACCCTATTATCAATAGGAGGTCTCTACTATTCTAATTTCTAAATATCAATACTTAAACTCTAGTAGTTTCACTTTCCCTTTATGCCTCTTCATTCCCCTCTGTATCTCTCCACTCCAAAGCCCTGAACCACCACTTGGTGACCTCCAGACTATCAATATGCAGCACTTGCCTGCAGACTGTTGCAAAAATGTCACCAAATAACCCTTGTCATTCAACTTGAGTGGATTCTAGACAGCCTTGTGTTTAAATCCAAATGTTTGCTCCCAATATAAAATGTTTCTGCAAGTCCCTTTTCTTTCCAAAGTTGTCAGTATTATGGTTTTATTTTTTCAGTTATGCCTATGTCAGAGAAAGATGTTATTACTTTCACTTTTGTCACCTTTAACACCAGTTTCTCTCTTCCTTTTGAACAAGGATGTGCCTCAGGATGCTACTTATATGCAGTGACCGTGTCTTATTCATCTATGGTTCCAGTGTTTAACCTAGTGCAGGCAAATTAGCAGTGGTCACAAATGTTAATCAAATAAATAAGTAAATTAAAACTAAATGAATGATTAGGGAGGTGGTATGGGACTAAGGGAAAATTATTATAGCACCAAAACAAAACAAAAAAAGAGGGAGTGACTACTTAAAACCCAAATCTTTAGAAAATCATCATACCAGGACAGTCTTTTTTTGCAGCTTATTCTGACTCCTGGGACAAGCAATGGATTCAGAGATGCTGTTATGCATTCTGTATACATTATAAAGTATTAAAATTTTTAAGATAGGCATATTCATTACACTGTCAAAGCACACATTAGGATTCTGGTGGGGATTTTTTTTTTTAAAGCTGCATGATAAATTTAGAGGCACCAGTAAAAATGCCTGATGTTACCGCCCTCCAAAAAAAAAAGGCAGAGAAAAATGAATCATTTGACATAAGATGACTAAGAAAAGAAGCAAACATTTTTCTATTAGTCAAATGAAAATACATGTAGCAAAAATCGAAGAAGCTTAAAAACAAGCAAAACCAAAACAACACTGCTACAGGCAGAAAAAAAAGTATCAACCAAGTAATAAAATGTATTCCAAAACACAGATTTCAACTCTTTTCCATGTTCACCACAAAGCTGGCAGCAAATCAGATTTCAACAATTTACTTTACCAAAGATGATAAATGTGCCAGAAATTTTTATCACAAACGATGGGGGAAGAGAAAAATGCAAAAGCAGAAGACCACAGTTAGAGGCGTTGGGAAGGGGCTATAGCTGTAGCCCTGTGGGGAACCAAGATGACTATGTTTGAGCAATCTGTATTCTCTGAAAACCAGAGGCTGGGATTTTTCCTTTTGGTCTTTTCTTATAAGAATTTTCTTATATAAGTATAAATATATTTATTAAGAAATAAAGCTAAGTAATACTAGTGTTATCAAAATAAGTTTATATGGTAGGACTTCAGATACTGAACCATTTGAAGTTGTGAACAAAATTTTAGTTTTTTTTCCTGTTCAATATTTTTGGGGCATTTTGAAGGGAACATTTTCATTATTCAAAAAGGAAATGATCAATCTGCTTCTGTTCATTACCACACAGTAACATGAATTTGTGGTTTATTTAAGGATAGTCTTAAATGTGGTGGGAGGGGAATCCTTCCAATTTGTGATGTATCAATAATTTGACTGAACATAAATTATTTACTATGAAGTTGCAGAAGAGATTTGTTTCCTGTGTCTTCCTTGAAGTCACCACAAATGAACTGCACCCAAAATCATATTATATGATGACAAGTTTAAGGCTATTCAAATATCCTTTCTTGAAACTTTTTTTAATAGTAAAGAAACTTTCTATATTTCGCTTTTTAGACCTTAAATGGCATCCAAAATATTTCCATTTGTCTATGTACTATCTGTTACCAACATTTCTTCTAACATTTTTTTCTAGTGTTTTAAAAAATATGATTCAAATATAATTTACTCTGAATTGTCACTATTTTGAAGTATCTGTTTTTCTAAGAATATATTATACATATTCAATACGCACACCCATACCCATATGTACGGATATACACATTTTTTGCATTCAGATCCTTAAGTTGCTTAATTAATATAGAATATTTGGTCTTTTAGAATTTTTTAGGGATATAAAAATTCTGTGTTGAGATAAGATAAAAAGTTCAATTCACATAATATAGCTATCTAAAAGTATTTTGAAATTCTTTTCATCAGTATTATTATGAGTAAATTCAAACATGTATAAATTTAGAGAGAATAAAACAAACCCTCATGTCTCTATCACTCACCTTCAACAACTATCATCTCAGGACCACTCTTTCATATGTATCTCTCCCTCCAAGACCTCTCAAAATTATTTTGAATTAAAACCTCCACTTCATATCATTTCATTCATACATATTGAATGCTACTGAAAGATACTTTCTTAAAAATCATATGGTGGGAGGGCAAAATAAAAGGATAATTCTGATTCTAGCCATTCAGCCATGGGGCTCAGCAATGGTTAAGAGCCTGGAATCTGGCCCTAAAGGAGATTCTTAAAGGCTACATTAGTTACCTTTTAACATTTTTTTTTTTAAATCAAAGTTACGAACATAAAACTCAAAGTGTATTCAACTTATGAATATGAATTATACACCTTTTGGAGGTTTAAGGCTCCTTTTCCTCATATGACAGGAGGAGTTTCAGTGTCCTTTCCATGATCAGTTCATGCTCAGTCCTTTGGCTTTAGGCTATTACACGAATCACGTCAAAGAACCCAGAACTAACCCAGAATCCCTGAATAATAGCCGTTCAGTACTTTTAGTGACAACAAGAAATTAACAGTCACTTTGGTCATTTTATAGGATTTCATGCTTTCACTTTATAGTCAGTAAATCATTTAAACTCATTTAAACTCATTCACGGTTCATTAACCATTCATCTACCATGTACCTACTTATAACTACTCATTCAATGAATATTTATTGCGTCATGCACTGAGCTAGGTGCTAAGGCTACAAACGTGGAATAAAAGTCTACGATCTCTTACATCCAGACAATGAGAAGATTAGTCAATGGTAAGAAGAAATGAGCTATAAAGCCATGAAAAGAGATGAAGGAACCTTAAATGCGTATTGCTAAGTGACAGGAGCTAATCTGAAAAGGCTATATACTATATGATCCCAACTATATGACAATCTAGAAAAGGCAGATGGACACACTAAAAAGATTAATGGTTACCAGGGTTTGGGAGGAGAGAGGGGTGAACAGGTAGAGCACCAGAACTTTTTAGGGCAGTGAAACCATTCTGTAAGATACTGTGATGGTGGATACATCTCATTATATATTTATCAGAACTCATAGAACATACTACACAAAGAGTGAGCCCTAATGTAAACCATGGATTTTAGTCAATAATCATGTATATATATTGGCTCATTAATTGTAATAAGTATATACCGCTAATGCAAGATGTTAATAACAGAAGAAACTGGGGGAGAGGGGGTATCTGAGACCACTCTGTACTTGCCACTCAGTTTTTCCATTAACCTAAAAGTGCTTCCAAACAAAAGTCTATTGATAAAATTAAAAAAAAAATCTATGGCCCTTTTTGCTCTGGGATTTCAAGATCTAGTTTGGGGCAGATGTATAAATAACTATCCTTATTAGTTTCCTAGGTTTGCTGCAACAAATGTAAAAATAACTATCCTTATTAGTTTCCTAGGTTTGCTGCAACAAATTAGCACAAACTTGGTGGCAACAAACAAAAGAAATGTATTCTCTCACAGTTCTGGAGGTCAAAAGTCTGAAATCAAGATGTTGACAGGTCCCAAGTCTCTAGGAGGGAATCTTTACAGCTTCTGGTGGCTCCAGGAGTTTCTTGGCTTGTGGTCAATTCAGTCTCTGACTCCATCTTCATACAGTATCCCTTTCTCCCTGTGTGTCTCTGCTCTGTGTGTCTTACAAGGACACTTGAATTGGATATAAAGCCCAACTGTATAATCCATAATGATCTCATCTCAAGATTCTTAATTATATCTGCAAAAAGCCTTTTTCAAAACAAGGTGACATTCAAAGGTTCAGGGGGTTAGGGTGTGGATGTACCTTTTTGGGGGCCAACATTCAACTCATTAAACTACCCATATCATGATTTGCACTGTAATAGAGTATGAACAGAGTACTCTGGGAGGGAGGTATAGAAATGTCACAGGGGATACGACATGAGATGAATATTGAAGGATGAACTGGAGTTTGCTAGCCTGGGGCAGAAGTGTCATGATGTGAGAGGTAGGGGAATGCCATCTCTGGGGAGATATTCCAGGCAACAAGAGGGCCTGTTTAGGGAATGGTAAGAAGGTCAGTGTCCCTAAAAGGGGGCTGGAGAGGTTGAATGAGGGCTAAAGGAAATAATAGCATATGAGTCTGAGATGTCAGACTGTTGATAGGTTATAACGGAGCTGACAATCCTGAGAGAAAAGCATTTGTTCTTCATCCTATTTACAAAGTTCCTAAAGACACAATCAGATTCATACTTTAGAAAAAAGACTATTGCAACAGAGTTAGGACTTGAGGAAGCAGAGGCTAGCAGCAGGGAGATTAACAGGTTATATTCAACAAAATCCTACTCAATCATGAGGTGAGAACTGAGAGTTATTCTGGAGGTAAGATAGCATGTGAAAAACAACCGGATCTGACGAGTAGGGAAGGATATGAGCTCGAGTCTTCAGCTGATGCCATCATCCAAAGTAGGGACTTTTGGAGGAAGGGGATGGTTTTATGTGGGGTGTAGAAAGTTATGAGTTAACTTTTGGAAATATTTAATTTTATCTTGTAGTTCAAGGTCTAAATTTGGTCTATAAAAATGTTTTGTTTCTAAGCAGTAAAGGGCTCTGGAAAAAGAAGCAAGCTTTTGGGGAAATCTTCAAAACTACCTTTAGGATTTCCCACATGGGTCCTTCCCAGTCCACTCCTGTTACAAATGACAAGCTCCAACAGGCGACATGGCCCCGGAAGCATAAAAGGAAGGAGGGAATCACCAAGTATTAAGAAGCTTTACTGGTTCATAGAGGTGAGAAAAGATTTTCCCATTTTGAGGGGATAGAAAAAGTCTGAAAATAATGCTACAAGTAGCAGCCCAATCTTTTAAATAGACTGCAAAAAGAATTAGAGCATACATTTTCACCACAGAGGAGGTCTTCAAACAGCACAGAATGGTCCATTATTACCTTTTATTTTTATCATTGCAGAGCTGGTGCAATGAAAGAAGAAATCTACGTTCCAGCATAAAAAATAAACATAATATCACTGTGACAGGGACTGATTCAGTATGGAAACATTGACTGTAGAGACATTCTGGCTTACTTCAAAAGACTTTCAATAACTGCCAAAAGAGTTTATTTGGATAGTTTCAGTTTCATGTGTTTAATCAACTAAAAACTCAATCCAGAGTTGAGAGGGTGACACAGCATGTGTTCCAAAGAGGGTGTGCATGTGTTCATATTTGTGAGGACATAAGTGTGTTTGCGTGTGTGGATGTTTGAGCATGAGCAAAGGTGTGTATGTTATAAAATTTTACTGTTTTATATCATTTCATCTTAATAGGGCCCATGCTCATAATCTTCACAGCTGTGATGATATCAAGCCTAAATTTCCATGTTTTTTTTTAACACTTCTTCATGCTCTAGAGCCTACAATAGTATGTTGCAACTACAGATCAGAATAGAGAGTAGAAAAGTAAAACTGCTTTCCCTCTCATCAGCAGACTTCATTCAACTTGATGTCACAAGCTTTTAAGGTCTACCACGTTCTATCAGATGGTTTCAATGTATTAGTATGTACTAATGAATATATTAATATATTTTGCCATTTAGTTATACAATAAAAGCAAAATAATGTGTCCTTAAAGGAATTTATTTCTTGGATTTTTCTTTTGTTACAGTAAGCAAATCTCTCAGAGTAGCCATTTGCAGATGAATGTTATTAACAATGTGGTAACACCACCTCCTATACCACTGATATTTTTTTTTTTTTTTTTTTTTAGTACGCGGGCCTCTTACTGTTGTGGCCTCTCCCATTGCGGAGCACGGGCTCCGGACGCGCAGGCTCAGCGGCCATGGCTCACGGGCCCAGCCGCTCCGCGGCATGTGGGATCTTCCCGGACCGGGCACAAACCCGTGTCCCCTGCATCGGCAGGTGGACTCTTAACCACTGTGCCACCAGGGAAGCCCACCATTGACTTTTTGAGGCCGGGCGCAGGGAAGTCAAACAACACCTAATCCAGTGTTTCCCCAATTTTTCTGGTATCAGTTACTTAGAGTGTTTGATAAAATCATGGTTTTACAGGCTGTACCCCTGCTGAAGAGCAATGTTTAGGATTAGCTAGGACTTGGTGAGCTTATTAAGATTCAATAAGTTTGGAAAACAACCAACTAGCCCAATCCCTTGTTCTTCAGATATGAAGATCCAGACAAGGAAAATTACTAACCCAGTGAAGGACAACCCAGTTAGGCCTAGAACCCATGTCTCTTTCTCCTAAACCACTGCTCAGGTCCAGCAACACCTCAGGCACAAAATATAGAAATTCTAATTTGGCTTTCTCAACACAGGTGAGTTTAAAATGATTCTAGTGTGCAACTGTGAATTTCATCCCAGTTCAAATATACATTTCCGCATGCAGCTTAGTGGTTGTATAGAATACAGTGTTAATGATGCCAGAGTTGTAATATTTACCCCTTTAGAACCGTATTTGAAAACATAAAACGTAGCATTCTACTCATCCTGCAGCTAACCATCATTCCAGCTAGCTGTGTCACAAATGTTTGCCGTGATCAAAAAGGGGATCAGGTGACAGAATGCAGGTGACTCAGCACCACCGTCCACACTGGAGGGACATAACTTTGAGTGGGTTGATGATAATGCCTCAGTAGCAACATCTTGGCAGAGGAAGAAGAGAAACTTTTTAAAACCAGTGTCATTTGGTATGAACTGTTCTTAGCAAAAGAGTAAGACTTGGCCCCTGTATCTGAAGAACTTAAAATGTCAGGGGAGAAACAAAGACTGAAACAGAAACAAGAAATTACAGGTCAGACAGTGTGCATAGGCTTGTCATTTTGAACAAGGGGTATGATACTATGTTCCCTCTCAAACCTCATTCCACATGCAAGTGTGATAAGTTATTATATCAACTGTTTGAGGAAAATTCTGGGTATTTTTTTGACATTGACAGTCACTTTTCTTTTTGTGGTACGCGGGCCTCTCACTGTTGTGGCCTCTCCCATTGCGGAGCACAGGTCCCAGACGCGCTGGCTCAGCGGCCATGGCTCACGGGCCCAGCCACTCCGCTGCATGTGGGATCCTCCCGGACCGGGGTATGAACCCGTGTCCCCTGCATCGGCAGGCGGACTCTCAACCACTGCGCCACCAGGGAAGCCCGACGGTCACTTTTATATTATACTGGCATTAGCCCTCTAAATGATATGCATTCTTTCCTGAAGCAAACAACTCAGTAAATATATGTGTAGCTAATCATCTTTCCTTTGCAATTTCTCTAAAACCATGAGCAAGGGTTTACAGATACTGTCTTTTCTTTTTATAGAAAACATAGGCAAGACTTGCATCTTCTTGGAAATTTTGTGAATTTGCATAAACTACACATATTTTTCACATTTCGATTTTCCCAGTCATTAATTGTGATCAAGAGCAACTGGTTTGACAGACATGGTCTCACTTGGGGCACTGGAAGCCAAGTGCTCATCTGCCCAGTCATTAACCTCTCTAGTATCAACAGTGTGGGAAATTACTGGGCTACCAAATAGTCACCATTCTCTAGCTTGCCACTGTTTTTGGACAGCCCAGAATGCCCGCTTCGCTTCCGAGTTTATTAGATCTGACAAGTGAACTTCCCATCATTCAAGAAGATAAGGATGGATCTATATTAAATTTGATCACCCTCATTCTGTCATCAGAATGTTAGCAAATGGTATTAGTATGCCATTCATCAGTGCAGTGACCACACTACCTTCCACCTAATCTCTAACACTTGGGGAATGATTTAACAAATCTCACTATGTGCCAGAGTCTAAGATAAATGCTTTGTTTGCATTAACCTCATTTAATCCTCTCAACTGTCCTAGGATATAGGTTAAAGGTTACTCAAATTTCCCAGAGAATATTAAGTCTCAGAGAGAACAAATAATTTTCCCAAGTGCATGTGACTGTCAAGTATAAAACCTGGTATTTGAACACCTTCAATGCGATTCCAGAGCCAAAGCTTTTAACCACTTGACTATCCTGTCTTCCAAAAAAGAGCTTCAGAACAAGAAATAATTAGAAGCATCAACCCAAATGAATAAGTACTCAGCATTTGGTAGCTTCACCTCCTCTTTCTCATTCCCTAGGTACAAACTTCTTTAAATAAATCATGAGATTCTACTGAATTCTGGACTTTTCATTTGGAGAACAGACCAATTAAGTCCAGGTTGGAATTTAACTCACATCAAGATATTCAAAAGTCATTTTAAATTTAAAGCTTATTCAAACAATCTAAGGAAACCATAGAAATGATACATCCTGTATATTTTCTCCATAAAAGCTCCATGGATGGTGCTAAACACATGACCATTCACAGGGTTAATTAGTTAAAACAATTTTCTATAGTCAGAGGCAGTAAAATCAAAGCTATGACATTTTTATCCCATAAAGCTATCCCAGATACAAGTCCTACCTTTTAAGAGGATGTCAAGGAGTTAACCATTAATGTATCTGGCAGCACAATATCTGGCTTTTTAAAAATTCTTTTCAATAAAAATGTAACAACATTGCACTTGAGTTTTCAATTGCTTTTCTTTTTGATTGTCTCTGAACAGACACATATTTGATTCACAGAATGCCCTTAAGTTTCAGTTCCCAAAACCACAGACAAAATTTTGTGCTATTTTAAATAAGTATTTTAACAGAAAGCATGGACAATAGTAAGAAACACAGTAAAACCTAGTGACTTCCCAATACATCCATTAACTGTCAGCGGTTTTAGGAAAATGTAAAAACAACACACAAAAAAGAACCCCAAAATCAAGTCCCAAATGTTCTTGAATCAAATATAATTAGAAGAAGCACGTGAAACTAAGAAACCTGATTCTATACGAAAGGCCTATCCAAAGAAATATTAAAGCCATTCCCAAATATTAATGAAACCCAAATCTGCAGAGATGAATAATGTAAATGACATTATCAATACTGAACAGAGAGTAGTATAAATAGCATTCTGAATGTTAACTGTAAGATTTCAAAGTGATATGAAACTAAATGACTACACACATTCTACGAGGGATAAAATGAGTGCGACAGAAGCTAATTCTATTCATTTTAAATATACTTTGTTTTTAAAGAACTGTGCTATTAGATTTGCTCTGCCCAATAAAGACATGTTACAATACTTTTCATCCTCAGTTTCCACATAGTAAAAAATTGTGTATGTTCTCCCTTGCCTGCAAAGCAAGAAAACAATCCCATTCTTTCCACTGGGCTTACAATTCGCTATTTTCCTTTCCAACACATCAGTTCTTCTACCATATCCAGATCGAGGGTATTGAAAATGTAAACCAGTCCTCCTAGAAACATACGTAAGTCTTTCTTTAAAAAATTAATTAAAAAATAAGTAAACTTTTTTCATATTGGGATCTAGGGCACTGTAAGAAAGGTATTCCAATTGATGGCAGAAAGCCATTACGAGGAAACAAACTGTATGTAAGGATGTATATAAGCGACAGCCTTTGTAGCTCTGAAATAACTTACACAAAGAACTCATATATAAATTTGGCTCACCTCAGCAACACCTTTTCTTTAAATTACACAGAAATCTGAAATGCATTGGGTGTATGTAAGGGCAAACTGTGGGCCCGAGTAAAAATGTGTATTTAAAAGGAAAAATGTGGAAGTAATTATTACCTTGATGTATTTACCAGAATGCACAGAATGTATTCAGCATGTCTCGCCTGGGCATTGAGGGTTTTTCAGAACACCTATGACTCTAAAAATCCAGCATTTGGCATTATGCGATCTGAGAGTTAACGATAAACCACTTTACCCCGGCATTGTTGCCTTGGAGCCTCAACAAGTCAGTCTGCTGCGATGAACTGAAATAATTATTTCAAATGGATGAGTCACACTATTGCTGGCTTCAACTACTCTCTGGTTGAAAATGAACAAATCAGTGTGGTAGGCAGGCACTCCAGAGAAATAAACAGGAACTTTTGTTTCCTTCCATTTAGAGACTAAAAAAGCAAGACAAAGGAGAGCTAAGTAACTGCAAAAGAAATCTAGCTGGGTTTCATGATTACTGGTGGGTATTTACATTGTGCTCACAACTAAGCCAACATTCATACTGCCTACTAACCAGACTTAAAAGGAGGTTCTGGTCAGTATTAAGAAGAGTCTATATGCCCAAGAGTGGGGCATATGTGTAAGAGGTGGGTTCCAATGAGCTGCCTACAATATGTATATATGCTCTATAAAGTAACCTGAAGTAGGGAGGCTGTGCAGTGGGAATCCAAGCTAGCGACCTTGAGGAAATGTCCAAAGTATGACACTGAAGAAAACAGAAGAAAATCTCTAATTTAGAGGTGAAGAGACAAGAGTTACAAATTGGGCCCTGGGAGAGAAGCTATACTGAAGAAGAACGGTCATAAACAACATGGAGTGTCCCTACGCTTTCAGCACACACCAGTGTGATTTAGGGTTTATATTATGGGACCCCGAGTGTGTAATCCATGGATATACTGAGCCAGCCAAATAGTACAGGACCAAGAGATCTAAAATTGTGCATCTGCTTGGCTTCTGGAACGATAGATAATAACCACGGCCTCTCCACAGCAAAGTTCTAAGACGTATTTCTACTATCTCCTATTCCTCTATGATCACACCTCACAGATTCTCTCAGTGGACTTAAGAAAAATGGATAGAAATAAAATGCTGAGCTTAAGAAGTAGAAGGATTTGGGCTTTCCAGGTTATGCAGAACCTTGAAACACTAAGTTTCCTATAAGGAAGCAAGGCTTGATTGAATCTAGACAAAAGCACATAGCAATTTTTCTGCTGAGAACAAATATTGGAAAGACCATTTCAGGTAAAGGAGAAACAGCACGTGCAAACAAATTAGTGTGCCCGAGGAACTGGAATAATTTTCTATGGATGAACCACAGATTATTTGTGAGGCAGTGGCAGCAGACCAGCTTAGAAATGTTCAGGCTGAAGTCAGATTATAAAGCAGCTAGCTAACCAGTGCTAAGGAATTAGAACTTTACCTTTTAGGCAATGATGAGCAATTGAAGGTGTGTGTGTGTGTGTGTGTGTGTGTGTGTGTGTGTGTGTGTGTGTGTGTGTGTGTGTGTTGGGGCTGGGGTCGGGAGGGGCACAGGGGTCACATCTTTAAAAGTACCTGTCAGAAATCTCACTTGGGCAACAACATGAAATATAGTTTGCAAGTGGGCAAAACCGGAGTTAGAGGAAACCAGTTAGAAACAGGTTATTGCAACAGTCCAGCAAAAAAGAAAAAATTAAGATTATGGAATAAACAGCAACAGGAGAAGAACAGAGGAAAAGACGGACTCAAGAATATTCAGGACAAAGTGTGGCAGAACTTATGGAAATGGAACCTCAAGGGAAGTGCTGTTTTTTTGACCAGAGGTTTTGGAATACAGGAGCAAAGGCAATTTGTCAGGGAGGGGGAGATAACAGAGATAAGTTTAGTGTTTAAAATGATGTGTTTGTGGGACATCTGGGCAGATTTGCCTGGAATCAGATGGAATTGTTGCTTTCAAAATTCTATTATTCAGTTCACTTTTTGCTGCAAGTGACACAAATCCAACTCAAACTACTTTAAACAAGATCAAGGGATTTCTTGGCTTTTTCAAGGGGCACAACTGGCATCAGGCATCTAAGCACTGTCCTTAGGACTTTCTCATCTCTCCTTGCTTCCGTCTGGCTTCAATTTCAGAGGCTTTTTCCATGAGGTGGCAAGATGACTACAGACGGCCCTAATCCAATGTGCTCTTGACTCCTGAGGAAAGGAACATATTCTTCCCAACATTTCTGTCACAACTTCTGGACTCTGGTTCGCCCAGTTTGTCACCAATCATGTTACCAAGGCATTAGATATTCAGATTGTCCAACCCTAAGTCACATTCCCAGGACTCGGGGCCCAGGCCCCAGGTAAGGCCCCTTGACTGACCATGCCTAGAGAAGCACGTGGGGATACAGAAGTGTGCATCTCTGCTGGAAAAGGGGTTCTCTACTGAAACTCAATCTAACCATAAGAATGTAATGAGATATGAGATACTCTACCTTTCAAGATCTGAAAGTCTTGATAACAAACACTATCATAAGAAATACTATAACTAAGGAAATGACTCTAAGACAACTACAAGTTTCTCTTACAGATATGGCTGAATTTTACTAGATACTGGAGAAAAGCAATGAAGAGAACATTAAAATGCATGAACAAGATAAATCTCTTTTGAGTCCTGCCTTCAAAGGCTCCAGGACTAGGTCCCATGTTATAGGGGAATCAATAGCACAGGCTCTGGACACGCAGGCTCAGCAGCCATGGCTCACGGGCCTAGCCACTCCGCGGCATGTGGGATCCTCCGGGACCAGGGCACGAACCCGTGTCCCCTGCATCGGCAGGCGGACTCTCAACCACTGCGCCACCAGGGAAGCCCCTTTTTGACCTTTTAAGGAAGGTTTTCCAAAGTTCAGTAACTGATCGGACAAACAGAATTATTTGGGAGGAATGTTTGGGACACCAACCTTCCCCCTCCTCCCCCCCCCACCTGCCCCCAAGAGGCTGTGTGTGTTTAGTGTGAGGCACGGCAGTGGAGAAAATCACAATTCCTGCCTTGGAAGTCAGGGAAAGGAGCTGCTTTTGTTTAAGCCAGCTGACTCAAATCACCCCAAGTAGGTGTTTAGTCAGACTGGATTCTCCAACTAAATACCATCCCTCCTCCTCCTGGGGCAATGCAGTTTTGGGAAGTGATTAGAACTGCCTGGAAATCCTGAGCTGGAAAGGTAAGGAGAATGGGAGGTGACCTTGCCCACCCTGGCTCCCGGACACTTTACCAGGTCAGACCCATTCTGGGCTCAGGTAATTCCAATGACTGCCCTGGCATCCTGGGTGCTGTACCAGCCTCTACCTTGCCCTGTGCCAGGGGATCCAGGGGGCTTTTTGGGTTTGCAGGGATCGATGCAGCCTGGGGAGAACAATACCCCTTGGACCTCATCTGCAGGGTAAGTGTAAGAGCAGGCTTCAAGGGCTCTACTGAGAACCAGGCAGGACCATAACTATAGCCTGATGTATAACTTTAAAATTCTCAGACATGCCGTGTGCAGGCCTCAGGCCCTGCAAATATCAAGGGCAATCCTGTCTTTACCATTTACCAATTGATAGGCTTTCATAGTTTAATAAATAACAAATTTAAAGATGAATCTAATTTTGATCCTGGTGCAAAGAGAAATGTTTTTCAAAGAAAGGTTTACTGATTCTGAAAGAATAAACACTTCCAACTTCACTGGATTTGCCTTGAAGGTGGTTTGCCATTTCTACTCACATAGGGTGATCCACCATAAGGGACATCAACAAAATGGCTTTTATATTGTGTTTGGTTTTACTTAATGAGTATTTCAGAAGTATATGCTTGTGTTTTGTTTTGATCCTTTTTTTTTTTTTTTTTTTTTTGGTATTTTTATGGTGTGGAATAAGTTTAAGAATTTAGGTGAAATCTCTTATCGTTTCACATTTAAGAAAAAATGGATTAACCAATAAGTGTTCATGGAGTAGGAACAAAGTAGGTTCTTATTGGGGGTCATCTTCCAGTCACCCTTTATAGTCACCTGTTATAGTGCTTTTTGCCTGCACTGCCCATTAGCCAATCTGTGGCCCAGCCATGGAGCGGCCAGGAACTTCACCTTCTCAAGAAGCCCATTTCCTGACACATTCCCTTCTGTTGCAGGATTCCAGACCGCCTTCAGAGGTCTTTGCCCTGGTCTTTGTCAAAGCTTGAAAATGTGAAGGAGCAATAAATATGCAGTATACTTAATTTACAATGTTACTTTAACTCGAAATAGTATCACCAGATACAGTAAATAGACTCGGTGCTAGACTAATGGATAATAGAATAATTGCACAAATAAAATATGAAAGAAGAATAGCTTGCTTTAAGAAATGTATTTTGACTGGTAGTTTCCAATATGGCAACTTGTGTTAAAGTTTTTAAAGCTATTTGAAGTCTGTAGATGTTTTCAGTTTTTGTAACCTCAAAAACAGATGTCTGAGAAGTCTCATTGTGCTTTTCTACAAATGGTATATAGGAAGAGTGTCTGCAGAGCACAGATTACCTCAGCTCTATCCTGTGAGTCTCTGTCTTCAGTTGTGTTCTTTATGGTCTGTGGTACATAAACTTTTTATAGACAGCGTGAGGAGACAGTAGCTGAAGTAAGTGTCTTACCATGAGAACTTTTATTACAACTTCCTCTGTGGCTGAGCAGAATCCAAAAGGAATAGAAAATCTTTGGCCACAGAATGCTTTTGAAGCATCCTGACCAATAAAACTGTTTAATTTTGAGAACTGCCGGGTAAAAAAATGCTTTCTGGTAACCAGTCCACACATCTAAGTGCTGCAAAATCACATCAATTTGGGTGCAGATCAAACTGTAATCTTACTAGCTTTGTGTTCTCAAAGAGAGCCTCATCTATAGATTAGGGAAGAAATTCCAACGCAGGAGAGATATTCTGAGGAAGAAGTAAATAACAGCACAAAACCCAGCGTATGATAGGTGTTAAATACTAATGAGTCATACATACGTACTTCTGACCTTGAGTTTTCATTTTCATAGATCAATGTTAATAAATGAATACTTCAATTAATAGAACTTGATATCTGATACATGTGCCCACTTTTAAAAAGCAGAGCTTTATCTGAAGCATTACAGTGATGAAAACATAATTAATGAATTATAATTTCATATTATAGAATTGACTATATTTTAACTAATGTTTATTGGAAGCGATGACTGTAATACAG
The DNA here is from genome assembly GCF_000442215.2 of Lipotes vexillifer. Classification (NCBI taxonomy): domain Eukaryota; kingdom Metazoa; phylum Chordata; class Mammalia; order Artiodactyla; family Lipotidae; genus Lipotes; species Lipotes vexillifer. Next base: position 116,034 of record NW_006787912.1, on the reverse strand, counting down.
TATTTTCCCATTTTGTTAAAATATTTTGTCTTTTCTTAATATTGTTGTAATAGAAATATACATCTTTGCATATTAAAATCTTGACAATTTCCTTCCAGCTATTTTGGAATTAAGATATTGCTTTATTATGATTAAACTTTCACTTCTAACCACCCAGGTTTTCTTCCTCAGCTCTCATTTAGTACATCAAATCTAACACGTTCCAAAATGAGCAAGTTCATTATCCTTCCTTGTCTCCAACTCCAAAAGAGCTATTGCTTTTGATTTGCTATTCCTGTGAAGGGTACCATTTTTCCCATGTCACCTAAGCTTGAATTCCCTCCCCTCCCTTTAATTTCTTATCCAAACTGCTGCTATTGTGCCATGTACTTTATACACATTTTATATATATATATATATATATATATATATGCATATATGTAGTTATATATGATAGCACATAAATGTAGAGCCAGCATATGTGTTTGTATACACATATATATGCTAGCTCTTACACAGTTAACCCTCGATATATGTGCTAGCTATCGTGTATGTATGTGTGTGCGGGGTGTGGGGAGAAGGGTATAAAGAACTAGTATTTGTTGAGTGGTTACTATACAAGGCACACAGAAACTGTGTTACACATTACAGAGTAATTATTCATTTATTTTAATCTTCCAATCACTCTATGAAGTAGGTACCAGAATTATTTCTATTTTACAGATAAGGAAAGTTTTTCTGGGACTTCTTTAAGCTCAAACAAATAGGAAAGAGAAGAGCTGGGGTTTCAAATCCAGATCATTCTGCCTCCAGAACCTGCAAGCTTCATCACCTATGTTTTCTCATATCTATTCCCTCTCTCTTTATCACAATGTCACTCCTATTCTTGAACGCTTATTAACCTCTATTACATTTCCCGCCAATGTGTTTCCCTACCATGTGTTTTGCCCCTCCATGCAATTTACATTTCACCACATGATTCATTTTCCATAAACATGACTCTATCTAATCTTGTCATTCTTCTACTTAAAAGTTGCTAATAGCTTCTTATCGCAAATTTCCTCTGTTACCTTTCTTCCATTACTGTATTACTCAGGGTTCTCCAGAGAAATGGAACCTATAGGCTGTGTACATATAGAAAGAGATTTATTTTAATGAAATGGTTCATGCAATTGTGGAGTCGGCAAGTCCAGTATCTGCATAGTGGGCTGGAAGGCTGGACACCCAGGGATGAGCTGATTGTACAGTTAATTCTGAAAGGCTATCAGGCTGCAGACCCAAGAGAGAGAGCAGATGTCACAGATGAAGTCCAAAGGCAGTCTGCTGCAGAATTCCCTCTTGCTGGGGGAAGTTTAGCCTTTGGTTTAATTCAGGCCTTCAACTGATTGGAAGGGGGTTACTCCCCTGATGGAAGACAATCTGCTTCACTCAGAATCAACTTATTTAAATGTAAATCTCATCCAGAGTAATCTGTGATCAAATATCTGAGCACACTGGCCCAGTCAAATTGATACATAAAATTAACCATCATGATTACTATTACTATTCAACAAGTTTCTTATACTTCAGCAAAACTGGGTATTTGTGGGCCCCCCAAACCACCTCATTCTTCTCCACTTTCTTCCTTTTGTGGTGCTACTCCAGTTGCTTGAACAACTCACTCTTATCTCTTGCCTCATCATTTAGTAAAAGACATGAAAGAGTGAATGAATGAATGAATGAGTATAAGAAGGAAATGAAACATAGCACTCCAAATATCAAAGCGAGTATTGCCAAAGTCACAATAAGGCTTTCAACAAATGTTAACCCAGCCACTCTTGAATGGTATTAGAAGCTTTTTCACCCCTAGTGACTGTAACTTGAAGTCATTCGTTGCTTCTATGCCTAATGATCTTGGCTATGCCATTTGGAGGCAGAGACACATCACATTTATAAGGTACACGTAGACATACATATGTCTATATAGACAGAGAGATTGCACAGTTTTCCTGCTAGAGTTTAAAAAGGCCTCTTTTATAACCATCATTAAAAAGTCTACAAATCATAAATGTTAGAGAGGGTGTGGAGGAAAGGGAACCCTCCTACACTGTTGGTGGGAATGTAAATTGGTGCAGCCACTATGGCAAACAGTATGCAGGTTTTTTAAAAAACTCAAAGTCGAGTTGCCATATGATCCAGCAATCCCACTCCTGGGCACTCCTGCCAAGAAAACTCTAGTCTGAAAAGACACATGCACCCCAGTGCTCGTACCAGCAGTATTTACAATAGCCAAGACCTGAAGCAACCTAAATGTCCATCGACAGATAAATGGATAAGGAAGACGTGGTACATATATACAATGGAATATTACTCAGCCATAAAAAAGAACGAAATAATACCATTTGCAGCAACATTTATGGACCTAGAAATTATCATATTAAGTGAAGTCAGACAGAAAAAGACAAATACCATATGATATCACTTATATGTGGAATCTAAAATATGATATAAGTGAACTTATTTATAACAGAAAGAGACCCACAGACATAGAAAACAAACTCATGGTTACCAAACGGGAAAGGGAGTAGGGGAGGGATAAATTAGGGGTGTGGGATTAGCAGATACCAACTACTATACATAAAATACATAAATAGCAAGATCCTACAGCATAGCACAGTGAACTATATTCAATGTCTTGTAATCAATCATAATGGAAAATAATGTGAAAAAGTATATATATATATATACACACACATACACATATACTATACACCAAAAACTAATAACATTATAAATTAACCAGACTTCATAAATAACTAAATAAATAAGTAAATAGGCCTCTTTTTTTCCTTCACTCTCAGGGATTAAAGTTCCTGAGAGCCCACATAGATCATTTACCTCTCAAACACACAAGAAGAGAAATACCTTCCAGAAATCTAACTTCCTCTAAGGCACATACAAAAACCATTTTAGAATATCAAAAGATTCCCATCTTGGCTATTTTCCAGGATTTTTTTCTATTTCAAAATCACCAATTCAGTTTAACAAATAACAGTAATAGACAAAAATACATGTCATTCCCTCACTTTCACACGTCTCACTTTCTGAGGAACAGGAATCAGCGTTCCTTAATCAGTATTAAGCTTCGCCTTGGCTGTTAGCTCAGCCTCTGTGGACTCAATACAAAGGGCAACAGCCAGCCCACAGCTGTAGCCACTTGTTTTTTCCCCACTGTAATGGCGGCCAATAGCTCTGAAACAACCTTGGGGTATCCGAGTCTTCTGTACTCTCTGGGAGGCCACCATTCATCAATGACAGCTACCACAGAGCCCCACATTAGTGGAGGGCCACCCCCGGGGAACCCCCCCAACTTTCAGGCACCACATGTTAGTGCATGCCACCCCCTCCCCTTCCCATCTCCTGTCCTTATTTCCTGACATCTCGGCGCTCATGGGAGTTTCCCTGGTCTCCTGGCTGCTCTATCAACTGTTGGGCTGCACGCTGCAGGTCCGCAAGCCCTGTACTTGCCCAGCTTCCAGACCAAAGAAAGAGCCCAGAGTCAGCGACAGAGACATCAAACTTACATGTCTGAAGCAAGGTCCTGGAGCGACACCTCACTGTGCGTGGCAGAGACCTGCGAGCAGGATGTGCCGGAAGTCTTCCCTCCCAGGGGCAGGGGGGAGGTTACCAGTTATAGGGGGAATTGATGTCAGCTTGGTTCATCTGTTACCAGGGAAACTAGCAGAGGGGCCCGCCCCTCACCACCCCTTTGACAAGCTATCAGGTGGAGGTGTTCTGATCGAAAGTTAGAACAATCATTAGCTGGGGCTGAGGCAAGTATGTAGGAAGGTCAGTCAGGTGAGTCGGGTGTAGGTGAAGCAGGCACTGGTTGAACAGGGATGTAGAGAGAGCAAGAGAACAGCCACGTTGAGTGGCCTGACCATACAGTAGCCTACCAATGTGCAGGCTCTGCTTTCTTGATCCATTTGGTACACTTCTAACATAAGATGACTGCCAAGAATTGCTAAGCAGTTTAGAAAAAAATCCTAATTGAAAAGAAAGCTAAAAGAAACTAAAACAAAGAAAAGAAATGAAAACTTGGATGAGACAGAGACAGTGTGGGAAATAAACTTAAAAATTTTTGAAACTGGGAATTCCCTGGTGGTCCATTGGTTAGGGCTCTGTGCTTCCACTGCAGGGGGCACAGGTTCGATCCCTGGTCTGGGAACTAGGATCCCACAAGTCACACAGCATGGCCAACAATAAACAAAAATCTGAAACTTCTGAACTGAAGGATGATGGTTTAAATTCATGTTTGTCTAACTTCTTTCATGAAATACCCCCTAATGGTAGAGAAGAATGGGCTGGGTGATTAAGTGAAAGATTCTCTATCTTTAAATGTTATAATCATGTCAGGACTTAACCCCACACCCAATACTTCACAGAATCTAGCAGAGATAATTCACTCTAGTGTATATCCTAAATGATAAATGCACCCACATATACACTGAACATAGTCATAAATGTTACATCTGTCAGGACCCTTTAACTATAATACTGACTTTACAAGTGTGAAAATTAAGAGACTTACGTAGTTTGTGATCATTTGTGAGCCAGCAGATCCAGGTTACCTGACATCCAAGCTGCTGCATGTTTTACTACACTGAATAAACTCTCAGATAATCACAGCCTTCTGCTTCATTTTTCCCTCCTGTGAATCAGAATTCAGCTAGTTGTTTTTCTACATCAGGAGAATACTGTGAGGAAAGTAAGAACTAAAGTATTTGAATCCTTCTTAATAAACAAATATGACTTACAACATAGAAGTGCAAGTATTAATGTAAAGACTCAGTGAGGTATTATTTAAAGTCAGATGTAACTATTGTAAGGAAAGTGATTCCACGTGTTAATGTTAAATACGTATAGAGAAAAACCTTTTGGGTCTCAATCAAAATGTCCTTATATGTGTTTGCAATTGTTTACATGAAGTTTTAGGAACAAATGAAAAAATGTAGATTTAAGTATACAATCTATATATGAGTATTTATACAAAACAAATCAGGGAAGAAATGACAACGTCCAAATACTGTGAGAATTAAGGTTTAAAACATTTTGGAGATTATTTTCATTTTCACAAAATATATTGGTAATTACCTTTAAGTTTCATTATTTAAGCATAATTGAATGGATTATTTTATCACAAAATGGGCATTTGAAAAACACGCCTTATTAAATGACCATCACTTAAAAACAAGAGATAAATTCTTACAGATATTTGCATTTAGGAAAAAAATTATTGATCAAAGTTTCATAGCTTTTTTTTTTTTGTCCTCTCCAGGTTTTAAAGCAGCTTCATAAGAAACATGATTTGGGGCAGATGAGTTCTACCTTTGCCATCAAACCTATAGTTCACAATAAGATCCTGAAACAAAAAGTATCATTTCCCCTCATTTTGGCATGTCACAAACAAGAAATAAATTTCCTGCAGTTCTTCCTATAATTGTTTACTTTTTTTTCTCATATTAAAAAACAAAGAACAAAACTTTAAATGACAGTGTAGTGCGGGGACAAGAGGGCTGGATGAGAGCACACCAGAGGTATTTGTTACACACACAGTAACTCTGGAATTCTGCTTCTTCATCTGGAACGTAAAGTGGTGAGGGATAGAAAACCCCTGTTCAACAGAACTTTCTGTAATGATGGAAATACTCCATGTTCCGTACTGTCCCATACAGTAGCCAGCAGTCACACGGGGCTACTAAAGCACTTGAAGTGTGGCTGGCTTTACAAAGGAATACATTTTTCTCATTTCATTTACTTTTCATTAATTTAAATTTAAACAGCCCCACGTGGCTAGTGACAACTGTGGACAGTGCATGACTCGACAACCTCTTGCGTCTCCTAATTTAATCCTCTTTTGATTCTGTGTAAGAATGTTTAAACTCTAGCCATGCAACCAAATAGGTTGAAAAGTTATATCTCTACAGAAGTCCTGTTAAAGTCAGAATATAAAACTGACAATGGAATTTTCTGGGAAACCTCTAAATTCTTATTTGGTATAGACATTAGTATGTGATAAAATTATTTAATAATTAATAATGAGGAGAAATGCACACAATTTGCTTTTCAGTATGATGACAGAGAATGAACTTCTCTGATGGACAAAGGTTGAGTCACAAATCACATTTGTGGCTTATCACTCTGGGCGTGTCACTTTACCTCTCCGTACCTTAAATTCTACATCAGCAAAACAGAGCTAAAAATAAATATTTTATCAGTGTTATTATGAGCACCAAACAGTATAATAAGTGTTAAATATCTAGCACGTTCTTTAGCACATAGCAGAACCTCAAGAGAGTGTATTCTGCCTCTCCAACATTTTTTAAAAGTTAATTTAAAAAATACTTTTTTATTATTTTTTTATTTTTTATTTTAAAAAATTTTTATTTTTATTTTTTATTATTTTTTTATTTTTATTTATTTTTTTAATATTTTTTTATTATTTATTTATTTTATATGGAATCTTTATTATCACCTGGAGGGTAATCATTTGTTCTCATTTCCTTTTGGGTTTGATTTTGTTTCTCAAAAAATTAAATAGCCAAAAACAACAACTACTAAAAAAAAACCAAAGTGAAATATAAATCAAAAATCAAATCAGGGCAGAGTTCAAATGCTGAACAAAAGAAAAATATTCTTCACCTTGAGGGCCCTTTCTTTCAAACCAGCAAGTTAAAAGATTTCTCCATCCACTGTTGGTTCTGGCAAAGAAGCCACAAGATTTTTTTTTTTTTTTCTTCTCATCTCCCTTTGTTCCATGCTCATTTCTAAGCCTTGCCTCCGGCTATGTTGGCTCCCATCCTCCGAAGGAGACCCTATCATTTAGGAAAGGATCTGGGGTGGCCAGGTTGCCAGTGGCTCCAGGCCCCAGCAGGACTGCCAAATATGTGGGAGCAGCTTCCCGCACAGTGTGGGTTGTGCCCAGGCATCCTCAGTGCCAGCAGCTGTGTGGGGTCCATTCTCACCAGGGGCCTCTCATTTACTGCTGAAGCATTCTTGGAAAGTCAAGTTCCAAAGCTAAAGAAACAGATAAATTCTGCAGCAATATGCATTGACATTTTATAGCATGCTTGTGTGGAGGAATTAGGGGAAGTAAAACACACCCACTAATATTCACGCACAACAACATCACCAGGCTTAGTAAACCTCGATCCATACTGATACGCATTCTCATTCTCATTCTCGTCAGAAGTACTGTTCCATGGAGGTACTAATTTTAAAGGAGCCGTAGGGTTTCCTGCAATTGCGTTTGCTCTGCTTTCTCCAATCACCAGCCCTACAGTGCTACTGGAGATTCCTCATTTGTGGAGGGGCTCCCTCCTCAGACCTTCTAGTATTTTTAAGATCTGTAAAAAAATGAATTTTACTGTGAAGCTTGCAAAGCGTAATCTAACCAGAATAATTAGTCAATGAATATTTCTTCAAGTATCATAAAAGCATACTGAGAAGTATGCTTTTATTATATCATAAAAGCATACTGAGAAGTAAAGTCGTAAGCTGTTGGGTAAGCATAGTCTTGGTTTATGCTTAAATGTGCAAATATTTCTGCTCAGGGATAGAAAGGGCATTGCCTCCTTTAAGAACCTTTCCTAGGTTTTTCACTCTGCCTTACATTCAAGAAGCACATGCTCAATTCAGTGGCAACCTGAAAACGTGTGACAGATGTACAATAAATGCTGCACCTATGCTCATACTAAGGGCTCAGAAGAAAAATTAAATCTTTCTAAGTAGGAGAGCTCAGGCAGTCATTTTTTCCATACTTTCCTGTATGTGCTCCAAGCTGTGGAATGCATTGAGGAATGCATATTGAGTGATTTGGTGTAGATATTTTTTCTTTAATTTTCTTCAGATTTTATTCCATTCACAGGAAAATATGAAATCACTAAGTTATCTTATCCATAAATGTATATAGAAATGAGGTAACGTGTTTGGTACTTATGGATATATTGTTTTTTATGTCTAAGAAGGAATTTTTTTTTCTCTCAGAGAAAAATCAAATGCACTTAATGCCAATTATAACACCACTTTCAAAACCCCAGGTTTGGCTTAGGCTGCAGGACTGGAAATCAAATAAAATCTTCCTTGTGTGTAATAAGGTATAGTAATGCCTTATTTATCAGGCATTGTTAAAGGTTGGGGTGCTCCATGTAAAAGAAATGCCCAGATACTTGAATTTTACTCTTCTATGTGTAAATTGAAAGTGAAAACATAAAAAATATTTTTTAAAACATCTTTTAAAGTATTACATGTTGTCTTCATATGCTATGGGGGGGGTCCAAATATAATTTAATCAAGTTTGAAACTGAGCGTAGCCACTTATTAGTTATAAAATTTTGCCAAGTTAGTAAAATCCAGCTCAGTCATTTACTAGTTTTATAATTTTGGCAAATTAGTTAGCCTCTGTTTTCTCATCTGTCAAGCAGAGATAGTTATACCTATGTCACAGTTTGAATTAGCTAATCTATATAAAACACCTCATAAAACCCCTAACACATAGACCTACCCAGCATAGCCTCCAGCCTAGGCTGTGGATTCGGCAGCCAGACCGACTGGCTTTGAATGTTGGTGGTTTCTCCCATTGCAGAGCACAGGCTCCGGACGCGCAGGCTCAGCGGCCATGGCTCATGGGTCCACCTGCTCCGTAGCATGTGGGATCCTCCGGGACCAGGGCACGAACCCGTGTCCCCTGCATCGGCAGGCGGACTCTCAACCACTGCGCCACCAGGGAAGCCCCGAGCAATCTTTTTAACTTAATCTCACTATGCCTCAGTTTCCACATTCGTAAAATGAAGGTGACAAGAGTAAGGATTAAATAAGCAGTGCATGTAAAGTCCTTAGAGCAGTGACTACCATATATAGACAGTGTTCAATCAACTATGATTGGTAATGTTTTCTGAAGCATTTCTGAATGCTCCAACTGTGTATAATTTTGGCAGGGGTATGTGCGTCCATGTGTGTAGGAGGGGGTTGTGAATTCCTTTTCTCTGGTTATCTTGTTTTGGCTATATCACTAATATATTTCTAGATATCAGCCGTAAAAAGTTCTCTGAGGTAGGTAACATCCATGCATATGCTTTTGCATTTTCTGGGTTGTTGGTTGGTTTTGTGTTTCTCCCTCTTTTCCTTGTGCAAACATTACACTCGTCTCAGCCAAATATTGAGGAAAGGCCAAGGTGGCTGAGGAAATGAGAGGTCCCTTTAGGATCTACCAATGCAGCAACAGTGGTGGAAATTGTTCTCACTCAGGCAAGTAGTAAACTGAAACTTGAAATGGGTGTTCTTATACTACTATATTCAGATTTGTGCAAGAGGGGTTTCTGCTTCTGGCTTTACTTCTCCCAAAGAGCAAGGATTTGGGTAGGGGTCAAAGGATGTGCCCAACTTAAGTCCACATTCTTCCCTCTGGCCCATCTGCAGGAACATGCAATCTCGAATTCCTTGTCCATAGTCCCTTACTCAGCCCGCTTCCAGATTACTACACTGATATGTACTTGCCTAGACTCAAAGGGAAGCTGTGTATGAGGATAAGAACAAAGCTCAGATGCCTGGCCTGGACTGCCTACATGGATGAGCACAGGGCAACCTCATGGTAGGTGGAGGAAGCCAAAGATGGGATACAACAGAGGCCAGAGGCCTCAGGCTGGCTTCCCCACACTTCCACATTCAAGTATGAACTGGGAATCTGCTCCCCCTGCATTGCTGTGAGTTAGGAATAGGCCTGTATATTTATCTTTCCAACTGGGATATTTTGCAAGATTTGAAGATCTGAAACTTGAGCACACAAGTGATTGTTCCACTGTGGCTTACAGTTGAAGTTAATAATACTAAAACACATAGAAGTATAGAAAAGATACACTTTAAACCTTAGTTAGATACAACTACATACTCAACAGAATAGTTATAAAAAGATGATTGAAAACACCAAATGTTGATGAAGAAATAGAATAACTCATTTTAGTGAGAATGTAAAATGGTACAGTCACTTTCAATAGAGGTCTGGCAGTTTCTTATAAAACTGAATATACCTTATGACCCAGCAATTGTACTCCAATATATTTAACCAAGAAGAAGTTTAAAAATACCTTCACAAATACACTTTTCAGAGTAGTTAAAAACTGGAGACAGTCCAAATGTTTATAAATAGGAGAATGCCTAAAATAGTGGTATATTCATATAATGGAATACTACTACAGTATTATAAAAAGGAATGAATTTCTGATACAAACAACACAAAATCATGTTATGGAGTGAAAGAAACCAAACACAAGAAAATACTGCATATTGTATAATTCTGTTTATACAAATGTTAGAGCAGACAAAACTAATCTATGGTTTAAAAAAAATCATAACAGGGAAGATGGTGGTGGGGACTCTGGGGAAGATGTCCTGGGAAGATGGTGGTGGGGACTCATGGGGAAGGGAATGACGAAACATTGTGGGATGAAGGTAATGGGTATGTGTGTGCTTGTGTATAAGGGCCGATTTCTTGGAGATTGGGAGGTAGAAATTCCTGGAAGTAGGCTGTTTTTCCCATGGTAAGAAGAGAGCCAAGATTTGTAATTCTACTGATAGCATGGATTCCCAAGAAGCTGTTTTTCAGGAAAGTGGCAGAATGTCAGAGTAGAATGGTCTGGTGCAACTAGAGAGGCCCTGCCTTAAACTCCAGGGCTGTGGGACCATGGCAAGGTACAGCCTTCATCAAGGGATCTTAGGTAATGAGTAACTGAGATGAGACAAATGTGGACTGAAGATGGGAGAAGGCTCCCTGAATGGGCTATCTTTTGTGAGACTCGGGGGTTTTCACATGAGCTGGAAAGGGTAAACACTCAAACGGACTGAGACTGAACTTTATCTTCTTATGGTAAGTGAGGTCTCAATCAGAATAGAAAAACTAAATCATGTTTGAGTTTGTGTTTAAAAATTTAGCCTTGCTGGGCTTCCCTGGTGGCGCAGTGCTTGAGAGTCCGCCTGCCGATGCAGGAGACGCGGGTTCGTGCCCCGTTTCGGGAGGATCCCACATGTCGCGGAGCGGCTGGGCCCGTGAGCCATGGCCGCTGAGCCTGCGCGTCCGGAGCCTGTGCTCCGCAAATGGGAGAGGCCACAGCAGTGAGAGGCCCGCATAACGCAAGAAAAAAAAAAAAAAAATTTTCTCTCTCCTGAAGTCTCTGGTTGAAGAACTTAAGAGGAATAAAAGGGCCAAAATTCCAAAAAAAAAAAAAAAAAAAAAAAAAAAATTTAGCCTTGCTTTAGAGGGATTAGGCTTATGTGTGTGGCCCGGAAGGCAAAAAACCATGACAAATGCATGTAAGTTTTACAGAAGTCAATGTCAGCTAAATATATAGAATATTTCCTTAGGGAGCTATAAAACCAGAAGAGGTAACGTGTTCATCAGCTAATATACATGTTCTGGTTCCCTTAAAATTTGATATTCTCTTTGCAAATTAATACATGGTATTCTGAGACATTAACACAAAAATAAAAACAGAATGAGCTGCTGTTGTGAACTTACCTAAACTGATTTAGTCCTTCAAAATTATTGGGTTCCTCTTACTTGGGAAATCATTTAGCAATAAATATATGTATCAAATCATCACATTGTACACTTTAAGCCTGCACAATATTATATGTCAGTTATATCTCAATAAACTTGAAAATAAATAAACATTGGATTTTTGGGGGTAGATAGCTGTAGCTTCCAGCACCCTACTAGCATTTGGTATGTTATGAGAAAAGCAAGTTACAGGCTAAATTATGCCACACATTAGCAAAGTCAGGAATTCCTGACACACAAGTCAGGAATTCAACATGAAACTCGACGAAGTTTCTTTGTTCTTTTGGGCGACTCTTGTAATGAATTTAAACAAGAGGGTCCCATGAGGCAAATGTGACAACATTTCAGTAGCAAAATTATTTTAGTCTGCTAGTCAGAATGAGGACATAGCTCTAGGCGTAGGGCACCAGTTTGAACAACCGAGCTAACCCAAGATTCTTATACCTCTTTCAACCAAGAGCAGAGAGATCAACTCATGTTATCATGTTATTTTATACAATACTCATCTCATCACAGAAAAATCACTGCTAACTTTCCCTAGGCTATTTATTATACCATCTGACACTGAGCAGAGATCAAGACTTAGGACCACTGAATTGATTATGACCATAATTTTGCAGTGTAGGATTCTGATAAGAATTTTCCAAGTAGTAGTTAACCATCCCCGGGGAGTGTAGTCTCGATTAGGATTCTTTAAGTTAACTAATTATTTCTATCTAGGGCACAGATTAAAACTAACATTCACATTTATACCACTTTATTTAAACTGAAGTAATCTCAGATAATTTATAGGAAATTTACATCTGCTTCAGGAAGCCATGAGTCCTTGTTAATGTAAGTGATCAGGCAGGGACGGTAGGATCAGTGTTATGGTCTTTGCCACTGGAGAAAACTCCTTCACTGAGTTTTTTGGGTTTTCATATGATTCTAAAATTCTTTGTTTCTATCTAATATCACACGTTTAATTAGTGGCAAAACCAGGAATGGAAACTGGTTCTCCTTTTGATCAGAGTTTCTTGTTCAGGATGGCTACAAGATTTAACAAGTTATTCAACATATTCATAGTCATTTCTGATTAAGTCTTATAATTCTAACACCCACTGCTCTTCCTTACTGAATAGTACTTAAATCTTTCTTTATTATCAATCTCATTTTTTGTGATTTTTATGATAAAATTTATAGTCTTAAATGTTTTTTATTTTGCAGACTGAAAACCACATTTTATATGAAAAATGTATAACAAATATGGTATTAACCACTTCTAAAATGTTATATAAGAATTACTCTTGGACTTCCCTGGTGACGCAGTGGTTAAGAATCCACCTGCCAATGCAGGGGACATGGGTTTGAGCGCTGGTCCGTGAAGATCCCACATGCCTCAGAGCAACTAAGCCCGTGCGCCACAACTACTGAGCCTGCACTCTAGAGCCTGCGAGCCACAATTACTGAGCCTGCGTGCCACAACTATTGAAGTCCGTGCACTTAGAGCCTGCACTCTGCAACAAGAGAAGCAACCACAGTGAGAAGCCCCCGCATCGCAATGAAGAGTAGCCCCCGCTCGCCACAACTAGAGAAAGCCCGTGCGCAGCAACAAAGACACAAAACAGCCAAATAAATAAATAAATTTATTTATTAAAAAAAAAAAGAATTACTCTTGACATTCATTAAAGTTACAAGTGAGGCTTTCAGTTGCTCTACAGCTCATTATTTATACCGTAATTTGGGATATTTTTAATCTGTCAGAAATGCCATTTAAAATGTCATTTTAAATGTCAACATATTTTAGTTGTTTACAGATTAAAATCTATGAATTCTAATATATCCAAATAAGTCAAAAGGTTACAATAGGTATTTTTGTACTTTTCTGTTAATTTTAAAATGCAAAATTAATCACTGTATTCTAAGTTTCAGGATACAATGGGAAATAAATATTAGGGCTTAAGGATATCCTTGGTCAAGTCACCCTTTCAAATAATTAAAATTAATTTTCAGAGTGAAATTGAAACTATTTCTTTCATTAGATAAAAAATACTGTGCTGGAGAACCAACCGTCTAATTATTCTACAGTAACTTTCCCATTTCCTTACTGATGAGCCTTTCTTCTTCCTGTCACCACCTCCAAGTTTCAGGGAATGTGAAAACCAACAAAAGGAACAAACTGTTCTGTGGTGTCAGGACTGGTGGTTTTATGGAAACTTAACAGGATCCCTTCTCCCAGCTGTCCGTATATTCTCAAGGAGGACAGCTAAAAAAAGGCCAAAACAAATGTTTCCTTTCTGGGGTTTTGAGGCCTCCACTTCCAGTTGAGAAATAAAGGCACACATTTAGTGGGTTGGTCTGTTGCAATAAAAACTACTATTCAGGGTTTGAAGAGTTGGACAAATGATGAATTTAAAGTCCAAAAGTGTTTTTTCCCTTAATAAACACATTTTGATAAATTATCGATTAAGATGTCTAATTTAATTCCAGCATACCAGATAATGTGGAAAATGCATTCACATCTTAATGTCTGTATAAGGTGTTCAAAACACATATCCTCCTACAAGGTACTCCAGCAGAGTGAGTATAGACTACATTCTACTTGACAACGGAGGCCTTGTGTTATTCATGTTTATAACCTAACAGCACAGCCAGGAGATAGATGGGTGATTGTTGAATGTGGACAATCAGTCAAAGCCTTAAAATGGCAATAGTCTGTATAGACACAGCTGTCCAGAGAGCTGAACTGGTTAATGGTCAGAAAGCTGAGATTCTCCTTCTAATCTTTTTTTTTTTCCTCCTTCTAATCTTATGCCCTGCTAAAAAGCTTCACTCTCATCATTTATGACATGAAACAATGATGTCTGCCTATTTAACTCGAGATTTTATTTTAAGGCAAAAAGGGAGTTATGTTTGCTTTAAAACTCTATGTGTTGGATTGCTATAAAGGATTATTATCACTATATCCTATTGGTAGAGTTATCTTTAGCATTCTTGGGCAAAATAAATATAGTGTTGCTTGATATCCCTGAACCCAGCAGAGGAATCCCAGCAGCCAGAGTTCCTTAATATGATCACATTTTAAAAACTGAGGTATAACAAGTACAATATGATGCACAGGTTTTAGGTGTACAATTTGATGATTCTTGACAATTGTATACACCCATGTAATCACTAGATTAATCAAGACATAAATTATTTTCACTAACCTGGAAAGTTCCTTCCTGCCCCTTACCAATCTCCATCCCTCCACCACCAGGCAACTACTGTTCTAATTTCCATCACAATAGTTTAGTTTTGATGTTCTAGAATTTTATATAAATAGAAAATACAGTGTGCACACTTCTGTGTCAGGCTTATCTTGCTCAATATAAAGTCTTTGAGGATCATCCTATATCAGTTTTCTTTTATTCATTTCCAAGTAGAATAATGATATATTTATATCATTATATGTTCATCCATTCACCTGTGGATAGACATCAATCACTTCTAGTTTTAGGCTGTTATGAATAATACTATTTTTTAAGAATTCTTTAAGAATTCTTTATATATTATTGATACAAATTCTTGTGAGATGCTAGTTGTGATTATTTTCTCCCATTCTATGGCTCGATTTTTCATGTTGTAATAACTTTTGCTGAGCAAAATTTTAAAATTTTTATTAAGTCCAGTTTATCAATTTTTTGTTTTAAAATTAGTACTTTTTAATTTCTAATGAATTTTTGTCTACCTAAGTTTGCAATGATATTTCCCTTATTTCTTTTTTTCTAGGCAATTTAGCTTTTACATTAGGCTGACAGTTCACCTCATGTATGTGTGGTGTGAGGTTTGGGTCAAGGTTTAGGTTTATTTTTTCCCATATGTTTATCCATTTTTCCTGTGCTATTTCTTGAAAACATTTTCTTTTCTCCCATTAAACAGCTTCAGCATCTTTTCAAAAATAAATTGACTGTATATATTTGGGTCCATTTCTATACTCTATTCTGATCCATTGTTCTATTTACTATCATGCCAATACACACTCTCGTATATACAGTATCATTATAATAAGTCTTAAAGTCAGATAGTTAAGTCTTCCAACTTTGTTCAACTTTGTCAGTGTAAGCAGGATATATCTGAAAACATTCTGAAAATCTATGCCTTCAAATAAGAGCGTTTAGTCCATTTATATTTAATGTAATTGTTGGCACTGTTGAATTTAATTTTACAATCTCTCTATTTTATTTCTATTTGTCCCAACAATTTTTTGTTCTTTTTTTCTTCTGTTCCTATGATCCTTTGGAACAATCAAATATCTTCAAATATTTTGTATTGTTCCCTGTAATGACTTTTTAATCTATACTTCATTGCTTTATAATTTTAGTTATTACTTTATAGACTAGAATATGCATTCCATATGATTATTTTTTGAATTTGAACTTTTCCTCTATATAAGATCAGTAGAAGAGATATTTGGCTATTTGACACCAATAATGTGTGTTCGAAACTCAGATTATGGAGACAATGGAAAGTTATTTTCAGAGTGACTAGAAGAAAAGAGAAGAAGATAGTTCTTATATGAGAAAACAAGAAGTACAGCAATTACAAATATTGGGCAAGACTGAATCTCCATTTATAGTACTTGGACTGAAGAGTAAATACATAAATATTTTATAAATTTATCTTTTTTAGATTTTAGGTGATACAGCACAATGAGGCTTAATCTAAATACGGTAGTGCATGCCTGAAGCTACAGTAATTTTGAAAGGCAAGAGCCTCACATGAAAGAAAAATATATTTGACTGTAAGCTTTTACATTTCTAAGACTTTACACTTACATTCTGTTAAGATAAAATGTGACTTACTGTTTTTTTTTTTTTTCCACAGTTCATTCATTCATTCATTCAAAAATTAGCTCAGTTTGCTATGAACATCATCATGACTGCTGAGGAAATGTTGAGTCAATTCCTAAGGAGAAGGCCAGGAACAGTTAATGTTTCTTTTTTGTTCCTTCAAAGCAAAAGGAAGCCTGGCCTAAATTAAGCTGAGAGTGCTTTTTGTAAAGCATACCAAGCTTTATGGGACTTCGAGCTCAGCATTTTAGGCACAGTATTTCAAACTAAATCACAAGAAAAAAATTCACCACTATATTACTTCTTTTAAACAATTCAGCATGGTGTAATATTTTCTTTGGAAATGGGATACAGCTGCTTCTTGGGTCATGATTATGTTTGAGGATCTTTTGGTAAACTGAGGCCTTCCTAAACAATCACTATTAAAATACATAAAATATAAGTCTTGCTATATTAAACACTTATTGAGCTATAGGAAAAATAAAGTGAATTTGTAAAAAAAGGAATAAAATTCCAACTTTCTAATGCATATTCTTATGAGCTTTTTAAATGCAGCATCTTGTTTTTAGACTATTAAGAACAATTGAAATCAGATTTTTATATTTAAGTAAAAGAACACTCTTTACTAAATAATAATTCACAGTGTAAGAAGAAAGAGTTCTATGAACTTCTTCAAGTGTTTAAATACAAATGCATTTTACAACTAAACTTTCTCTAAAACACTTCCTAACTTAAGAGGAACCAAAAATCTTTTTAGCTTATTCTTTATCTTACAGATGTTTTTACCATAGTGCACATTACCTTATTTTTTGTGGTGTATTTTTACCCCTTATTTTTTTAAGAAATTGCTTTGGCTTTTTTTTTTTTCCCTCATTGAAAGCATAATAGGTACTCACTAGAAAAAAAAAAGCTACAGAGAAAACCCCAAAAGTAGAGGATTTAATATAACACTTGATAAAATAGTCCCTGTTAATATTTTGGTGGACTTTATTTCATACGTTTCCTATATATGTATTTAAATACTAAACATGTACACATATACATATAAAGACACACTGATATTTCTCTTATCTTACCACTTCCCTCCTCTCTGGCAACCACCTGTTTCCTAGAGAAATAGGTGAGGGAGATTAAGAGGTACAAACTTCCAGTTACAAAATAAAAGAGTCATGGGTATGAAATGTACTGTCTGGGGGTAAAATTTAAAAAAAAATAACACTGATATGAACATACATATTTAACAAATTCATACTACACTTTCCAAATATGTATTGTTTTATACCCTAATTATTCTTATAAGTAGGCTTCAAAAATGTTACCTATCTATAAATTTAGATTCAATTAGACTTTTATATCCATTCCACTGACTGTTCCATAAGACAACTAATAACTTCTACTTCAATGTGCAACCCTCATTCCTCATTTTACTTGACCTTTACTTGACATTGTGGATCCCTCTCTTTTCTTGAACCACTGTCTTGACTTGGCGTCTAGAGCCTCTTCTGATTTTAATTTTCTGGCCTCTTCTTCTTGGTCTCTCTCCTTTTTTTTTTTTTTTGGCCACACCACACAGCTTGCAGGATCTTAGTTCCCAGACCAGGAATTGAGCCTGGGCCCCAGCAGTGAAAGCACCCAGTCCTAACCACTGGACCACCAACCAGGGAATTCCCTTGGTTTCCTTGACTTCTCAATTCCAGTCTTTAAACATTTGGAGTGTTATTGAGCTCAGTCCTTTCACCTCTTCTCCTGTCTTTCTATACTTATACCCATCGTGCTCATACGTAATCCAATGCCTTTAAATATCATTTACAGGATGGCATCTCCCGAATATTTATCTCTAGTCTGGACTTCACTGAATTCCTGACTGATACATACAAGTGACTATTTGACATTTCTATTTGATGATTTCATAGGCATTTCAAACTTAAGACTCAACACTTCAAAGTTCAAGTTCAAATCTTGTTGATATTATCTGCCAAACTTATTCCTGCTTCCTATCTCAATAAATGATAACTCCATCCTCCCTGTTATTCATGAAATAAATCTTGAAGTCATATTTTAATTATTTTACTGATACCCCAGATCTGATTGGATAAAAATGTTGTTGTCTTTCCAAATAAGCCCTGAATTTACCACTTACCATGTCCATTAATACACTCAGGTCCAAGCCCCTTTATCACTTGCTTAGATAATTGAAGAAACCTTACAACTCGTCTTTTTCCTTCCACTTTTAGCTCATTCTTATCTATTCTTAACATAGCAGTCAGTGTAATCTTATAATGTAAGACAAATCACATTACCTTTCTGTTCCTTCTTCTCCAGTGGTCAAAGTCCTTCACTGGTACTTTACAGAGGTAAAGTCCGTTACCTCTCTGACCTCACCATCTAGGACTCGTCTTTTTGCTCACTACATTCTGTCCATGTTGACCCTTTGCTGTTCTTCAGGGGCTTTGGTATTAGCTGTTCCCTCTGTATAGGATCCTATTCTTCCAGATATCTATGTGGTTTATTCTCTCATCTATTTCACATCTTGTTGCAAATTCACACTCTCTGTGGATCCTTCCTCAGCCACCCTATCATAAATCCACCTTCCCATTTCCCTCCTTTATTTTTCTCCTTAGTGCTAATGTGATATATTAGCCCTATTATTAGTGTGTTTTTGCCTCTCTCTCCCCAGCTAGAATGTAAGCTCCTGGAGGACAGGGACTTTCCTTTTTTGTTTATTTCTGCATGCCCAACTTATATAACAGTGCCTAGAATATTACAGACAAAGATATGTTGAGTGAATGAAGACATAAATGAAGTCACATCATTATTTGTAACTACTAATAGTGTTTCATTACATGGATGAACTGTTATTTCCTTCAACCAATTCTGGATTGATGCTTGTTCAGTTTGTTTCCATTTCTTTATTATTATTTGTTAATAATAATTAACTATATTAACGCTGATAACATCTGAGTGTTTCTTTAAGTTTCTGGAAGCAGAATTGCTGCATTACAGGATTGACACAGTTTTAAAGGCTTTAACTATGTGGCTAACAGTCCTCCAGAGAAGATGCAGAGTTACACTCCTGAACAGCACATGTGAGTGTCTCCAGTCCAATGCACTAGCTATAGTGACTATAATCATTCACTCTAATGCTTCCCAATATGATATTAAAACTTGGTACAGTATCTCAGTGTCATTTTACATTCATGCAATTAAATAAATAACTATAAGTAAAAAATTAAAAAACAATAAAGTTTCTCACAAGCCAAGATGGGAGCATCTCTCTCAGCTAAGAAGCACACAGACGGCTTTCATTAATAGCTGTGTAGAGCCTTCTTTGACTGCACAGGGCATTTCCTACAAATTCCTGAAATCGAGATGACTTTTCACATTCATATGTACTCTCTTCCCATTCCCCAGACCCTATGAGTGTACTCAGCTGTTGTGTCACCATTTCCTAGTAAGAACCAAAAACAGTACTGATAATAGATTTTCTTTTTTTTCAGAGAAAAGCAACAAACAAACAAAACCCACCACAGCCAAAATAATCTTTACAAAGAAAGTCACTTGTAGCTTCTCTCTGTCATTAGGTCTTCAGTAAATTCCTAGATAAGTGCAGGTTTTCCCATCCCTTTAGGGAGGTGTAAGATGGTCGGGAGTGTACAGCTATTCAGTGGGTCTAACATGAGTCTTTCTAACTAAAGCTTATTTGCTTTGGCTGAGATTCTGACTGTCCTTCCTGTGTTCTTGTTAGATTTTTCAGGCTACATTCATAAAATAGAGAGCCTGCCTCTTGGTGAATATTGAATTCCTCTGTGTGATAACTTGTGATTTTAATGAAATTTTGTTAATCTCTAAAACATGTGCTCTGTTGTGTCTGGTCCCTCTTATCTTCCAGAGCTATTTTTTTCTTCCAGAGCTATTTTTGTTATTATCTAGATATTAGTATCCTGTCTATCAGTGTAGTTCATATTTTGTGTCTATTCTGTAAAAGGATGGCCTACATATATATTCAAATTACATTTTTTAAAATGTGTTTCTGGGCTTCCCTGGTGGCGCAGTGGTTGGGAGTCCGCCTGCCGATGCAGGGGACACGGGTTCGTGCCCCGGTCCGGGAAGATCCCACATGCCGCGGAGCGGCTGGGCCCATGAGCCATGGCCGCTGAGCCTGCGCGTCCAGAGCCTGTGCTCCGCAACGGGAGAGGCCACAACAGTGAGAGGCCCGCGTACCACACACACACGCACAAAAACAATGTGTTTCTTCCTATGACTTTAGATATAGAAGTTAGTTACCATGGTTAAAAGTTACAATCAATATGGTAGTTGAAACCATACAGGGAGCAACAGTGACAGAAAAATACAACTCTGTGCTTTTCTTTTTTAAGGAAAAGTAGAGTTTTCCTAAAGTAGCTTTCCCCAAACTTTTTCGTCTCTGCCTACCTTTAAACTATTAGAAATTATTGTCAACCCCAAAGAGCATTATCTTGTGGGTTATAACTATCAATATTTGATATTAAAGCTTAAAACTGAGATATTTTTAATATACAAATTTATTGGTTTATTTAAAGATAGAAGGAGTAAATCAATCACATCTTGAGAGAAAGAACATATTTTTATGAAAATAACTATTTACTAAAAAGCTTTTTATTAGAAGAGTAACATTGCTTCACATTTTAAAAAATATCTTTAATATATGAAATAATAGATGACAGCTGGATTCTCAACCTGCTTCTGCATCCAATATGTCACAGTATCAGACATCATGTCACTGCTGGAAAGCTCCAAGGCACACTGGTGAGAGAATGAAAATTTTAAAAAATCTTAATGTTATTATGAAAAGAGTTTTGACCTCATAGACCTCTGAAGAATTCCCCAGGGGTCCTAGACCATATGTTGTCCTCCAATAAAAGGTCAGTATGTTCCAGAATATGAAAGGGTGAAATACAGGACAAAACTTGGAAAGTTGGAATTAATTAGCCTTGGTTTATAATACCCAAATCTGAAAAGAAGCTATGAAATATGTTAAAATTTTAGTAACATTTGCTCACTTTTGATGGCCTTAATTCCTTGGTTTACTGATTCATGCTTTCATCTACATTAGGAGAGGATTTTCTTTACTTTCTCTGTAACTTGCTTACCTAGCAGAGACTGTCTCATCAGAACAATTTTCTGTGCTTTATGTTTACTTAATTATGTCTTTGATTATTTAATTAAACAGAAACAAACACAAAAGAACACAGTTTCCTCAGTTATTAAAGAGCTAAAGTTCTTACAATGATATTACCTTCTAGATTTGTTTTTAAAATCTTTTGTCACTTTGATTAAATAGGTAACTAGGAATTGTTTCTCAAACAGGATTATCCTATTTTATTAAAGTGCCCAAATTGCCTGTGACTACTCTTTTGCTTTTGCCTTCCTGAAAACTGAATTTAGAAAAGAATGAAAACATTTTCAGGATGTATTTTACTTCTAAAACTATTTTTGAGATTTCCCAGAGGTCTCTTGAGAAATCACAAAGATTTGTTCTATTACCTGATAAATAAAGAGATGTGAGACAACTTTATGTTCATTTGATCTACTACTATTGCAAGAATCACAGAGAAAAGTTGTCAGTTCGGAAGAGACACTCAGCCTTTTCTAGATAATGTGTGTGGGGATGAACTGCTGTTAATGTAAATATTTCAGAAACATGGGAAGTCCCTGGAAATTTTTCAGTGTCCTTTTTATCCATAATACAGTTTTACTCCCAAGGGAAACTGATCAAGACTTCTATAAAATAGATATAGACTATACCCCAATAGAGAATTTTACTCTCTTTGATATTATTGATTATGATGATAATATTACTGACCATGGTGATATGTTAACAAAAGCCATTAAGTCTCTAAACAGTTTTGATTTACTCTTATTCTTGCTTGAAGTCTCTGCCATAAGCTATGGGCCAGAGTTGTGTCATTAAAAGAGAAGGTCTGGGGCTTCCCTGGTGGCACAGTGGTTGAGAGTCCTCCTGCCGATGCGGGGGACACGGGTTCGTGCCTGGGTCCGGGAGGATCCCATGTGCCATGCAGCAGCTGGGCCCGTGAGCCATGGCCGTCCGGAGCCTGTGCTCCGCAGCGGAGAGGCCACAGCAGTGAGAGGCCTGCGTACCGCAAAAAAAAAAAAAAAAAAAAAAAAAAAAAGGTCTCTGAGACTTTAAATGATTGACATTTCGAAGAATAGTTTCTTGAGTACAGGCTTTAGAACTTACATCACACAGACAACTTTCACACCACACTGCTAGATGGCTTCATGAAGCCAGACCACTAATCCAAGATCCAGTAGGATAAGAATTCATTTCCTGGAGCTGAATAAGAAAAGCGATGAAGATAATTTTATTGTGATTATCTGTTTGGAATACTGTTGGTATAGTTTTAAGTTTCTATTTTCAGAAACTTAGTATGTCTCTTTACCTTTCATAGAAATATTTGCATGGCCACAGTAGGAATCTGTACATCAAGATTTTGCCTGTGTTGTATCAATATTAGAGACTGAAACTTTTTAAATCAGGTGTGACAAGCTTCCTTTAAGGGGGAAAAAAAAATACGGAGCCAATGTCTCCAAACTTCTCCCAAGAAAACTGGCCCAATACCTGGCTTATAGGGTCCCAGCCTTATCCTAAAGCGTAGTAAGAAAATTCTTAGCTGACTAGGAATCTTTAAAAATTTGGGGGACTTCCAGAAGATAGGAATTCACTTCGATGTGTAGGTACTGCCAGTAAAACCTGGCTGAGAGACATTCTTGGGCTTGGCTTCCTGGCCTTGGGATGGAAAAGTAGAGGCTTTTAAAAAGTAAGATCTGGGGGCAGGGTCAAGATGGCGCACTAGGAGGACGCGGAATTCGCATCTCCTCACAGCTAGGGCACCTACCAGGCACCGGTGGGAGGAACCCCCAGGGACCAGGTAGGGCATAGGGGGAGTGAAGGGGGAGGAGAAGTGGACGCGGTAGGGGCTGGGCGCCCCTGAGGGGCAGCTGGGGGAGGGGAAGGGATCCCACACCCGAAGGGGGAAATAGAGGAACCACTGGGAGGGCAGAGGATCAAAAGGGAGCGTGGCCAGGTTTCCCCTGCCCACTTGGAACCCCAGGAACCTGTTGAGATCCCGGGCCTGATCCTCTGCCCACCAAGGACCCCTCGAGCCACGCAGGTCCTGAAGGAGTAGGAGGGAAGGAAGGGGGAGCAAAAGTAAAGGCCAGACCTCTGGGACTGGCACCCCTGAGGGGTGGCTGGGGGAGGGAAGGAGTTCTTATACCCAGCAGGACCCACCCATGGTTAGAGGTCTTGGGGAGACCGTGGAAGAGATGGTGGGGGATGGGCGTGAAGGAACGGAAGGGAATGGGACCAGTGCTTTCCCTGTCCACTGGGGAAGCCTGTTGAGCTTCTGGGCCTAATACTCTGCCCTCGGAGCCTCTCTCCTAACGCTGAGAGTCCAAGCCCCGCCCCTACACTCCCACCCAGGGCCCCACCTCTACACTCAAGAGACCCCCTCCAATGAGCTGGGCCTAAGCCCCACCCACACACCCTCACTCAGGACCCTACCTGAAAACTCTAAGACCCCTCACTCCACAGGCCCTCCTTTCCACCTGCTGCCTCTCCCCTTCTGCGCAGGTCCTAAGCAGAGGCCCCGCCCGACACTTGAACGTCGCCCTGCCTAGGCCCCGCCCCACACACAAATGTCACCACCCCACCTCCCTAGATTCCACTCCCCCAGACCCTGACCCTACCTAAGTTCAAGCCCCCCCACCTAAACTCTGCTCCCATAGCCAAGGCTTTTTTTTTTTCCTTTTTTTTTTCTTTTCTTTTTTCCTCTTTTAGATTGGGGTTCTGTTTTACCTTGCTGATTCATTGTTGTTATTTTATATTTTTCCTAATAAATGTTTTATTTTTCTAATTTTATTTTATTCTTTATACTTTGTTAGTGATCTCTTCCTTTGGCTTGTTGTCCCCCCACACACCTTTATTTTCTTCTTTTTTCTGCTGTTGGTTTATTTTACCTTGTAGCAGTTGTTTCAATTATAGTTTTATTTTCCTAATACATTTTTATCTTTCTAATTTTATTTTCTTTTTTATTCTTTGATATTGTACTGCTCCTTTTTTCTTTCATTCTTCCTTTCATTTATTTATTTTTTTTACCACGCCACGAATTTTATGGGATCTTAGTTCCCAGGCCAGAGGTCGGGGCTGAGCTCTGTGGTGGGAGCTCCAAGTCCAAACTGCTGGACTAACAGACAACTTCAGACCGCAGGGAATATCATTCGGAGTGAGGAGTCCCAGAGGTCCTCATCTCAGCACCAAGACGCAGCTCTATCTAACTGGCTGCAAACTCCAGTGCTGGACGTCTCAGACCAAACAACCAGTAAGACAGGAATACAGCACCATCCATCAAAAAAAAAGAAACAATAAAAAAATATGTTACAGATGAAGGAGGAAGGTAAAAACCTACAAGACCAAATAAATTAATATGAAACAGGCAAGCTACCTGAAAAAGAATTCAGAGTAATGATAGTAAAGATGATCCAAAAGCTTGGAAATAGAATGTAGAAAATACAAGAAACTTTTAACAAGGATTTAGAAGAAATAAAGAGCAAACAAACAGTGATGAAAAAGACAATTACTGAAATTAAAAATACTAGAGAAGGAATCAATAACAGAATAACTGAGGAAGGAGAACAGATAAGTGAGCTGGAAGACAAGATGGTGGAAACAGCTGCCAAGGAGCAGAATAAAGAAAAAAGAATGAAAAGAATCGAGGACCATCTCAGAGACCTCTGGGAAAACAATAAACACACCAACATTTGAATTATAGGGGTCCCAGAAGAAGAAGAGAAAAGAAAGGGTCTGAGAAAATATTTGAAGAGATTATCGTTGAAAACTTCCTTAATAAGGGAAAGGAAATAGTCAATCAAGTCCAGGCAGCACAGAGTACCATACTGGGGAAAAATAAACTCAAAGAAAAACATTCCAAGACACATATTAATCAAACTATCAAAAATTAAACACAAAGAAAAAATATTAAAAGCAGCAAGGGAAAAGCAACAAGTAACACACAAGGGACTCCTCATTAGGTTAACAGTTGATCTTTCAGTAGAAACTCTGCAAGCCAGAAGGGAGTGGCAGGACATATTTAAAGTGATGAAAGGGGAAAAACCTACAACCAACATTACTCTACCCAGCAAGATTCTCAATCAGATTTGACAGAGAAATTAAACCTTTACAGATAAGCAAAAGTCAAGAGAATTCAGCACCACCAAACCAGCTTTACAACGAATGCTAAAGGAACTTCTCTCGGCAGGAAACACAAGAGAAGGAAAGGACCTACAAAAACAAACCCAAAACAATTAAGAAAATGGGAATAGGAACAAACATATCGATAATTACCTTAAATGTAAATGGATTAAATGCTTCCACCAAAAGACACAGATTGGCTGAATGGATACAAAAACAAGACCTATACATACGCTGTCTACAAGAGACCCACTTCAGACCTAGAGACACATACAGACTGAAAGTAAGGGGATGGAAAAAGATATTCCATGCACATGGAAATCAAAAGAAAGCTGGAGTAGCAATTCTCATATCAGACAAAATAGACTTTAAAATAAAGACTATTACAAGAGACAAAAAAGGGCACTACATAATGATCAAGGGATCTATCCAAGAAGAAGGTATAACAGTTGTAAATATTTATGCACCCAACATAGGAGCACCTCCATACATAAGGCAAATGTAAACAGCCATAAAAGGGAAAATCGACAGTAACACAATCATACTAGGGGACTTTAACACCCTACTTTCACCAATGCACAGATCATCCAAAATGAAAATAAACAGAGAAACACAAGCTTTAAATGACACATTAAACAAGATGCACTTAATTGATATTTATAGGACATTCCATCCAAAATCAATAGAATACATTTTCTTCTCAAGTGCTCATGGAACATTCTCCAGGCTAGATCATAGCCTGGGTCACAAATCAAGCCTTGGTAAATTTAAGAAAATTGAAATCGTATCAAGTATCTTTTCTGACCAAAATGCTATGAGACTATATATCAATTATAGGAAAAAATCTGTAAGAAACACAAACACATGGAGGCTAAACAATACACTACTAAATAACTAAGAGATCACTGAAGAAATCAAAGAGGCAATCAAAAAATACCTAGAAACAAATGACAGTGAAAACACGACACCCAAAACCTATGGGATGCAGCAAAAGGAGTTCTAAGAGGGAAGTTTATAGCCATACAATCCTACCTCAAGAAACAAGAAACATCTCAAATAAACAACCTAACCTTACACCTAAAGCAATTAGAGAGAGAAGAGCAAAAAAACCCCAAAATTAGGAGGAGGAAAGAAAACATAAAGATCATATCAGAAATAAATGAAAAAGAAATGAAGGACACAGTAGCAAAGATCAATAAAACTAATATCTGGTTCTTTGAGAAGATAAACTAAATTGATAAACCATTAGCCAGACTCATCAAGAAAAAAAGGGAAAAGACTCAAATCAAAAGAATTAGAAATGAAAAAGGAGAAGTAACAACTGACACTACAGAAATACAAAGGGTCAGGAGAGATTACTACAAGTAATTATATGCCAGTAAAATGGACAACCTGGAAAAAATGGACAAATTCTTAGAAAAGCACAACCTTCTGAGACTGAACCAGGAAGAAATAGAAAATATAAACAGATGAATCACAACCACTGAAATTGAAACTGTAATTAAAAATCTTTCAACAAACAAAAGCCCAGCACTAGGTGGCTTCACAGGTGAATTCTATCAAACATTTAGAGAAGCGCTAACACCTATCCTTCTCAAACTCTTCCAAAATATAGCAGAGGGAGGAACACTCCCAAACTCATCCTACGAGACCACCATCACCCTGATACCAAAACCAGACAAAGATGTCACAAAGAAAGAAAACTACAGGCCAATATCACTGATGAACATAGATGCAAAAATCCTCAACAAAATACTAGCAAACAGAATCCAGCAGCACATTAAAAGGATCATACACCATGATCAAGTGGGGTTTATCCCAGGAATGCAAGGATTCTTCAATATACGCATATCAATTAATGTGATACACCATATTAACAAACTGATGGATAAAACCCATATGATCATCTCAATAGACGCAGTAAAAGCTTTCGACAAACTTCAACACCCATTTATGATCAAAACTCTCCAGAAAGTAGGCATAGAGGGAACCTGCCTCAACATAATGAAGGCTATATATGACAAACCCACAGGCAACAACATTCTCAATGGTGAAAAACTGAAATCATTTCCACTAAGATCAGGAACAAGACAAGGTTGCCCACTCTCACCACTATTATTCAATATCGTTTAGGAAGTTTTAGCCACAGCAATCAGAGAAGAAAAAGAAATAAAAGGAATCCAAATCGGAAAAGAAGAAGTAAAGCTGTCACTGTTTGCAGATGCCATGATAGTATACATAGAGAATCCTAAAGGAGCTACCAGAAAACTACTAGAGCTAATCAATGAATTTAGTAGAGTGCAGGATACAAGACTAATGCACAGAAATCTCTTGCATTCCTGTACACTAATGATGAAAAATCTGAAAGAGAAATTAAGGAAACACACTCCCATTTACCACTGTAACAAAAAGAATAAAACACCTAGCAATAAACCTACCTAAGGACAGAAAAGGTCTGTGTACAGAAAACTATAAGACACTGATGAAAGAAATTAAAGATGATACCAACAGATGGAGAGATATACCATGTTACTGGAGTGGAAGTATCAAGATTGTGAAAATGACTATACTACCCAAAGCAATCTACAGATTCAATGCAATCCCTATCAAACTACCACTGGCATTTTTCACAGAACTAGAGCAAAAAAATTCACAATTTGTATGGAAACACAAAAGATCCCGAATAGCCATAGCAGTCTTGAGAAAGAAAAACGGAGCTGGAGGAATCAGACTCCCTGACTTCAGACTATACTACAAAGGTACAGTAATCACGACAGTATGGTACTGGCACAAAAACAGAAAATAGATCAATGGAACAGGATAGAAAGCCCAGAGGTAAACCGATGCACATATGGTAACCTTATCTTTGATAAAGGAGGCAAAAGTATACAATGGAGAAAAGACAGCCTCTTCAATAAGTGGTGCTGGCAAAACTAGACAGCTACATGTAAAAGAATGAAATTAGAACACTTCCTAACACCACACACAAAAATAAACTCAAAATGGATTAAAGACCTAAATATAAGGCCAGATACTATAAAACTCTTAGAGGAAAACATAGGCATAACACTCTATGACATAAATCACAGGAAGATCCTTTTTGACCCACCTTCTAGAGAAATAGAAATAAAAACAAAAATAAACAAATGAGACCTAATGAAACTTAAAATCTTTTGCACAGCAAAGGAAACCATGAAAAAGACAATCCTCAGAATGGGAGAAAATATTTGCAAACAAAGCAACTGGCAAAGGATTAATCTCCAAAATATACAAGCAGCTCATGCAGCTCAATATCAAAAAAACAAACAACCCAATACCAAAATGGGCAGAAGACCTAAACAGACATTTCTCCAAAGAAGATATACAGATTGCGAACAAACACATGAAAAGATGCTCAATATCACTGATCATTAGAGAAATGCAAATCAAAACTACTATGAGGTATCACCTCACACTGGTCAGAATGGCCATCATTAAAAAACTACAAACAATAAATGCTGGAGAGGTTGTGGAGAAAAGGGAACCCTCTTGCACTGTTGGTGGGAATGTAACTTGATACAGCCACTATGGCGAACAGTATGGAGTTTCCTTAAAAAACTAAAAATAGAATTACCATATGCCAGCAATCCCACTAGTGGGCATATACGCTGAGAAAACCATAATTCAAAAGTAGTCATATGCCACAATGTTCACTGCATCACTGTTTACAATAGCCAGGACATGGAAGCAACCTGAGTGTCTATCCACAGATGAACAGATAAAGAAGATGTGGCACATATATACAATGGAATATTACTCAGCCATAAGAAGAAATGAAATTGAGTTATTTATAGTGAGGTGGATGGACCTAGAGTCTATCATACAGAGTGAAGTAAGTCAGAAAGAGAAAAACAAATACCATATGCTAACACATGTATGTGGAATCTAAAAAAAATGTTTTTGATGAACCTAGGGGCAGGACAGGAATAAAGACTCAGATGTAGAGAATGGACTTGAGGACACGGGGAGGGGGAAGGGTAAGCTGGGACGAAGTGAGAGAGTTGCACTGACATATATACACTACCAAATGTAAAACAGATACCTAGTGGGAAACAGCTACTTAGCACAGGGAGATCAGCTCGATGCTTTGTGACCACCTAGAAGGGTGGAATAAGGAGGGTGGGACGGAGATGCAAGAGGGAGGGGATATGGGGATATAAGTATGCATATGGCTGATTCACTTTGTTATGCAGCAGAAACTAACACAACACTGTTAAGCAATTCTACTCCTATAACGAAGTTAAAAAAAAAAGTAAAATCTGAAATTCCTTATGAAAATATCTAGGCAGACGTTAATTTATGGCCTTTTTAGCTGTTCAGTACTGTATGTATGACTCAGGATTGCAAAGCAAACTCAAGGAGTCTACACGATTAATTACACTCTTCCTGCACTTGGGGAAATAATTAGGTCAAACCTAACAGCACTATTTTTATGCTCAAGGATAATCTTTGAGATTACTATGATCACAGGATGAACAGACTGTCAGAAAAGATATTAAAGACTTTGAATGGCAAAAAGATAACTTGGTGTCCTGTCTAGTATACTCTTGGTTTATCTGCATTTATTATTGTTGAACAAGTTTATAACTTGGTAACTTGTAGAAATTGGTAGCAATGAAAATGACTCTTGTCCACAGAAAGTGAATTTGTCTAGTGCACCTCCAAGAACTCATTAACTATTAACACATTCATTTCAGCAGTTCTGACTCCCCATATCTGTGCTCTCTGAATTCTCTTTCGAACATGTTCTAATATCTTATTGGTTTCCCCATTTATTAATAAGTTAAATAAAATACATACATGTCTTGTATTTTAAAAATGAACAAGGAATAATATTTTGTATCTATTAGAGCTATTACCCACTCAGAAAAAATAAACCTCAAGAAATTTTGGGATATCTATGTGAAAAAATTGCGTATATTGATTTATTTATTGTTTATCTCCTCCTCTGGAATGGAAGCTTTACAAGAGGACTTGGACTTGTACATAGCGGCTCAGTATAGAGTATTGATTAAGAGCCTGGCAAGCCAACATACCTACTGTGACTTTCACCAAATTACTTACAATTTCCAGACCCCAGCTTCCATTGTTTAAAACAGGGCTCATCTGTAAAATAGTCCTATCCCTTAGAGTTCTTCCCAGGAATTAAATACATATCAAGAGCTTATTACAGTGCCTGGAACATGAAAAAACTATTAAATAATTACTCATGGGCATGCTGATTTATTCTTTTCTTTAAGAACTGACTAACATTTATCCCTAATTAGTAATAAATATACTGTCTACAATATTCCTACTGAATTCATTCAGTGGCAGTGAGGCATTTCTCAGATCTGTAGCCACAGAAAATCACTAATGTCTCTACATTGAAAACTAAGATTTCTGTGAGTCACATATTAGAAGACAAAAATTATCCCTTTGAAAAATAGTAAGAACTGAAATTTAATAAAAAGCTGGCCATTTCTTTAACATCTATATTCACATAGAAATAATCAAGAAAGAGCTTAAGGTTAATTGCTAACTACTATGCAAACAACATAGTCTTCCCTTTCATTGTACCGCACTCCATCAGCTCCCTTCAGCCTCAAGACACTGTTTCTACTACAAAGGAAAATAACAAAGCCGTTAGGGACTGCCCTGGCAGTCCAGTGGTTGAGACTTCAACTTCCAATACAGGGGTTGTGGGTCCAATCCCTTAGTCAGGGAGCTAGGATCCCACATGCCTCCCGGCTAAAACCCAGAAAACCAGAAGGTAAAACAGAAGCAATACTGTAACAGATTCAATAAAGACTTTAAAAATGATCCACATCAAAAAAAAATGTTTTAATTAAAAAAATACAAAGCCTTTAGTTTGAATATTTGATGGTCAATATTAAAAATAGAGCCAAAATTTGAGTATAATATTCAATTTGGAAGCCTGAATTCTTCATTAATATATCATTTGGAATTTAATTAAATTTATAACTACATAGATTCACAAACTTAAAATATATTCAGCTGTTTCACAGATGTGGAAATGCTTTAGTTTGGAAGACTTACCCTATCATACTGGCATGAGGTCTCCTGATAATTTAACAGCTATATATAGTGAAAGTTAAATAAAAATCTCCAAATGGATTGCCAGAAATCATTAGTATATGCTGTCCTCGTCCTTCGACTATTGCTAAAGCCAATCAGATTGGTTTTAAACCTTTCCTGGTGGCTTTGGAAATGTGTACCTTAAAGCCCAATGAGAGATGTAATGCTTTGGTGGAGGGGTGGGTTATTTGCATATTTTCAGGAGTCCCATGTAACTGTAGGATGACCCTCTGAATACTCCTAACTCACTCACCAAATCAGAGTCTAGGCAGAAGCACAGAGGCAGGTGTTTTCAGCTTGCTAATCATATTTAAGTTTATACCACTTATTGGCTAGGATAAGAAATCAAATATAATCTCAAAAATAAGTAGTCTAATTAGTCTGCATTCCAAATGCTAAAGAACTATGATAAGGTGGTACCTGCAGAAAAGAAAAGCCAAGCAAGTTGAATTTGGCCTTTTCCTCATAAAATCATGGTCATTTTCCAGTTCTCGTTTTACTCTACCAATTAGTGGTATTTGAAGGACTTGCTCTTTCCTTTTTCATTAAAACACATTCTTCACTTGGCTTCTGGAACAGCCCTGTCTTTTTTTTTTAACTCACTGGCCTCCCCTTCTAATCTCTTCCCTCCTACCTTGGGTAATGTTCATATTCCCTAACTGCTAAGCATTGATGTGCCCAAGAATCAGTCTTAAAACTCTGCTCTGTCTGTATTCATTCCCCAGATGATTTTATTTTGTCCCACAACTTTCAATACATTCAGATTCTGACAACTTTCAAACTTAGGTTTTCAACCTTATGCTTCTTTTCTGAATTCTACAGCTGGATACCCAGCTTCTTACTCAACACTTCTCTGTGGAGGGCCACAAAAATCTGAATTTTCTTCACTAATCCTAAATTTGAAAATTGCTAATTCCAAAATTGAACTTGTGCCTCCACCCTCCTCCAAAGTGGCCCATCTTGCAGTTACCACAATCTTACAAAAAGAGGATTCTACTTATTCAGACCAAAATCATGGAATAATTCTTAAAGCCCTTCTTTCTCTCATACTGCATAGTCAATCTTTCAGTAATACTCAGAATATATTCAGAATCTGGCAACTTCTTACTAGCTTCATGCTGTCTTCCAAATTTAAGTCATCATTTTCTCTCATTTGGACTATTGCATTTGCCTCCTAACATGTCTCCCTGCCTCTAGTCTTACCTCCTTAGCATCTATTTTCTCACTTCAGTGAGAATCTCACGCCTCCACACAAAGCTCTTGAAAAGAAGAAAGTCCAAAGTCTTTATGGCGTCCTGTGATGTCCAGGCATGTGTCCCCACTCTCTGTCCTCATCTTCCCCCTCTCCTCTCATTCATTCTACTACAGCCAAAACTGTTCTTTTTGACATTCTTCTAACCCAGGAATGGTCCTACCTCTGAGTTTTTGCACTTGCTGTTCCTGCTGCCTGGAAGAGTTTTCCTCCAGATAATTCCATGACTGCTTCTCTCAGTCTTTGGGGTTTCTGCATACATGCCCTTTCTTTGGAAGATCATCTCTTAGCACCTTATGTGAAATAGTACCCCCCCCCATACACACTGCCATTCTCTGTTGCCTTACTCTCTCTTACTCTTCACAGCACTTTCTAATATTTACTTAGTGTATTATTTTGCCGTGGCATGAAAATATTCATGCCACCTGGCCTTTTATATACTTATTTGCTGATTTGTTTGCTGTCTTTCTCCTCCTTTAAAATAGTTAGTAACTTGTCTTTGGAGGTTTTGTCTGCTTTTCACTTTATTTCTACAGCCCAGAAGAGTGACTGACACAGTACAGATGTTCAACTAACTTCCTACTGTGTGATCCTAATTCTGGGACATAAGTTTACTGAAAATGCCTTCCTTTCTACTCATTCTCTTTAATGCAACACCTTCTGAAAAGCAAAAGTGGAATAGTAGGGCTTCTAAACAGTAGTCCTGGATAAACACCAGAGCCGATGTTGTAGTGGGGGGTCCTCTCCAGCTTTTTCCCACTTATCTAAAACTCCTGTATCAGGAGCAAGCTTTTAGAACCAAAAGTGCAATAGAAAATCCACCTCAACCTGGCTCAGACAATGAGGGGACAACCAGAGGTAGGACTGTTGAACCCTCAGCCCCACTATACCTTTACTTCACGAGTCCTGTCTATCTGCTCTGTCCTGTGCAATGCTGGCTTCATCGCGAGGTTGTCTCCCCTTGTGTTCATGCGGTGGTTGCCTGATGCATTAAGGTCACGAGCGTTCAAAATGAGAGGAAAAGGCTTTCTGTGTTCCTTTCAGCAGATCTATGAAAGCTTCTCTAGAACACTCTAGAAATCTTTACAGATCTATGAAAGCTTCTCTAGAACCCTCCAGAAATCTTTACAGAGTCACATACCCACAACTGGACTCAACTGCTAATCAGAAAGGGCAGTTACCCTTAGATAATTCAGGCTCACCCATGGTGTGGTCACCTTTCTCTTGAGTCATGTGGGTTACATGAAGGAAGTCAGAAATCTTAACTAACTAAGACTCAGGCTTCTCTCGATGGTGGAAGAATGTCTGCTAATCAGGTGGTCAAGAGTGTTCACATATTCTTGAACCAAAGACCTGAGGGGATAGTGACTTGAAATTCAAGGGACAGCATTAACCATAACATGTGAGACAGTCCATCAGGTGTAGCATATATCTTTTTAATTTTCTGTGTATTATAATGTTTTGATATCTTAAAAAAAAAAAACAAAAACCTTTGTAGCTGGGGAGAGTTTGTCCCTCCCAGGGTCAACCAGTTCTTACAGATGACGGCAAAGGGTCCAGCCCAGAGTGTGTTTTGAAATGCACACTAACCAAGCCAGAGCCAGCATCTCCTCTACCTGCCATACTCCTCAAGAGGAACTATTCCTTTGCCTTAATCATGCCAGGGCCAGGTACCAGGCAACTAGGGACCACCCCTATAGCTGTATAAAGCCGACTGAAAAAATTCAAACCAGCCAATCCGAAACTGTTCTCCCTGCCCTGCCTTGCCTTTCCCACAGAAACCCCAGTAAAGGCTCCGGCCCAAGGCTTTCCCCTCACTCTTGTCGTCTGGCTCCTGACCACGCTGGTGTCTTTCCCATGTGGCCCTGCCTGCCTCCTGTCTCTTGGACCTGTGAGCATAAGAAACTTTGTTTGCCCGAGCCTCTCCTGTGTCTCCTCTTGTGACCACACTTGACTGACCATCACATAAGAGAAACAATACAAAAGCATCGGGCTTTTCCAGAGAGTGAGGATCTGTAGAGGAGACTACAGGCACATTTGTTAGTTCTTTGCTCCAGGCTTGGTCATTCACTGCTCCAATCTACTCTCACGGAATGTATAAATTGTGAATGAAACAGGCTTTTTTTTTTTTCCATTGATTTTTTTCATTCCCATAGTGCTAAGGGTAAAAGTACAGGTTTTGAAAAATATGTTTCATTGCTTTCCACTTCTACCTTGTCAGTGAAGTAAATCAAATGTGAATTTGTGGATAGAAAGGATCTGGTTCAAAATCCAAACTTCATCACTTATTAACAATATACCTTTGGTGGAGTTATTTTTTTCCCTTCGAGGTTCATGCTATTATTCACTAAAAAGATGACTATAACACTTCCCTCAGTAGCATTTAATCCAGGTTGTGTCAGATAGTGTGTGTAAAACACCTGACTTAGAGTAGACAATCTGTAAACACTGGTGTCTTACTCCTCTTTTCACAGCAAGGCACATGGCTCCAAGGAAAGGCTGAGAGGTTCTAAAAGCCTATAGCTTTCCCTTAAAGAATGGGAAAGGAATAGATAGGCAAACTTTCTTTGTTACTAGATTATAGGTCATAGAACTTGCTTAATTCCCAAATTTCTATCAACAAAGTACTGTTCAGTAAATAACTGTTTTCAGTTGATTAGTTTGATTTTCTTCTTCCCCTAACTTTCATAAATAAAATAACTCACTTATTATTTGGCAATAACTCAGACTTTAATTCTAAATTTCAAATATACTAATATATTTTTCATGTAATTATAAAGACTTTTGAAGGCAAATTAATATAGTTAAGATGTTAATTTACATGATTTACTCCTTTCATATCACAACACTGTGTCTAAGGGTTGAAATACCTTATAGCTATATGGATTAGAAAAAAGTTAGAGTGGTGATGTCTTGTGCTATTTAAAATAAATTGTTACTATAATATCTCTGTGCCCACTGCCTCTACCCAGATTCTTGCTGCTTATTCACTGTGGACCCAATCTCCTGGTGACCATTGTGACCCAGGGATGTAAATTCAGTCAGCAGTGTTTTTGCAACCACTTTGGAAATTACAGCATTGTTCAAAAAATGTAAATGAAATACAGGCAAATGGAAAAACCAAAACTTGACATGATCCATCTAGGTGAGAACTAAATTTCCTATGTCTTTCCAAATCATTCCTTTTTCTTTTTCTTGTCAAAGCAAAGGCCAGTAATGCCAGAAGCTCCACGATTCCTTTTGGAACTACCTACTTGCTTTCATTTTCAGGACATGAGAAGAGAAAGATTTCCAATTCTTTCTGGCACTCAAAACTCTGACACTAGCCTTGACCTTCTGCCAGTATAAATGAATTGCTTTAAGATAGTCACTATTTCACGAAAATAATTAATTATAATTCCCAGGCCAGATGACATTAGTGCCAGAGAATCCAAAGAACTGAACCTAGCTGTAGGTCAACCACTGACCACGACAGGGAAGAGGAAAAGGAAAAAGAAAACAAACCAAAAAAGCAGGTCCAAAGACTAAAAATAACACTTTTTATTAGATAATTCCTCATCTTTTAGAATACTCTATAATGTCCAATGATTTCATTCCTCTTGCCTCAGTCTGCCCTCAGCAGCACCAAGTGTGCTTTTCTTGGCATCCTTTACAAACTAGTCTAATCTCAGCACAAGTTTTCTAGTGGGATCCTGTCTAGCACCCAGTTACACTTAGCGAACCAAAGTTCTCAATTCCTCAGTCACTTACACCAGCCAGGGGCTCCTCTGACTGGCACACATGTTCTTCCCACTAGAGCCACGCCCCTCTGCAGATTTGTGCTGATTCTACACACCCTTCTGGTTGCAAGTTCATATTTGAATCCAAGAAGTGAGATCTGTTCAGGCTCCAGGGCCCTATAAACTTCATCATCTTGAAGTTCACTGGCACAGTGATTATTTTCAAGAACACATAAAGTATGAAGCACACATTCCACATTTACTAAGTATCAACTTCATCACCAAGAGAATTTCCATATTCAAAATATGAGGTTAGATTTGATCTATGCTTTATGAAAGAAATTCTTCTAAAGAAAGCCTCCATTTCAGTTGAATAAAAACTCTTTAATTTGTATTTTCTCCAGAGACTAATCATAAAGGAGAAACATAAAAATGTGAAATTGGAAGATTCATTTATAGAGGTAACTTTAAAAATAAACACCATCTCATGTTATCCTGGCCTTATATCAATTCCAACTGATATTCTGGAGAAAAGTGAAGCCACCGTAACAATGCTGTAAAGGCTGTTGTTGTTTCTTTCTAAATATCAAGAGGAGTCAAGTGAATAAATGCAACTAGCAATGTTTATGCTTGAGGCATTACCTCTTTGGGGATTTGTGAATCTTGAAAATACAATACTGTTTTCATTACAGATATGAATCTTAGGTTTACACCATCAAAGTTGGCAAATTAACCCAAAGAAGAATATTTCCATTCATTTTTTTTATATACTATTCACTGAGCATGGCTAAAGTGATGGAAACAAGCAGGATGACAAACTCCAGAGGAGTTGCTTTTTTTTTTTTTTTTTTGAGTTGGGTCTTCGTTGCTGAGCACGGGCTTTCTCTAGTTATGGCGAGTGGGGGCCAGTCTTCATTGCAGTGCACAGGCTTCTCATTGCAGTGGCATCTCTTGTTGCAGAGCATGGGCTCTAGGCACGTGGGCTTCAGTAGTTGTGGCACGTGGGCACAGTAGTTGTGGCTCGCAGGCTCAGTGGTTATGGTGCACGGGCTTAGTTGCTCCATGGCATGTGGGATCTTCCCGGACCACAGATCGAACCCGTGTCCCCTGCATTGGCAGGTGGATTCTTAACCACTGAGCCACCAGGCAAGTTCCCAAAGGAATTTCTTAAATATGATTTATTTCCATTTTCATGAGGCTTTTTGTTTCTTTGTTTGTTTTTTAGGCAATCAGTCCCTGACATGTTCTGCAGGGTCAGATCTACACTTAGAGGTTTGAAAACTATCACAAGTAGAATCTAATGTGAATAGAGGGAAAAAATTGATTATAACCAACAACAACAACAGCAGCAACAAGAAAAAAGGATGCTAATAAGTAAGGGCCAACATATGCTTTTTGGGTTGTAGCAGGCACAAAGGTCTTCTTTGATTGGGAAGGATAAATAAATACATCAATGGATACAGGAACATTTAACATTAAACTACATCAATCTATTTTCAAATTTCTTAGCTACTTTGAATTATTATTATTTATTTGGGTCTGTTTGAAATATATAATATTGGTTTAACTTGGTCCAAGCACATACCATGGCTCTGATATGCTGATCTATGTTTGTAGAAAAGCATCTCTTAACATCTTAATGTATGTCTTTTATACTTAAAAGGATATTTGATGTATTCGGGGTAACTTTCAGATGAATTTGATATTGCAAATATTGACAGATAGATACATACATACATAGATACATAGATAGATAAGGTATTCCATGAAAGAGTCTCATTGTTGTCTTCCTATATTCTAGACAGTATTTCCAAAGGATTGTGAATAGAAGCAATATACACAAGTCATGGCCATTTTATGTTAATCCACAAAGTCAGAGGACTCTGCTACCTACTCTCTACAACCTTCCTCCCCCCTGAAAACACTAGAGATGACATCTACACTATTCCAGTGTATTTTATGGTCAGTCATAATGGACAAGGATCCCGATGTGTTGCTGAATTTCTCTAGAGTCTTTTGAACAAATGGTCTCCCAATAGATGCCAGAAGAAAAACTATCTGGGGCATATGGTTTAGGGTCTTTTGGTCACACCAATTTTGAGAAGTGGCTGCTTTGCAGAAGTTCTGAAATCCTAAACTACTTAGGGAATGCCAGGTGAATGCTAGTTCTGAGCGTATTAAGGAGAAAAAAAGAGAAAACTTTGCTATGCTTTTCTTGCCATGTGACAAAGCTGTTTCTACACAGGCAAAGAGATTTTTATTCTTATTCATTACCAAGGTGTGTAATTCCGTGCCAGAGCTACCAGTGTTTTTTCAATCCGAAAACTCTCAGTAGCAACTCTGATATTCATTTTGAGTTGAAAAATCACTATACTAGCTAGTATGGTTATGTGCCATATAATAATATATACACAGCAAGGAGCTATTATGGATCACGTAATGCATGTGATTGTTATACTACCTTTATATGATCTAGTTTGTTGATTCTAATCTAATTATTACAAAGTAAATTACATGTCACCATATTATGAGTCAAAATGTTAAATATTAACTTTCTTTAATGTTTTAAGATGTGTTTTCTTATATTAAACCAATCTGGAGTTTTTAATATTTTACTCAGAATTATTAGGATTTTTACCAAGTAGCATCTAATTTAAAAAGGAATATTTGGTGAATACCTACTTTATAATGGTTTCAAATTTAATCCTAGGAATAATTAGTGAAAAGTCACATATCCAAAACTGTAGAATACGTCCTGATTGGCCAATCAGATAAATAGTCCAAAGGGATTCTTTTATCCTTGGTAAAGAGAGGGGTTGACTCTGGATGGAAACACCTGCATTGTTAAAGATAACACTTAGAAACATATATCAAGGAATTCATCACATAAAGCATAGCTGGAGACAACCCTTTTTATTAAAACTAGTATGCCAAGGGCTTTTGTGACTTCCAGTTCTTTTATCACCTTGCAGTTTTCCTACTGATCAATTGCCTGTTCAAATGTTCCTTTTTGTTTCCCCCCAGAGAAGGCAACTTCATTTCTCTTGCAAACAGCTCCATTTCCTGTTCTGTGACTGTGAGTCCTGAAACATAGACCTTCTTATGCTTCCATCAAAAGGTGTCATTAATTCTAGGGTACCTGACAACCATGTTCTCTTTCAGAGACACCAAGGAAGTGGAGGGAGATTACTGCCCCACTCCCTGCTGGTACAAGGTTTTTCTGTTTCATCTCTGGATGAAAGTTCTGCAGAATAAGTATATTATGCACCTTTTAAGTCTAGTTCTAGGGAGGTTATGCCGCCTTTTTCCTTCTGAAGGTGGTTTAGTTAGGTGCCAAGAACATGGGTATCAAAACTGGGCATAGCTGAATCAATTCCCAGCTCTGCCCCAATGGGCTACGTGACTTTGAGTAGGCTTCTTAACTTCTCCGAGCCTTCCTTTGGGATTGCTGGATTAATTAAAAGAGATAAAATTTTAGATACCTAGCCTAATGAGCAGCACATATTAGGAACTTAACAAATAGTATCAGTTCCCTTTCTTGTTTCTGCTCACGTGGTTAAAATGCATATTATTATTTCTCCTAGAAAGGAAATCCTAATTTTGAGGAGACAGTATGTATTAGGAGAATAGAATGGATTATGGTACCATAAAGACCCGGGCACTCTTACAACTTAGGTGACTTTGGGAAAGTTAAGTTAATTCTATGAAACTATTTCCTCATTTGTTAAATGCAAGCAGCATCTACTGAGCCTGGTAGTTATTAAATTAAATGCTCTACTGTATAATGCTTGCTACAATGCCTGAAATAATGCCAGATAGTATGCATTTAACAAATTGCTGTTTTTATGCTCTGTCTCACTTTTCATAAAACTACCTATATAGCAGTAAATTGCCAATAAGGGCAGTCATATATTATAAAATATGTAATTTATTGTCATGGTCAGTTTGCAGTGTGGTTTTAAAACCTTTCCTTCCTCATCTCCTTTCTTTCCTTCCATCCTTTTACATGCTAGAAGGTAGTACGGAAGCAATGGTATAAGTAATGGAAGACACGTGTAGTATAAAAGTCTGGGGGTTAAAAAAGATTCCAGAAATTCTTCTGGATGAGATCAGAAAAGCATGAAGTAGGGGATCCAGGCCAGGTGGAAACTGTAGGATTGGACAGATGGAGTTGGAAGGAAAATGAGACACTGATCAGATCATAATACTCCTCTATATACAAGATTTCAAGGGCTTCTTTACATCAGACATAAAATAAAGTCAAACTTTATATCATGCAAGATCAGGTCCCACCTGCTTCTCTGCCCTCTTTTCATGTAGTCCTCTGCTACTTAACTAAGCCAGCTGCACTGGCTTTCTTTCCATTCCCTGTACCTACCAATCTCAATCTCATTTTAGGAATTTTTCACTAGCTGCACTCTAGAAGAGGCACAGGGGAATTTTTAAGGGGATGGAACTATTCTGTACCTTCATTGGATTGGTTGCTATATGGTTGCATATATCTTTATGAAAATCCATCAGACTGCACATTTGAAACAAGTGCATTCTATTCCATGTAAAATATACCTCAACAAAGTTGATCTAAAGGGAAAAAACCCCCTCTAATTCAGTTGCAGAAGTCAATAATAAAGTAGAATTGATCTCAAAATATTTGTTTTAAGAGGAATTTTGCAGGCATTTATCTATTCTTTAAGATTAGTTGGTAAAATTCAACTTTTTTAGTGTTTAGAAGCTGATTTTCCCAGACTTCCAACATAAATCAATGGATATGGGTTATAGTCTAAAGGAAGTAGAATTTGGCAAGGAGCAGAAAGCATGAACTAAAACTGGGTGGTGGACTGAAAATTCAATAGGGAGATATCACAGATTTCATCTATGATTTCCATCCAGGAACAGATCCAGACAGCTGTAGACTGTGTAGGGGGCCTTTAAAATATGGTTACAAATCTTTTTTTTTTTTTTTTTTCTAAACCTGATTTGAGTTAAATTTCTTAAGTCCATCATAGAAAAACAAAACAAAACAAAAAACCCCTGGCTTCTGCTCTTCTGATTTGGGGAGGTATACTTGAGACTCTTTCCAGGGAAGTACTGAAGTAAACCTCTTACAACCCACTCTGTATACAAGTAAAAGACATCCTAAAGGAAATAAGCCAAGATGTGACAAGTAAATACTACTGAGAAGAAACTGAATTGTAAGATAAATGAAATTACTAGTGGTGTTTTTCTTTTTTTTTTCCTCTTGCTGTGGCCTTGATGAAAAGGAAAAGGAAGAATTTGTGCAGTTGTTCCACCACCCCCTAGGCTTTTAGAATTATGTAAGGATAATAGTATTTCCCCACCCATCCCCTGAGGAGCTTTTAAGACTAGCATCTGTGAGGTGCATTTCCTAGATAAATGCAAACTGCCCTTTGACTCTCTTCAAGATAAGAAAACACTGACCCTTTCAAACAAGTTATTTGTGACATTCACATAA
Source organism: Lipotes vexillifer (assembly GCF_000442215.2). Lineage (NCBI taxonomy): Eukaryota > Metazoa > Chordata > Mammalia > Artiodactyla > Lipotidae > Lipotes > Lipotes vexillifer. Next base: position 73,843 of record NW_006787912.1, on the reverse strand, counting down.
TGTGAAACAGTGCTTAGACCTGATGGGAACGCCCAGAAGTACATATACTGAAGGCAGTTACGATTCTCCTCTGCTACTATCCAGGAGAGACTACCACACAAGTTGAACAATGCCCAAGGCTCATTAAGAATTTTGATGAATTTAATACAATTCAAATTGAAGAAGATCTCAGGGGAGCATATTTAGAAAAGAAAACCAGAAGGAGCTCCAGTGTAGAACATCCAGGGAGCAAGTGTGGGATGCCCTATAATCCTAGGGATTCTGGAATCATGAGAAAATGTGATTTATCTTCTTGGCGAATTAGCATGCAAAATGTGTCGGTGGCATAACACTAAGTTTAGATTTCATAATGAAATTTTCCAGATTGTGAAGGAAAAAAAAAACCACTGGATATTGGAAGAAGTCATCCCCTCTTCCTACGAGACTTGCCAATGTAAAGGGGAATAAAAGAAAAGAAAAATGTACACAGTATATTAACACTAGTTATCAAGTGGGAAATGTCAGGATATGTGCCACCAAGAAAATAAAGACAGAACTGAATGTCAACTTGCCCAATCACTGTCCTTTTCTTTTCTTAGTATGGAATAATAATGCTAAATAATGCCCTTGTACGCTAGACTAGAGGGCAGGGGAGCTGGGATTCTTTCAACAAGGAGCGTAGGAAAAAATAAAAACAAAAACAAAAAACCCAGTCTTCTATCTAAAAAAAAAATATATATATATATATATATATATATATATTATATAGATATATATAAAGTTTAAATATCATCTCAGAAATAATGAATCTGAGGTTGTCAATTTGATTTAGTCATGGTGGCGTTACTGTTTGTGAAATTAACCCTGACTAGACTTAGGCACAGGGAAAACCCAGTGTCTCTCTCTAGTCAGACAAGGGCTACTAACTCAGAGGAAATGATGGAAGCTTTTTGTTTTGTTTTGCAGCATCTCAAAACATATCAAAAACATTCTTAAAATATGCTGCTGATCATTTGTATTACTAATATCTTATTCTGAAAATTTTAGCAAAGCTCAAACCTAGGACAAGCATTCCCAAATAAAGATAGCAAGTATTCTGAATGGTCAATGTGCTCCCTTCACCAGAAAATATAAAATAGTAAAAATTATATTAAATTCAACTGAAATTCTATTACTCAAATTGTATCATATAAAAAGAAATCTATCACAAAATCAGGTCATACCCCATATCTAATTGTGTAATGTGTTTTTTCTTTATTATATATTGTATAATGAATAGTTTTTCATGTCAAAATATCAGATTAAAGTAATAAGTTTTAAAGGCTGCTTAGTATATCATCTAGACATACCATAATTGAGTCACTAAATATAACATTTTAGTCCATTGTGATTATTTCCAATTTTTTTCTGCGCTTAAAAACAATACCAGGATGAATATATGGAATAATTGGAACTATTGGTATGTACCTTAATTAAATTTCTGGGATCTTAAGAAATAAAAATATTAAAGAATTAAGGGTGGACCCAACAGTTTTAATTTCATGGTATATGATATATAATGTACCAGAATTTCTTCTGTCCCATATTTCTTTATCTTCACTTACTGGCATAAACTGGCAAAGAAAATAAGGATCATTTAGAGAGGAACTGGAACACAGGAAGCCTGGAGTCACCTACAACAACCTTACTGAATACCTCAGGGAAAACGTGTGTCACATATTTGAAAAAAAGTAACTCAAATATAGCTCCTGTTAGCAAGCTAGAATGAGAAATGAGGGATGAGCAGAGACTGCTGAAGGGAGGGATAAGATCTTCATCTTTAAAGGAAAGCAAGGGATGCATGAACTATGGCAAGTTAAAATCTAAAACCAAAGTTGTACTGAGTAAATCAAGAGTATGTTCCATATTTAATTGACAGACTAGATACGAATAAGTCACCAGGGACCCTGGTAAAAGTTTTGGCTAGAATGTGCAAACTGTCATGCTAAACTGACTTGTGGTAGCAAAGACTAATGGTTTCCAGTACACAGTGTCCATTGGGAGGAAACTGGAAGCAAACCTGGGAACTTAACGTGGTGATTCGTATTCTCATACTCATTAGGATGGCAGCACCTGGAAAGAATGATAGTATCATGGATTCCTAGAAAAATATAACTTTGGGAGAAATATGTCCTGTGGCTTCTACAAGTGGAAAATAATGCCTTACTAATGAACTCAGTCATAATCATATATTACTATTGATTAAACCACCAAAACAATATACCTTATCCCCTTCTCTCCTCATGGTTGCTGCTCTAACAGCTTAGAGCATCAAACTAAAGTTTTCAGATAATCTGCAAACAGCCTCACTTCCCATGGTACATTTTTTATCCCATCATCAGAGTACTGTTTCTAGGATATATCTTTTTTTTTTTTTTTTAATTTATTTTTGCTGTGTTGGGTCTTCGTTTCTGTGTGAGGGCTTTCTCTAGTTGCGGCAAGTGGGGACCACTCTTCGTCGTGGTGCGCGGGCCTCTCACTGTCGCGGCCTCTCTTGTTGTGGAGCACAGGCTACAGATGCACAGGCTCAGTAGTTGTGGCTCACGGACCTAGTTGCTCCGCGGCACGTGGGATCCTCCCAGACCAGGGCTCGAACCCGTGTCCCCTGCATTAGCAGGCAGATTCTCAACCACTGCGCCACCAGGGAAGCCCTCTAGGATATATCTTATCGGATGTCCTCCTTGCTTGCAAACATGTGATTATTCAGACTACAGGACAAAATAGGAACTCTCCACCATAGTTCAGAAGGCCTTCTGCCATAGGTCTCTTCTGGTCTTATCTTGCGCTATGGCTCCTCTCCAGAAGAGCCTGACAGACTGCATGCAGTTCATCACACTGGGATGCTAGTGCATGCCTCCACGCCTTAGCATGTGCTATTCCATTTTCACAGAATGTACCTCCTGACACTTGAACACCAAGTAAATTTTCTTGGAAACTCTGCTTAAGTGTCCACCTCAGTTAAACCTTCATGGGCCTCCCTACGAGGCAGAATTTGAGGATGACTCCTTTGCCCTCTTACTAAAGCACCTAGCCAATTGCAAAAGGTGAAGCTTCTTGAGGGCTAAATGGGATTTCCTTTTATATGTCCTTACAGTCTCTTATAGTGCCTGGCACTTAGCAGGTTTCCAACAGAGATTTATTGAATAAACGAATGTCTCAGATTTCTCAGAGGTGGTATTGACAAAAGAGAAGGTAATTTTATTTCTACTTTCAAAAAACTTTGGAAGTGTGTGTATGCTGTAGGTGGTCAAACAACAGTTTAAAAAAACCACTTGGTTTCCTTGTTATTATGGAAAATGTTTTGTCTTAAGTACGGAAATGGCTTAATGACAGGAAGCAATGTGTAAGAATAAATGATCATTTCTCTACTTAGAAAAGTTAGTGTCAGGGTTCCCTGGGGACTGATGCTGCAACACAGTCTCAACCAACATGTTAAATATATTGCTTAGAATAAAAGAGAATTCTTTAAATCCTCTTTTTCCTAATTGCCAAGGTCTTAAGTGTAGTAAGATACTGAGTTGACAGGCATAGCATGCAAGAATATAATGAAACAATTAAAATAAAGAATAATAGCACTTAACTTTGATGCAGGAAAATAAAGATAATAAAAAACCCATTTATCCAATTTATTTTGAGTACCTATTATATACAAAGTCCTATTTTAAGAGTTGCAGGGGCTACAAAAGTGAACAAGACTGAACGTTGTATTTACTTTGATAACATGAATAAATGTTTATCAAAGTGAACTGCATTAAGATTTAAAAAATAAAGTTATAGAAATGTTTAGAAGAGGTAATTTTTAGTTGGATGAATTGGGACCTGAAAATAAAACATTTTATTTGAGCAGCTAACAATGTCTTGATGTGATTTTTAAAGATGGAGATTAAAAAGGGAGGTATTTTAAAAAGAAGAATAAATGAGAAAGAAGGATTAAATGTGCCAATAAATACAATTGGGGTGACTGAAAGGAGATAATCGACAACAAAAAGAAGATATTCAGAGAGTTGATTTGAAGACAGAAAAAGGATAAAATGAGCCAGGTTGAGGGCAAAATGAATTTATAAACTACTACACTGTGCATTATAAATTACGACCTAAGAAAAATATCATATAGTCTGGAAAATATCCCAGAATCTTGCTGTGATGGCAGCAGCAACAACAAAACCACGCAATTATGCATTCTAAATTTAATAGGAAATAAAGAGTTTTATTGGCAATAAAGAATTTTATTAGAAATAAAGCATTCAGTGGGACTCAACAGTCTTTTTAAGCAATGGTTTTACTCTACTTGAATGTCTTACGTTTTAAGCAGTTTATAGTTTGCAAATTCTTTCACGTACATGGCCTCACATCGGATAGAAGAATTAGTGCTGTCATTCTCATTTTAAGGGTCAAAGGCATAGATCTAAGTAGTTTAAATTACTTTCTTCAAGCTTGCACAACTAGTGAGACATAGGATGGAACCTAGATGTTCTTTATGCACATTCAGTATTCTTTTACCTATTTCACTTAGCACTCAAGAAAGATACAAATATAATGAACTAGATAGAAAAGGTCCTAAGGGGAATCATTAAAATAATCAAGGAAATAAGGAGGATCCTTTAGAAGGAGAAAGCAGATTTTGTTAATAATTTTATAAATGTTACAAATAAGTGAAGATGGCTTAGATTATGAAATTCAGATAACTAGAACTGAGAGATACTCTAGACTGGAGGTTACAAACACAGGGCAAGTTGGCCACATCTGTCCTCTAGATATGCTTTGCATGACCTTCACAGTGTATTTTAACACAGTCTTTTAAATAGTTGTCGCAATTTTGAAATGGGGAGACTTTATAAAAGATCCATATTTACAGCTTCTTTTGAAAATCAGAATGTCTGGAAAAAAGTGGGCTTTGGCCCAATAGAGCGCTCAGCCAGACTGCATAGGGTCTTCGCCCTTTAAAAGGGGAACTTGTTCTCTGCTTCAATACACTATCCCCTAATGTAAACCACTAGGGTACACTACTTCCCAGTGGATTACACCCAGTTGGCTTCACACCTTTATATTACTTGGTAAACATTTGAGTGTTGGCCACTTCTCCAGAGTCTAAGCAGAAATGTTTGAGGTGCCATTTGACGCTAATGGCAGGCAAGTCAGTCACACCCTCCTCCTTCAAATGAATTCTTTGGATATGCTAACAGAGAATGAACACTGAATGAGATGTTACAAGACAACATTTTATCCATAAATGGACTTCCATGTTAATGGCATGTTCTACTGGATCTTTCTGAAGCCAATATTTTTTATTCTTCCTCAGATTCCACGAGGTTCAGATTCATTCACTTAGTCAATAAATATTTACTGAGTTCTCACTATATGCCAGGTACCGTTTTAGTTGCTAAGGCAAAATCAAAAAATAAAGTGGTCTACAATCACTGCTGTTGTGAGCCTTACATTTAGTGAGAGCAGACATGAAATAAACAATATAAATAAATATACAGCAGGTTTCGGAAGGGGTATTGGGGATGTAAAGGGGATTGTAATCTTATTAAGGGAGATCATGGACGGCCTCACTGAGAAAGTAACATTTTAACAATATGAGGAAAAAGAGGAAAAATGGAGTATCTAAGGGAAGAGTATTTCAAGAAAAGATGCTCCCCAAATTATTCCTATAAGTTGCCCTTTGTGCTTGTTAATTCAAGTTGTTTCCTGCTACTGGCAACGAAGAGACTTTACCATTTTGACCCATGAGTATGATATGTCTGCTGATTCCAATGTTATTAACATTTTTAAGGTATATTTTAATGTGTCATGGCAAGGGCATCGTGGAATACTGTAGGATTTAATAAGTTTAGTATCTAAAATTCTTTTAAATGTTTTTGTCAACTCCACACTGAATGCCAAGATTTCTTTTTCTTCTTTCTTTTAAAAAAAGGTATCAAGGAGCTGTGTACTCAGAAGCAAACAATTATTATCAGAAAAAAGTTGAATTAATTTGGGCTTTTTCTTAAAGTGAGGCGGGGGGAAAACATTTTCACATTTATTCCTCATTTTGGGGGGATTATTCCAAGGCTCTGAGATTAATTACCTTTAAAAATGGAAGAAAAGAAACTACTATTTATTTTGCATTGAGCATGGGCCAGATATTTTAATATTTATTTTGTCATATAAAAAAATCCTTGCACAAATGAGTAGATTGAGACTCAAGCTAAATAACTCATGCAGGTTTACACAGCTAAGGAAGAAAGCAAGCCAGGATTCCACCTCACCTGATGTTAAAGTTGGATTTTTGCATTATGGAAAAATCAGAAGGTTCTTCTGGACCATAATGTGGCCATAACCTTCTAACCACAATGGCACTTACTTAAGGTGGCTCTTTAATATAACACTAAGAAAGAAATTCATACCAATTTTTGGCGGCATTGTGTGAAACAGATGGAAATATATGAAGGGGAGATTCATAAATAAATTGCTGGTGAAAAGGTATCTGTTACTGACTTAAGTCCTCTTGCAGATTTATCTATGTACCATTAGACATTACTCCTCTCTTCCAGGAGGTTTCTGGGAAAAAATTCCTGAAACAGCAGTTCCTATGTGTAGAAAACTAGAACAACAAGAAAAAAAGAAAGAGAGAGAGAGAGAGAGAGAGAGAGAGAGAGGGAGAAAGGCTGAGTTCCCAATGGGTTCCATTGTGCTCAGGACACAGCAACCAAACACTGCTCTCTGCAAAAAAAAATGTCAGGCCGTGGAGCTTGGAGGACCATACAGCACTCTCACGTAACTGTTCTGATGAGGTGTCACCTATTTCCATCCAAAAGCTGTTGTAATATGATAACACCTTTGGGATAAGGCACTTTTCTGTCTATGAAATTATTGAATGCAGGCCTTATTCACCTTCCCACATTAGGCTTGGATGCTCAAAATTTGACTTTAGGCTGTGCAGAAATGAGAGGAGGCATCCAGTGTATGAAAGTCATCCATCTGGAAAACTCCTTAATGGGAAATAGATGAACGAGATGATCCAACGAAGTCCTCCACATCTTTAACATCCATGATTCTGCTAGGAAGTATTTTGGAACTTTCCTAACCCAAGGCAGATTCCACTGATTTCTCAGGTGGGAGGGGTGGGCGAGGGGTGACTGACACTGAAACATGGAAAGGCACTGTCCTTGATTGCTAGAGAAAGACGGAAAGCCCAGAGAAAGGGGGTAATTGATCTCACACCACCTTATCTTGCTGAAATACCAGAAGAGAGGAATGGAAGGACCGGGTTGCCAATTTGCTGACACTCCTGGCTGTGGAACTGTCACTGAAACTATCCTCCCAGTAATTATCTATTAGGAAACACTCGTCTTTAGGGCCCAAGGCCTGTTTTGACACAGAATAAGCAATTAAGAAAATCCTTTTTGGTTCTCAGTCACTCCTTTAACTTCAGTTTCTAATCTGCTTGTTGTTAACTGTCCATGTCCTTAAGAGATAGAAATAACAACTGGCTGGAGAAGATCTCAATGTAGGGGAAC
>NW_006787912.1:61015-66103 GCF_000442215.2 Lipotes vexillifer | reverse complement strand
TAGGGAAACCAGAAAAGGATTTCCAGCATTTGGTGAATAACACATCCTGCCCAACTAAAGGAGATATATATATATATATCTGTATTTCTAAAATGTTGCTGAAAATTAAATGAAAATTTTTCAGTTTCAAGTATAGTTGAATTTGGGAACATAGAACATAAACTTTGCTACTTCGTCTTCATAGTTTCCAATGTTTTTGAATGTTATTGAAACTATTATGACAGAACAAGTATTTCAAACCACATCTGTCTTCCCCAGCACATTATACCACTTAGATTTAGAAATTAGAGCCTCTTCGATTTCTGTGCTTAGTGAACGGGTTGTATCATGACTAAGGTAATCTTCTATTTGAAATTAACCATATTTTCTATTACTTTTTACCTCTAGGATTTTGAATCCTTCCTACTTGAGATATGTCGAAAGTCTGAGTGTTCACTATTTTTTAGTGTTTTTTATGACCTTTATGTACAGATATCCTAGGCACTGTCCCTGCCTTCTAGGAATTTATCTCTGATTCTTCTGTTTTGTGTAATCCTGTTACAGAAAAATAACCACTCAAATTATATATGTTTCTATTAAAAAATATATATTTTCTACAAAATATAAAGTGAAGTATTTCCTGAATAGAATTGCTGGCTGAAAGGGACATTGGCTTTTATCCAGCCTGACATTCTTAAAGGAGTGTTTTTTGCCATTTATTTTTAAACTCCTTGAGAACGTTTACCTAAGAGAAGAAGGCTCTAATCTCTTGACATCTACTCCAGAGCTTAAAAGAATATTTTTTTTTTAAAAAACGTAATGTTTTTAGAGAGTAGGAAGTCTAAGGAAAACTGCAACTCAACAATCAGTGAAACCTGTGAATCAGTACCCTAGTGTCGGCTCTACTTTTCCACTCATGTGTAGTCTTTCCTGATTGAGTTATTGACAGAAAATGGCAGCTGTTAGTGATTTTGAAAATGTTAACGTACCACCCCTTGAATTCTCTCACTCTGTTTGGCAGGAGCCATTATCTTTGTGCAATATCCATATGCTATGAGGAGTCCTCAATGGCCTTTGCTTGTTACAGACCAACTCCTGATTGTTGCCTATGGAAGCAGAGGACTGCTCTTCTCTGCTGGGACCTCAACTGATATGTTCAGCTTTGGATCCCCAACATTTAGCATGCTGGAAGGCTCGATAAATATTTTTTAAACGTTGACTAAATAAGTTGAATGAATAAATGAAGTTTGTGTATATGGCAGCAGTGTTATCCTTTTTTTTTTCTTTCCTGTCACAGAGCCACCAGCTGTTTGTAGAACAGTGAAGGCTGAATTGTATTAATATAAATAAACATGGTTTGCCCCTAATTATATGTGTGACCTTGTGCCGGGGACTTCCTTTGCTAGACCCTGGTTTCCTCCTCTATAAAGTAAGGGAATTAAATCAGGTAATCTCCAAAGTCCCTTCCTGTTATTTCATACAGTGATTAGTGTGTGATGACATAGCACGCGTTATAGTATTATTCACAATGGTGGGCCTGCAGAGTTGCCACTCACTCCTCTTCAAAGAGGACATGAGTCAAATTTCACAGGCAAGTGGAGAAAAATGCATAAGTAAGGATTTTCTCCCATTTATAGCCTCATAGGCTTTTATGTTTAGGTTTCTAGAGGTTAAGAGTGTAAAAAGTGAAATTAAGAGCATTAGAAACTATTTTTTTCATGCAGAAAAATATTTTATTTAGATCAATTAACTGGATAATGGTTGTTCATATTCACAGGAAGGACAGTGCTTTTCATATTCATAAAATATCAGTGACTCCAGACCCATTTAGTTCCCACACATCTGTTAAGTACAGAAAAAAGAAACCTAATGATCTAACAGAAAAACACACTTAAGGCTAACATTTGGTTCACAGACCTATCATTCTGTTTGCCAAAATGAAGTTACTGAAGCTTTTGTAGTAATTGTTGTGACTGAGCAGACCAAAGGGACTTATGTACATTCATGCTGGTATGTATACACATGTATTTGCACCTCCCAAGCCCATATTAGAACCTGCTATTTATTTCCTGAATGAAGCCTAAATTAGGTAGTGATATTCTGTGATGCTGCTGAGAAATGGATGTGCCATATGTTCTTGTTCAAAAGAGAGACAATGAGCAGACAGCAACGCAAGAGCATTCAATTACAATGTCCCACTTTATTTTTTAGCACAGTTCTTGCTGAAAGGTCTTTCAGGAAAACAAGAACATTCAGGAAGCAACCCTCAGTCTCTGTGGATGAATTTGTTTATTGAGAGGCTACTTGGTGAGCAGTGCACAGACTCCTGGACTTAGAGCTGCTGTTCCAGCTTTATTTCCTTCTAGCACTACTGAGTGAAACCTTCTCAGTTTCTTCATCTGTAAAATGGGGCTAATACAGAATGGTTGTGCGGATTGAATGAGTTAACATGTGAGTGTATAAAGAAACAGTGGGACAGGGAAGGAAAGGTCACTGTTAGGTCCGTGCTAAAAAAGTTACCATATTCTATATTACTGTTTTAACTGCTCACAACGAGGCAAACATGAAAATTACCTTGGCGCAGTAGCTCATAATGTTCCTTTACCCACGTGATATCATAATCATAACTATAGATTTACCACCACCTCCAAGAACCGGGGCACCTGCCTTCACCCCCACCTCCAGGTAATACCGTTATAATGGATACCCCATTATAATGGTATTACCTGTGTGGAAGAAACTATATGTTCAAATATTATAATACATGAAACATGATTTGTACACAAAATTAGCTGGATAAATTGTAAAATATACGCATAGCTTAACTTGTTTTGCAATAGTCTGATTATTGCAAATGTTAAATCAAGTATAAATCAAAACAAAGATGAATGCCATTGTTTTGAGAAATCCATCATTACCCCATCAGATTAGTCTTCCAATTTCAACACCTCTTCTCCTGACTTAGGAAAAACCTTATAATGTATGAATTGGGGTGGGAACTTGTCATTTGCTCCCAACCCACCTCCACACTGCTACTTCTTGATGGTGCTGCCTGGCCAGGATAAAACCACTCTGGGACAGTAGGAATGATCTGGGCCAGCAAGAAGGGAAATCCCCATATTCCAAATATCGCCCTTCCTTCTTTGTGCTCTCCACCAGTGTAGGATTTGTTTTTCTGCAAAGCTCTTTCTAGAACTGGCCACTAGAAAATTAAAATTGGGTATCGGTTACCTCTTGAAAGCTTTGAATGACTGCTTTCATTAATAACCATTCAAAGCTGTGAAACTACTCATCTACACCTCCCAATGCAGAACCATGTCTTTTTTCTTCACAAATTATTTGCTGTTTCCCTTTTTTCAGCCGTGCTGCGTGGCTTGTGTGAACTCAGCTCCCCAGTCAGGGATTGAACCCCCCAATCAGGGATTGAACCCAGGCCCTTGGCAGTGAGAGCACAGAATCCTAACCACTGGACCACCAGGGAATTCCCTGCTGTTACCCGTTACCAAACACAGGTGATCAGAAGCCAGTGGTGAATCCTGCTACTTAGGTTCCCATCTTCCTCTGCTCTACACTTCCTTGGTATCAGAAGCACCTTCTACTGATTTACCATATATGTGCCATAAAGACATTTATAGTTCTCCTAGAGAAACTAAATCTAAGCACAAAAGAATGTAAATAAGAATCCAAAGTGGGAGATGAATGCCATGTGAAAGGTATAGATATAAAGTCTTCTGTAAATGTCCCCAGCCTGTTAGTTTGGAGGTGGGTTGGGGAGTGGATAAATGTGTTCACTCTAAAACTAAAGCCCACATTTGGAAGGTTTTACTTCCACATGCATGACCACAGGAACTTAGGTCAACCTTTTAAAAAATTTTATCTGGTTTTCTCAGAGTTTCTGGGGGCTACCTGACTGGTGTGTAAAATTATAACTGCTCTGGTTCTTTCTCCTCAGTTTTCTCTTTGAAAGTCAAGGGCCCTACAGCCACCTAAGGAAGGCTGCTGGCACTGACACCAGGGTTCTCCTGAAAAACCAAGGCAGTATGCCACACAGCCTTCTTTTCGCTAACTTCTTTAATAAGATGTAACAACGTGTTCCACAGCTAAAAGCATGCGTGATGACTTGAATCTCTACTGAGACTCCTTTCTACATATCTCTACCTCCTTAATGGTCCCTTTAATTAAATTCTTAAATATATGAGTTTATATAATTAGTCACAAAAGAAAAAATTCAAAGAGAATTTTATTTGACCTCATTAAACAGCATAGAGCAAAAACCATGAAAGATCTTTTTTAACCATAAATGAGTGAACTTGACCACTACCACTTGTAAACACTAGTAGAAGTATGCAACATTTAAAATTTTGCCAATCAATTACAGTGCTATATTTTAGACATTCTAATTCAATGCCAGAAATTTGGATTATATTAATTTTAAAAGAAAAGCCCTGTACAATATACATAACTATTTAAATTTTGGAATTGTTATTTAATAAAAATGCATATTTCAATATATCCATGTTTGTCATACTTGTATCCCTTCTACTTACTCAGGGCTAGTCATCAATAATATTTGCTAAATGAATTTTTGAAATACATATTTTAATGGGCTGCTGACTAAAGAAAGTATCATTTGGCCCATGGAAACTTCATTTCTCAGAGGCAAAAATTCCAAAATTAATTCACAGAATCCATATAATGTGGAGCAACAGACCCAGCTCATTAACTGCTGCTGTCTCTTTATGCCTGTGCCTTAATCAATAATTTAAATTTTTTTGCTAATAAATAATTCATGCTTTGGTGGTATTGTTCTTTAAAGCCCTGGATTTTCTAATAATTCTTGGTTTTCTTAAGACTCCTTGGCAGCACTTTCCTGTGCATATCTAAGCGTTGGCTTTTTAAAACTCTCTGAGAACAAATCGGTTCTTTTAACTTGAAAGATGCCACTTCACTTAAATAATTAACCAAGGTCCACAGATCTTCACCTTCTCCCTCATAATGAAAAAGTACAATTAGACAATTAAAACTTACCTATATTAAAATAATAAACCAAAAAACAAGAAAGGGATAATGCTGACTAGAATCCAAAAAGGGTCTTATGTGTATGGACTA
>NW_006787912.1:0-61005 GCF_000442215.2 Lipotes vexillifer | reverse complement strand
TTTCCCTGATCATATCGGTTTCCGAAAATTTTTACTGTGGTAGAATACACATAACATAAAATTTACTATCTTAGCCATTTTTAAGTGTACAGCTCATGGGTACTAAGTACATTCATACTGCTGTGCAACCATTACCACCATCCATCTCCAAAAGTCTTTTCATCTTGCAAAACTGAAACTCTATACCCATTGAGTAATAATTCCACATTCCCCCTTCCCCCAGCACCTGGCAACTACCATTCTACTTTCTGTAAGTGGAATCACACAGTATTTGGTGACTGGCTTATTTCACTTAGCATAATGTCCTTAATGTTCATCCATGTTGTAGCACATGTCAGAATTTCCTTCCTGTTTGAGGCTGAATAATATTCCATTGTATGTATATGCCACAATTTGCTTATCCTTTTGTCTGTTGATGGACACTTGGGTTGATTCTATGTTTTACCTATTATGAATAATGCTGCTATGAACATGGATGTACAAATATCTCGTTGAGACTCTGCTTTCAATTTTCTGTGCATATACCCAGAAGTGGAATTGCTGTGTCATATGATAATTTTATTTTTTAATTTTTGAGGAACCATCATACTGGTTTCCACAACAGCTGTGACATTCTACATTCTGAACAACAGTGTACAAGGGTTGCAATTTTTCCACATCCTCACCAACACTTATTTTCTGTTTTTCTTTTTTTTTTAATACTAGCCATTCTAATGCATGTGAAGTGGTATCTCATTGCAGTTTTGATTTGTACTTTTTAAATTATTAGTGATGTTGAGCTCTGATTATATTTTTAAATTATATAGATAAAAAGCTTTTTCCTTTCTCCTTGATAATTCTAGGGAAAAGAGTTAAAAGAAAATTCCAAAATCATGAGCATAATTTAAACACAATAAGTATATTTTTTAAAGATGACTATAAATTTGAAGGAAACAGCTTAATGAAATATAAGTCAGTTTACAGCTTGCCAACATGGCAATTAAACTCTTTATTGAGCTCACATCATTCATTCATTCAGCAAATATTAATTGAGGGTCTCATTTCTGTTTCACTGTGCTAGTTTCTGGGAATGTATAAATCAAACTCCACAGTTCCTGGCATCTAATAACCTATCTCTAGTTTATGGGGCATTATCTTTCTTTAGCCAAGTATAAGTCAAAATAGAGAAGTGCCATGTGGTCCTTCGGAGAAGTCAGAGACACCTAGTTCAGGTACTTTCATTGTCTTTACCAGAGAAGTGACTAGAAAATGTTGTGTAAGCTGAGTTTCCTCATCAGAAAAATAGGGGTAATTATTCTTACTCAAGGGTTTTGTGTTTTAACCACAGGGGCAGGGTTAAATGGTTAAGCAGGTGTAGACTTCCCCATAACTACTTTCACAGTCTTTTATTGGCACATATATAGCTAAGGTTCATGAATATCTTGCTCTATCCCAGAAAAATGGGGGCTCCCATTAATTTAGAGATTTTCACAATAACCATTTCTCTTGAATAGCCATTGAAAACAGTCAATACATGGAAGCAAATTCTGTTGTCAGTACTTATATAAAATAAAAAGTGCCTGGAAAAATGCAGATGTGAGAAAGATAAAATTGTTTGCTGAGACTTGTACTTTATAACTGTACATCATCCAATATATTTACATTTTCTGTGAAGAGACAAAATGGATCTCAGGACCTCTTATCTGGACTGTAACATTATTCAATATATTAATTTTTTTAAAGAGGGAAAATCTGCCTTAATGGAGAAAATGTGATGGTCATAAGAATTTGTACCATTCTTATCCTGGACAACATGTTCTCATTGCCAGTTCATTAGCTAGTTGGATTCCTAGGTAAGAAACACTGGTTGTATGAATCAGGGCAGTCTCCTTTTTACTATAATTATTTGTTATCATAAAATTGTAGATTAATAATTTGTTTTTCTGGTATTATATGGCAGTCTCATGATCCTGATGATGCATTGGCCTTTTTCTTTGAAATATCAAAAAGAAAATACGTTCTGAGATGTTTAAACTCAAAGCTTAATCCTGGACATTGACATCAAGATGACTGGACACAAAGAAAGAATTAAAGCAACCTTAGGAAGTGCCTCTCCCACCCCCCCCAACAAGGGTATTCTAACCCCATAAGTACTAACTCTATGTACTTTGAAGCAAACCACTTATTTTCTAAAGCTTTAAACATTTCTACAGATCTGATTTGGCAATTTTTAATGTCTTGTTACAGTATTTTGTTAAAATTATTTTGTCCCCAAATACTGATTTGGATTTTTTTTCTCATCTAAACAATGGGTAATGCTAGGAAAAAAAGAAACTATTCAGTTCTTCGTGTTTTCAAATTTTGATGCAATGCCTTTGTAAATTAGCCTATACTATCATAAAACTGTGATGTAGGGTCAAAAATTAAAACTTAGAGCAGATGGGAATATTTACTGATGCTTACTTTAAGGAATAAAAAATGTGAAAAAAAATGAGGTAGAAAAACTATGCTGAAATATATCTACTGTTTTTTGTTTTTGTTAAAACAGTAGTAGATATTCATTACGATCTATTTTCCCTTGAAGCATACTTTGTCTTTAAGTTATTTTGGTGTATAAATATAGAGTACTTTCACATTTGTACATTTTTTTCTCAATGACACTACAGCTGAATTGTTCATCCTAATATTTACCTCTGTATTGGAATGCTTCTTGAAGTTTTCTTCCTTATTTTTAAGTTTCAAATTCTACAGTAGAATTTGCTTGCTTCTCTAGACTGCTGCCAGGAATCTAAATATAATAGTAAAGCTTTATTGAAAAATGGAAAATAGGAAAATCTGAAAATTAGAATCCCGTGCCTTTCTTCTTTTCTGAGAAAATGTTTTTTGTACCTATGTGCTTTGGGGATTTGACATTAGTCATTTGGCTGACCCTAGGAAAGGATGTGAACTGAATCTTCTTAAATAAGATCATTTTCATTGTTAAATTTTATTGTATTTTTTGTGTAAAACTGATTATAAAAAAATCCATCTATCCTGATAATTTTTGCCACTATAAGGAAGCATATATATATATATATATATATATATATATATTTTTTTTTTTTTTACTTTATCAATTCCTGTACCTATTTGTTAACATTTCCTTAAATGTGTTTTCTCCAGATGTTGAAAGTAAAAAAACCCTTGTTATTTTTTCCATTGTCACTCTTTACTACTTTCCATAGGCGGCATATTCTGCATGCCAAGGACTGGAGGAAATAACAGACGTGTGAGCTCCAAATTACAGGCACAAAAATAACTTTCATAAAATAGGTCTTAAATGACACCACTTTCCAAAAACTCAGCTCTAACTGACTCAAGCCTAGAAAGCAGTAACTTTAGGGAACGTTCAGTGAACCCAGAAAGTGTTCCACAGTGTGACATTAGCTGGGATGATGACATTCCCAGCTTGCTGCCAGCACATTCCAGGAGGCAGCCTGGGTATTTTGGTACTGGTCAAGCCAGTCTCCTCAATAGTATTGGTCTGACATTGTTGAGATACTATTTCATTTACGCAGGCAACTCCTAATAAAGCCAGCTCCATTGTTCGCCAGCAACAGATAAAAGAAAAGAGAGGCAGAGAGAATTCGAGAAATAAGAGGGGAAACTCCTCCAGTTTTTTTCTTTGAATGCAGACAGAATCCTCACCCCGGGCTTACTGACTGGAGCAGCCTGGGTTCCTGCTGTTCGCAGAATGTTACAGATGGCTGCCTGGGCAGGAAGCCCTCCCCTTTCTGAAACGGTGCTCTGGGGAATGCGGGGGGCCTGGAACCAGCCCTCTCCTTCCCTTCCAAACCTCTTCTCTAAACCCCTACTGAGTAAAAAGAGAGAGAGAGAGAGAGAGAGAGAGAGAGAGAGAGAGAGAGAGAGAAAGAAGAAGAAAAAAAAAAAAAACCCCAAACAAACGCATGTCCCTGGAAACATTTCTGCCAGTCTGTTTTTTAGTGGAATCTTGAATTAACCTCTTCACTCCCGATTAGAATAGCGATTTATAACTTTGCAGGCATCTCTTTAATGTCCTGAATCAATTCCACCAGCTCATTGAAGTACCATACCATTTGGATTGAATTATAATGGTACTTTCGAGTTATGCAACAATTTCTGTAAGCGAAAGCAGGTTTGAATTCTGAAATAATTAAAAGTATTTTAGCACATCAAATATTGTATTAATAGTGTTCTCTGGTTCCATTTTTTTTTTAAATCACATTTTGAAAGTTTTGCTCTTCCCATAGTTTTTCCTTTGGTGCAGTTGCTTTTTTTAAAGTATAAATTTTAAAACTACCCTGCCTTTGTTTTGGACGTATTTAACAAGGAGTTAATTTCATAATCATAGTCTTTCATATATAGTTTTAAGGTAATTCTATTATCATAATATTCCATTTGTATGTATCTTAAGATATACAATATTTGTATGCTTAAAAGATAACTTTTATTTTGGAATTTGCAAAGTTAGGAAATTCAGCTAATGTATGTCTGTGCCCAAAGAGGAAACATAAACCAAATAGTTTATGCTAAAATATAAAATGCAGTGTTATTTCTAACCTCATAATTACCATCACAGTAGAAACAAAATATGTCACAGGAAGAATCTACTTACTTTGAAACATTTATAATACATTTATTTGATTCAAAAATAAAGTTTAGGGGAGGAAAAGTAATTTTTCCTCTACCCTTCTAGGTTCTTGGCTGAGACATGCCTTGTAAGAAAAACAGACTAACAGGAGAAAAACAGAAGTGTAATAGAATGTATTCTTCCTGTATACATGGAAAAGACTCAGGAAAACTTATTAACTCCCCAAAATGGCCCAAGCCATCTCCTTAAATACCACCTCCAGCTAAAGACAAAATAAGATGTTGGGAGGTGGGAAGCCAGTTATGGGAGGTTATCAGGCAAAGCCAGTAAAAACGGATAAGGTTGTTATACAGATTTAAGTCCTTGCCGTCTCCTTCGATAAGAGTTTCTAGAGATTTAGTCATCTTCCTCTTCCTAGTAAATGGGGTTTGGGGTGGGGGAAGACACTCTTATAAATGAAGGTTTCCCTCATAAATGTAAATATCTCTTACAAAAGAGTAACTTCTATTCACTTTTCAGGGCTTTTTCTAGGTCTGCTGTTTCTTAAAAAAAAAATCAGCCTAAAATAATCCTTATCCCCGGGAGACATATTTTAGGGTAGCAAATTCTGCTTCCTTTCAAAAGTTACAGAGTAACTAAATTCTACTACATCAGCAAAAAAATGGTTAGATATTTCATCATAACAAGAATAAAAGATTCAGGACTTCCCCGGCGATCCAGTGGTTAAGACTCCGCGCTTCCAATGCAGGATTTGATCCCTGGTTGGGGAACTAAGATCCCACATGCCACATGGCTCAGCCAAAAAAAAAAAATAAGAGCAAAAGATTCTAACCAACTACAGTTATATTCCATAAAAAGACAAAAAAAACTTAAAGAAGAGAATCTATTGAAAATTCAATTAAAGAATGTAACAGATGGAAGAGTTAAAAAAGAAAAGATGGGCTTCCCTGGTGGTGCAGTGGTTAAGAACCTGCCTGCCAACGCAGGGGACACTGGTTCGAGCCCTGGTCCAGGAAGATCCCATATGCCGTGGAGCAACTAAGCCCGTGCGCCACAACTACTGAGCCTGAGCCCTAGAGCCTGCGAGCCACAACTACTGAAGCCCGCGTGCCTAGAGCCAGTGCTCCGAAACAACAGTAAGCCACTGCAATGAAAAGCCCGTGCACTGCAACAAAGAGTAGCCCCCGCTCGCCGCAACTAGAGAAAGCCCGCGCGCAGCAACGAAGACCCAGCACAGCCAAAAATAAATAAATAAATTTATTTTAAAAAAAAAAGAATTGCAACTTCATAGTAAGCAAATCCAGATATTCTGTGATTGACTACATCTAGTCATTGATTAATTCACCAAATATTGAGTGCCTTCCGAGTTTCAAGGGCCATGCTGAATATTAGGGATTCAGTCACGAGTAAAACACACTATTAGCCCTCAAGAAACGGACAGTCTGGTGGAGGTCATGACAGTGTAGGTTTCCATGACCTTTTATTTCAAAGCCCTTTTATCTAAACACTTAGAAGGCTAAGTGAAGACAAGTCATTTCAGCCAGTTCTCAGTTGAACAGGCTCTGGTCACTACACCTGACATCCACTCTGATTGGTCACCGCATCTATTCTGGTTAGTCCCCAAGTTGTACAATTTATTAAATATTTGGAATAGCATGTCTGTTTAGACACAGTAAAAACTTTTATCATTTGTGCTTCCTTCAAACAATTTGTAAAGTATTTGCATTTACCTTATACATGTAGCATATCTTGCTAAAAACAAACACATAAATGAACAAAACCATAATGGGAAATCTATTGAGTTTTTGAGAAATGTTAGAAAGAAAAATGTGAGTAGAAAGCCTCAATTACTTTTGCTTTAGCCTTGCATACTGTTGTGTGAGGAAGCGATGCTTGGAGCTACAACAGTCTTGGAATTATGAGGGAAGGCTAATGGCAGAGGGGCTGCCCAGGGCCCTACACACTTGACCTACTCAGTTACCCACCTGGGATGGTCAACCTTTCCTTGTTCAATTCACTTGTGTTGTGAAAACCTGTTACTTGCATTCAAAAGCATCTGAACTGAAACAATAGATTTAGGGGAAGTGGGATGATTTTTGCTTCCTAGGAATAAAAATTGAATAGCTATACTCATATTCCAAATAAAGGATTTTGAAGTATGTATTTAATTCATGCTGGTTTCCAAGTCATAAAACTTCTTGGGAGGCATATTAAACTAATTAAAGCTAAATTCTGGAATTAAGTATTATTTCTTGGATAAATGGCCCTCTTCCATGCATTCTTGGATTGCAGAAGTTTATCTGACTTTGATAGCTAACTTCAGGTGACTCTCAGCTTGCTGGTTTCAGAGTCAGTGGTGTGGTCTATAGCCATACCTTACAATTTGATCAACCACATCATAAAACACTCAATAGACATTCAAGCCAATACATTCAAGTGAGAACCCAAGCCAAAAGCCAAAATTCCCATCTCTATGTGTAATTGTCATTGACTCTAAATATGTATTTGAGAGAAAAGGAGTATTGGGCAAATTAGAGCCTGTCAGCATCAGCTCAGTGGCTGTATGATAATCATTTTCACATCATGTATTTCAAAACTCAGCCAAATGGAAGGGTCCATTCTATTTTCATGGTACCCTCTGTCATCTAGCCTACAGACTTCCTTTGCTATAGTACAGTCACTTCCAGTACACATCAAGACAATGATATATGAGAAAGTATGTATTTGGGGAATCTGAACAACTGGTGTCATGTAGTTTATTGCTAAATTATTGGGGCTGAAGGGTTGTTAAAGATGCACTGATTTCCTAAGCACAGAAGAAAATACCACAGATAGATATTCTCAATACAAAAATAAGCAAAAAAAAGCTCTCTGTGTGCGTATGCTGTGATTTATTATAGTTTTAACTGGAGAGAGCTGAATAGAAAGAATCATAATAAAGATACGTAAAAGTAGAAAAAGAACCTATGTTGCTTAAGCATAATAGATAAAGCGTGAAGTGTGCTTCAAGGGAAAAATCAAGTCACACTGGAAATGCCTTAAATGTCTGCATGTGTAATGATTCAGCAAGGTCCAACACGCTAATGACGGCCATTGCCTAATGCTGCAGTGCTGCAAAGCAGAGCCATTCCTTTATGTTGCCCCTATCCAAGTCCATTAAGAAATAATGGTTCTAAGATGAAAGTCTTGTTAGGGTTTCAATGAAAATGTTTGGCACACCACGATGAAAAGTCAACAATCTGCTTTTAACGAGAGACACTGGAAAAACGTTGGTTAACATACCACTGAAAATATTAATTCTCCTTAATGGCAGGATGCAACATAGCTTTTTACAGTTTTTGATCCATGTCATAAATTTGGCTATGACAAAGGGGATACTCTGGCTTTAACTCACTGGCAAGAACATAGCTATTTTCCAGCCCTAAGACGTTTGGCCCTTAGTATTCTTTGTAATGCTCAAAGGGCCAGATTTCTATTCTCAGAGAGAAAAGGCAGTGTGTGTGCGCGTCGGCGCATGCACTCTTGCATATGCATACATGTGCGTGTGTGAGTGTGTAGTCAATGTGTGTGTGTCAGCAGTATGAGTAGTATTCTTTGAGCTTTTGGAGAGAGAATAGAAGGAAAAAAGTTACAAATCCCAAGTCCCGCATCACTGCCAGAATTCCAAAATTTGCAAAGTCAAATCAATGAGGCAGATCACAGCCTTAAAAACCACAATAACTTGATCACTGTATGCCTGATAATATATTGTCCATTTCAACTGGCTGTAGTTAGAAAAAGTGGATTTTTTCCTATGCTTTTTTTCCTCGTCATAAATGTAAATTTTCAGATTTTAAAAGTGAGAGAATGACAAGGGGGAAAGTGGTCCTCTCACTAGCACAGAGCAATGAACTTTGGGTTTGGAACTTAGATTTCCAAACAGCGTTGCTCTTGTTCAAAATCCTCATGTAGTATCCTCTCTTAGTAAAATAGATATGCATATGTGACAAATATAACTTTAGTGCCAGATCTTAACATTTTATCCCTAATGCTTTCTTTCAACTCGGCCAGTGAATGTTTGTTTTTCTGTGACAGTATTGAAAGGAAAAGGATTTTCTGAATTGGATAACTACAGGGATATTCAGTAAAGGAATAATCCTTTGTTATTATGATAGAAGGACATAAATGTAATCATGTTTTAAGTTTATTCCTGATGGTTTTGGAATCTTCTTCAACAAGACCATAAATTAAAAATATGCTAATAGATTTCTGTTCGCTCTATTGTAAATTTCATGGTGAATTTGATGTTTTAGAACAATGAAAGAGAAGAAAGATGAAGTGTGAACTTGATATACAGAAAAATATAAAATACCTTACCACCAGACATCGCGTTTTTTATGAATAGGAACACGAGTGGAGTGAGTTATACTTTAATGTTGCTTATTTATACAAGTAGTTCTTAAACTTTAATGAGCATAAGAATCACTTAGTGGATGTGGGCATAGGAGACTTGTTAAAAATTCAAATTTTCAAGGTGCTCAACATCAGTGATTATTAAAGAAATGCAAATCAAAGCTACAGTGAGGTACCACCCACACTGGTCAGAATGGGCATCACTGCAAAGTCTGCAAATAATAAATGCTGGAGAGGGTGTGGAGAAAAACAAACCCTCCTACACTGCTGGTAGGAATGTAAGTTGCTGCAGGCACTATGGAAAACAGGATGAAGGTTCCTCAGAAAACTAAAAATAGAATTACCAGATGATCCAGCAATCCCATTCCTGGACGTTTATCCAGACAAAACTCTAATCCAGAAAGGTACATGCACCCCTTACGTTCATGGCGGCACTATTCTCAATAGCCAAGACATGGAAACAATTTAAATGTGCATCGACCGATGAATGGATAAAGATGTGGTACGCATATACAATGGAATACTATTCAGCCATAAAAAGAACAAAAATAATGCCATTTGCAGCAACATGGATGGACCTAGGGATTATCATACTAAGTGAAGTAAGTCAGAAAGAGAAAGACAAATAAGTGATGATATCACTTATATGTGGAATCTAAATATGACACAAATGAACCTATTTATGAAACAGAAACAGAATCATGAGCAGACTGGTGGCTGCCAAGAGAGAAGGGGTTGGGGAAGGGATGAAGTGGGAGGTTGGGGGTAGCAGATGTAAGCTTTTGTATACAGAATGGGTAAAAACAAGGTGCTACTGTATAGCACAGCGAACTATATTCAGTATTCTATGATAAACCATGATGGGAAAGAATATTTTAAAAAGGAATGTTTATATATGTATAACTGAATCACTTTGCTGTACAGCAGTAATTAACACAACACTGTAAGTCAACTATACTTCGATCAAAAAAAATACTAAACTAAAAAAATTCAAATTTTCAGACCCAGAGATTCTAATTCAGTAGGTCTGGGGTGGGGTCCAGGGATCTGCATTTTAAACAACTTTCTCCTTGATACTAATGCCAGTGGTCACTTCCTCAACTTTGAAAAAAAAACACTGATTTATATCCAATGAGAATTAAATTTTGCACAAAGAGCATTATTCTTATTCATTCTCCTACTGGTTTTCCTATTAATAGAATAAATTTGCACACTCCAAAATAGTGTGCTCCTTCAAAAGATGCAGAGCCCTCTTCATTGCAGGTGTTCCTTGTTGGTTTGACAGGCACCTGAAGGCAATGTTATAAAGTGAATTTTAATATTGGAAATGATGATTAAATTAACTTCAAGGTAGCTAATAATCCTGAACTTTTTATCAGTCCTGTAAATATTCAGTATTAATTCTTGTTAAAATATTACATGTAGGGGGCTTCCCTGGTGGCGCAGTGGTTGAGAGTCCGCCTGCCGATGCAGGGGACGCGGGTTCGTGCCCCGGTCCGGGA
The DNA here is from genome assembly GCF_000442215.2 of Lipotes vexillifer. Taxonomy (NCBI): domain Eukaryota; kingdom Metazoa; phylum Chordata; class Mammalia; order Artiodactyla; family Lipotidae; genus Lipotes; species Lipotes vexillifer. Next base: position 50,520 of record NW_006787912.1, on the reverse strand, counting down.
GGATCCCACATGCCGCGGAGCCGCTGGGCCCATGAGCCCAGTGGCCGCTGAGCCCGCGCGTCCGGAGCCTGTGCTCAAAAAAAAAAAAAAAAAATATTACATGTAGGGCTTCCCGAGTGGCGCAGTGGTTGAGAATCTACCTGCCAATGCAGGGGACAGGGGTTCGAGCCCTGGTCTGGGAAGATCCCACATGCCGTGGAGCAACTGGGCCCATGAGCCACAACTACTAAGCCTGCGCATATGGAGCCTGTGCTCCGCAACAGGAGAGGCCGCGACAGTGAGAGGCCCGCACACCGCGATGAAGAGTGGCCCCTGCTCGCCGCAACCAGAGAAAGCCATTGCACAGAAACGAAGACCCAACGCAGCCAAATAAATAAAACGAATTTATAAAAAAAAAAAATATTACATGTAAGAAAGGGAAAAAGCATGATAATGCATTAAGTTGTTTGTTTCTTTTCTTTGTATTTCTTAATCAACATTTGATGGAGGACTAATATCATACACCCTTTTTTAGTGGGCTGTGTTTGCACAGGACTGAATGAAATAATCTTTTCAATCAATGCACATTTTTTTTTTTGGTTTATATATGTACTCTTGCAAAATACATATTGTTCTTTAGGGTGCAGAGATATTTAGTTTACATACGTAGTACTATGTTATGTATCACATTCTCTTCTGTCCTTTACACTGACCATTATTATGTCTTTAAGGTCAATTTACATTGCAACATGTAATCTGATCCACAGTATCTATCTGCTCTACAATCTCCATGTTGCACATCCTCCACATTTTAGCTATCCATTCTCCTGGATGGAGTCCCAGTTTGCCTCCAAATCATCACTACTGAAAAATGTGCTACAATGGATGTCTTCTTACATATCCCTGAAAGAACCTCACATATCTATTTCAAGTCACATACTTCCAATTTATACTTTAAAACAAACTTTAGCAAAGGGGAAATCTATTGGAGTTTCAAAATGTTTGTCATTCATTTGGTAATCTTAGTAATATTGAAAAAAATCTATTCATGATAACCTACGGAAAGTATAGTTTACTCCCTGAAATAATTGATAGGCTTCATTCATTCTCCTCTCTAGTTCTCTCTAGAGCATGGGTCCCCAACCCCTGGGCCATGGACCAGTACCGGTCTGCAGCCTGTTAGGAACTGAGCCACACAGCAGGAGGTGAGCGGCGGGCAAGAGAGTGAAGCTTCATCTGCCACTCCCCATCGCTCACCATCGCTCACGTTACTGCCTGAACCATCCCCCCACCCGCCATCTGCAGAAAAATTGTCTTCCACAAAACCAGTCCCTGGTGCTCTAAAGGTTGGGGAACGCTGCTCTAGAGTGATGAACTAATTTAAGCAAAAAAGAAAGAAAAAAAAAGAGAGAAAGGAAAAATATTTTCTCTTCATTGCTTTTAATGAAAGAGAAATAAATCCTACCTTCTCCAAAACCTACTTAGAATAACTTGAGGAAAAACATAATCTTTTTCACCTGTGATTATTTGGAAACATCAGCCCAAATATCTATACACTGGTCTGAATCAAATTTGGTGAACTGAATTCTTTTGAAAAATAAATTTATAGCATTAGCAGTGTTTGAATTTTATATTTAAATAGTAGTATTTGAGATTCATATATCTTTTAAAAAGGCACATGTTTAATAGCTCAGTTCGTTATATTCATATTTATAAAATGACCTTTCACATCCTTGCACTTAATGAAGTGCTACTGTAGTCTGATTTGTTTATCTGATGCCTCTCTCTTTGTATTTGGAATTGTCCTGCTAGCAAATATAAAAAAGCTGCTATGCAGAGATCTGAAAATATCTTGAAAAGATTAACAGCAATTTAAACAAAACCTTCACTCCTTGTACAGTCCCCTGAAAATATATCCATGTGGTCATACCTGTTGTTGATTTGATTTCTGCACATTTTAAACTGTTGAATGTCCAGAATGACGGCTTGAATAGCATGTTCCAATAAAATGACATTTAACATAATGTATTTTAACCAAATTGACAAAGTCATTTTTATTAAGTATTTCAATGAGATAGGAGGACAAAAAACACTTTTTAGTGGAAACAAAGATCTGAAAACACACAGGAAGTCAAAGTGGAAATGAAATTTAACATACAAGTTGCCACTTAACATACCCCTTCAAAGAAATATTAATAGAGTTGGCAGGAAAATGGGAGGTCACTCAATCATTTATTATTTTGGTTGGGGATAGGTTCGTTTTAGGCAGTGCTCCATACCCTGTGATTCATTAAAGCAACGGTTACCACACTTATTTTAGCTGTAGAACTCTTTCCTTTCTAGAAGTCTTATTCCAGACCAGTAATTATAAGTGAGTAGGAGTAAAGCTGCTCTAATGGGAAGTGGAAGCACCTGTTTGAACCCATGATCATTCCTTCTCTGTCCCCCTCCAATACCTCCGAGGAAGTATTTGGCCTCTGGGAGAACCAGTCTGGGAAGCACTGATTCTAAAAAGTAAAGGCCTAAAAGGAGAAGGAAATGCAATCCTTTGTACATGTTTGCATTGATTAAAAGCAGAATGAATCTCAATGAGTTTGAGAGTAGATGAAGCTGAAAAGGTATCTCCGCCTTTGAGTCTGATGCAGACTCAAGAAGCTCCCTATTTTAACCTTAAGTGTATGACACATTTCTTTTTCAGTGTACTACAGTCCCCACCACTGGGTCATGCACAAATTGACTGCAGAACAGGAGAGACTTAATTTGAATTTGTTGTGCACCAGGTAGCTCACCACTGACAAAAGACAGCTTTAAAAGTTGTTAAATACAGTGAATATTTTCTCACTTTATCCTCATTACCACTAAGGTAGGTGTGATTCACCCCATTTTACTCGTAAGGAAACTAAAGTTTGAAGGGGGGAGAATACTTTGTGGTAATATTTAATATTATGACACTTGAATATTCAGTGATGCAGAATAGCCCTTTTTGTGTTTGCACTCTCATTCATAGGCAGAACACTAAATGTTTTTCAAATCTCGGGAACCTTCAAAAGTAGGTTTTACTGGTGGAATTTGTATAAACAAATATGTCAGGAATCACGAAGAAAAACAATATTTTATTGGCTTATTCAAAAAACACAATAGTTATTTTCAAAGGGAAATAACAGATAAACATTGTTTATATAAGGGTAATTCAGAATGACTTGGCCGCACTCATGTTTGTTGATAAAGCTGAAATGAACTTTCACTTAGATATACTTTGAAGCCCAGCTTCTGGCCTGGTTCCAAGGGTGGAGTGAAGGAGAAATCTGTCAGCAGTTGGTCCTGACTGAAGTAATCAGAGTCCTATGCTGAGTACAGAAGACACCACTTTTCCTTCCTTGCACGGATCCAAGGAAAGCCAAGGTCTGTTTTTACTGTTTATAACACTATTAAAATTTTCTCTTCCTTTCAGATCGACAGGCTAGAGGGATGAGAGCTGTGATACTGCTATTTAAAGATCTTATAATTAATGTGTTTTCTATTGACACAAACTTGATACCCATGTCCTTAATTAGGCCAGGGAGACTCTGTCACCCATATTGCTCTCAGTGTCATCTCTAGAGACTGGTTCATTTTTGGTAGGGCAGGTTTTAAATGTGTAAACCTATGCAAACGTCTGCCCAAAGTACATTTTCTATCAGTTTGTTGACAGCCCCACAGTTCTGGCATTCTGCTCATATTCAACAGAAACTCTGATAACCTATATAGCTTTAATAAATGCACAGTGATTCTCTAAGAAAGGGACAAGAAGTACAGTACACAGCATGTCTCAGACATATTTGATTTCAGAATCCTAGAGGCTAGTGGCCACTTACATTGTTTTGCCTCAGAACTTAGTACCATTTGGGTGATGTAAGGAATCTAACTAATGAAAAAGGTAAAGTAAAAAGGTATTAATTAAGCTGATCTACTTCTACAGTGGTTATCAATCTTGGTTGCATGATAGAATCATCTGGAAAGCTTTAAAAAATAGTAATTCCCAGGCTGCACCAACCCAACTAAATCAAAATCTCTGTAGACTACATAGGGGCAATTTGTGAAAGTTCTCCCTGGTACTGCCAGAATTGAAGATTACTGAGCTAAGCAATCATTTCTGTTAAAAAAAAAATAAAGACATATTTAGAACTACTTGAGAGTTTTAGAACACAGGAGTTTATTACCCAGTGGTGGACAGGACTGCTGGCCCTTACTGAGTTCAAATGCCATGTGCAGGCACAGTGTAGTGTACCTTAGGTTAATCCTTTATAACTTTACTCAACGAAGTGCGGTTCAAATGTCCAGAAGTCTGTAAGAAATGCACATTCAAGACTGGGGAAAATCAATGTATAATTTCAGCTATGGGAAAATCTTTTAAAGTTAAGGGTTCACTATTCTTGTGATCTGATTTTATACTAGAAGATGAAATGAGCACTATGTTAAGAAGGGAACAGGAACATTGCTCCCCAAATTTGTGATGTGCAGAAAGTCAACCAAGTGGTGAGCTTCTCAAGATGATTCATAGATATTCATTTCAGTTGTTAATTCTTTTCATCTGACACCTAGTTTCATTTCCTAATGAATGCGCTATCTTTTCACATATGCTTTCTTTCTTTGGCACTACACAGAAATGTTCATCCTATGTAAGAAAATTGCAACAGAAAGCAATACAGACAAATACTGAGGATTAAGGGAATTCGGTGACTGGCGACTGGTGACTGAGAAATTTAGGCAGCAGAATACTGAGTTTCCGGTATTGAGCTTCATAGTTCAACCAGTCACACTGAATCTATTATAAGCTGAATATCCTTAACTTGTATGTGGGATTAACGTGGTTCTCTTCAGTGCTTAGTTTAATTCTTCTCCTCGTGTGTTTCTTCTTTTCAATCTTACCTGACCTTTCTTTGTAACTGGGGACAGGTTGGAGAGAAGCAGGCTAGTAACCTCTTCTTGGAAGATATAGGGATACTTGCTGATCTTAAAAAGCTCATCCCTGATAAGACTTTTGCTATACAAACTTCTGGTACATAGCAAGGCAGGAACTCTTTAGTCTGACTACTCATTCTTTGCACACTTTAAGTGGCTTCCCAATAAAAAACATTTCCTTCTCTGCCAAAACCTCCCCTTTTCCTAAACATCCCTCCCAAATAGCTAATACTTAAAAAAAAAAAAAAAAGCTAACACTTATCTGCATATTCATATTTACCAGAAACTAAGTACTGTATATGTATTTAATTCATCAAATTTTCATAAGAAAACCATGAGGACACTGAAGTACAGTTTTTTTTAAACAAACTATTTTTTAGAACAGTTTTACATTTATACAAAAATTGCAGAGTTCCCATATACCCTAAGCCCAGAGGTAGTATGAACATTATAATTAGTATCTTACATTAGTATGGTTACAATTAAGGAACCAATACATTATTCTCAACTAAAGTCCACACTTTATTCAAATTTCCTTAGTTCTTACTTAATGTCCTTTCACCGTTCTGAACACCAGACTTTTAAAGTAATTTCCAAGATTACGCAATAGTTGTTGACAGAGCTTGTCTTTAAATTCAGACTAACTCCAGAGGCCCAAACTTTTAAGCACGTCTTTATAATGCCTTGGGAGAGAAAGGCTTGATCATTAAATCAGACATGTTGAGAAGAAACGATACCGATTAAACAAGAAAAAAAAGGGTCTTTGCTATAGTTCTGGGAAAGTCAGTACAATCTGAGAAAGATCCTGATGTTATGAGAAGCTTGTATGTGTCATTTGTGGTCAAACACACCAACTCTAGCTCCATCATTTGTAAGTGGTGGGCTTTAGTTTCCTTTCTGGAAAATAGGTATAATATTAATATTTAAGGGCTATTGAGAGGATTTTTGTAAAGGGGAAGGGACTGGTATTCACTGACATCGTCTATGTGCCTAATGCTAAAGTAGCTAAACAATATTGTTTTTCACTTCTTTCTTCTCTTTCATATCCCAACCCATATGTGTCTACATTCACTATTTGTAAAGAGAAATTTCATTACTGAAATGTGATAAAATGTAGGAATAGCCTCACAAGTGAAAAATCGTGATATTTCTCTTTGCATTGAGGAAGCTGATTGGCCACCATCCTGCATGATTTTCTTATAGTTGGCTTTATGACAGTATCATAAGACTTGGTCCAAATGAGCATTTAAGGTCATTTCAGTTCAAGTTTTGTAATGTGTTATCTCCCTACCTTAGTTGCAGGATATTTAAATAAATGATATGCAAACCACAGAAGAATGAAGATTAACTCAATATTTTGAGGCTTCCTTCCAAGAGCTGGTCTAGTTTTCCAAACTGGAGTTGGCTTCCAGTATGTTCCTACTCCTTCTTGGTACCTATAACAGCATTGGGAACAGGAATTTCATCTTTCATACAAACACCAAGGCTTTGGCAAGAGGAAAAATATCTGTCCAGCCAGGAAAAAACATTCACACACCCACTCATGTTCATGCCATCCACATCCAAAAGTCTGATCCTGGGAGCTGTCTTTAGAATTGTCATCATGTTCTGATATGGATACTGTGGCTAGGATATAAACATATTCAGCAGTAATTCAAGCTCAGTGAGCTGCTTTTCCATTGCTATCCTGTCACTTCACTTTTCTTTCCTTCCCTGTTACTGCTTCTATATCTCTTAATTTGTTTGTGCTGTGAATGTTCTAAGATGACAATTTAATTACTTTCACTAAAATGTACAGAATCTATTAAAGCCATGAAAAGCGTTTTGAAAACTAAATGTTTTAAACTCTGTTGGAATGCTGTTACCTCCTTAACTATAAAAAAGGCATAGTCTCATTTAAATGTATATATAATAAAATTTTAAAATTTCTTTCCAAAAAATATAAACAGAAGCCTAATTTAGAAATATGAATTCTTTCCCACTTAGGATACTAGCTATTTCATTTCCACATGAAGGAAAACTTATCTGTAACATATATCAATGGATTTAGAAAATCAAATTGTATGAATATAGGACTCAAAGGGGACCATGAAATATTGTAGAATTCATCCAGAAATACTTCAACCATTCCAAAAATATTGTTGAAAATCACCAGAAAAGAGATTTTATGACTTTCTATGGCAATATGATATATTTTCTTAAATCCCCCCATCTCATGTTCACATCTCAAGAGAAATAGAGGATTATCATTTCGCATTAACATCCCAACAGGCTTACACCAGCTCTGCAAAAGTAGGTAAGTAACTTGCATGAGAACTGACTGCCAGTGTGAGTTAAGATGGATAAGAATAGATACCAAGAATCTCTATACATCTTGGTGACAGCATAGCCTAGTAGTCAGGATTATGAGATCTGGACATACACAACATGAACTGTCTGGTACTGCCACTTTTTTTTAAACCACATTATCTTGGAAAATTACTTATTCTGTCTGTCTCTCTGTTTTCACATCTTTGATTGAGGTAACAATACAACTTGTCTCATCAAGTTACAGTAGATGAATTAATATATTTTAAGGTGACAGAAATATACTCAATAAATGGGATTTTTATTATTTCCTATGTAGTAGACATTGCACTTCTAGAAATATTTTAAACATTTAGTCTCCACTTAATTTCCTGATATATCATTCATGGGCAATTATTATTCCCATTTATAATGGATGAAGAAATGGTAAAGTGGAATTAGAAAATTACCCAAGAGCACTCCATTAGACAGTGACAGAGTAGAGAGTTGAACTCAGGGTAATCTCACTTCAGAGCCTATTTCACCATTCTCCCTCCATGATGAGGCAACATTATCTCTCCCTAGAAATGATACCATTGAGAGTCATTCTAAATACCCTGTGAATGTGGTCTAATTTTCTTTCATAATAATTTAAACTTTTTTGTGGAAACTATTGATCAAACTCTCTCCAACTCAGTTGAACTTTTCACTGATAATTTTAGACTTTTTTCCCAAGAATGTGTAAAGTACCTTAAAATGAAAATCAATTACTAGGTCTTTTTTGTTTTGTTTTCCCTGTTTATACAGCGATCATTTGTTAAGTATCAATACTACTATGTAAATAATGTTGGAGGTAAAATGAAGATCAAGCAGTATTAATGCTAAATGCCGCTTCTCAAGGTATTATCCAAGTAGAAGAGATGAGACAACTCCTCATTTCATGTATGGTAAAATATTCAACACAATTAATCAAGAACTTGAGTAACACAGGGAAAAAAATGCTATATAATCTACTATGGTTTTAGACAGCTCAATAAAAGAAGTAAGTCTTGAGCTAGGAATAAAGTAATAAAATTCAATGAAAAGATACAAGGCATTTCAGAGCAATGATACAGTGTGAAGAACATGTGCAGGTAGACTCTAGTATGGCTTAAATTGGAAAAAACGAGGAAACAATCTCATTAAAGCAAAAAACTGAACTGAGGAGATATGTGAGCTGGGACTGGAAAAACTATTTAAAAAGCCTACTATGGGGGCTTCCCTGGTGGCGCAGTGGTTGAGAGTCCGCCTGCCGATGCAGGGGACGCGGGTTCGTGCCCCGGTCCGGGAAGATCCCACATGCTGCGGAGCGGCTGGGCCCGTGAGCCATGGCCGCTGAGCCTGCGCGTCCGGAGCCTGTGCTCCGCAACGGGAGAGGCCACAACAATGAGAGGCCTGCGTAATGCAAAAAAAAAAAAAAAAGCATACTATGGCCAACCTTGGATGATAAATTGCAATGTTTACATTTTATCCCATAGGCATTTGGGGTGCACTGACAGTTTTTGGGCCAGGAGAATTATATGATGAAATCAATATTTTAAAGAGATTTCTAAATGACTTGGGGTTTAATATTAAATTACTTTAATCTCTTTTCTCCCATCTAAACTTGGAGGAAGGGAAATGGGGATAGGATTATGCAAATGTCATCAGTCTCAATGGAGTAAGAGAATGTCAACTTCCAGTCTGAAGTTTCTGTGCATAATGGTTTAGAGGAAGAGATCATAGAGATCTCTAAAACATTCCTGGTGATAGGTGATGGAAGGCTAAAGCACTGTGTGGAATGGAAATATCCTGAAGGAATAGCAAAATCTTTGGTGGAAAATGTCAGAAAGAGTCACACAAATGTCACCAAAAGGCTACTTTCCCAATGGGTGAGATCATTAGAGGGCAACAGCTAGATTATAAATGGGTCATTGAAAGGATGCATTATAAATACAGAAAAACACCTTTATCTGTGCTGGAAACTGGAGAATGGGAAGGCCCTCCTAACAGAAACTGAAGAATTCCTGCTAAAAATATTGAAAATAAGACTAGTTGATTTTAAATATGAAAGAAGCCACCACTTCACTTTTCTTCCTCTCCCTCAACAGTAATAGTCTACCTATGAAGGAACACTATATGAAACCTGGCAGTATAATATTAATATACTTTTATAGAAATGTGAGATCCTCTCAAGAAAATTTGAGGAAGGTATAACGATGTAACTAGAGCAGGCACATGAAGATAAAAATATAACATCCCAGAAAGATGTGTGGAAATGGAAAACTTGGTTGCAGAATTTAACACTTTAAAAGAGATGACAGAAAACATATCTGGCATTGTAGAAAGTGGAATAAATGAAACAGAAGTCAAGCTCCAGAAAGTCTCTCACAGCACAGAAGAAAAATACTCAAATGTGGGCAATTAAGATATATTATGAGAGACCAAAGAATTTCAATATATGTAACAGAGATTAAGAAAAGATAACAGAGTTGACAAATAAGTGAAAGTTAAAGAGACACTTGAAGAAAGTTTTCTTGAGTTGTAGAAAAATACACTCAGAGTAGAAGAGATTGTCATGGTTCAGGAAAAATAAGAAAAATAAGTTGTTATCTACATCTAACCTCATGAAACTTTGAATTTTAGGATAAACTTTTCAATACTACAAGCATCCAGACACAAAGAATTGTTTATCTGCCAGAAAGCAATGGTGTCATGTTTTCCATGTGTGGCAAAATTCTATGACCAGCCAAATTCATTTATGTGCAAGATGAGAAGGTAGACATTATCAGACATACAACGGATGAGGAAGGATGCCACCTACATAGTTTTCTGGTAAAGATGACCCAAATATACCCAAATACATGCTGTAGTAGATTGGAAAATAATGCAAAATTTCAAGTGTGGAAAATAATGGTATGAAAGAAATTGTGGTGCACCACGAAACTAGGAAATGTAGAATTAAGTCTAAATAATTATTTTCAGAGGTTTTCAATGTGTGTCCAAAAGATTCTTACATTACTGTTTATATAATATAAATATAATAATTTAATATTAATATGTATATATCAACAAAGATTTCAAAAATAAGAGAGAAATAAGAAAGAAAATTAAATGGACATAAGTTATCATTTTTATAAAAGATATTGCATTGGTTCTTTTTCATTATTGACACTGGCAATTAGAAAAACATGGGTTTAAATATTCTTAAGTAAGAAAAGGATAGATGACACAGCTTACTTGAATTTGGATGATGTGTATAATGGGCTTCATTGAGCTTTTTAATTCTGAGTATGTTTTAAAATTGTCATGCTAAAATAACACAAAAGTGGTCACCAAAAAGCTCCTTATATAATGCAACAACTGGGTGTGTAATGCAACAGAGAAATAATTCAAGTGTTATTACTCTAATTAAAAAACAGGTGTGAAGTAAACATTTTTGCTGTGGTTAAAATGTATTTTAATAACTAAAAAGCAACCACAACTTACATTAAGAAGCAGAATCTAAAGTATCCATATTACAGAACTACAAAAGACACCAAATAGCCAAAGCAATCTTGAGAAAAAAGAACAAAGCTGGAGGCATCACCACTTCCTGACTTCAAACTATATTACAGAACTATAGCGATCAATGTAGTATAGTACTGGCATAAAAACAGACAGGTAGATCCTTAAAATAGGGAGACCAGAAATAAACCATTACATATATAGTCAGTTTTTGACAAAGGAACCAAAAATATGGAATGGAGAAAGGATATTCTCTTCATTAAATGGTGATGGAAAAATTGGATAGCCACATACAAAAGAAAGACACTGGACCCTATCTTATACCATACATAAAATCAACTAAAAATAGATCAGTCTTGAAATTAAGACATGAAAGCTTAAAGCTCTTAGAAGAAAACATATGGGGTAAGCTCCTTGACACTGATCTTGGCAATGATTTCTTTGGATTTGGCATGAAAATCAAAGGCAATAAAAGCAAAAATAAGCAAGTAGGACATCAAAACAAAAAACTTCTGCACAGCAAAGAAAATCATCAACAAGATGAAAAGGCAGTCTATGGTATCAGAGAACATATTTGTGGACCAAATATCTGATAAGGGGTTAATACCCCAAATGCAAAATGAACACATAAAACTCAATAGCAAAAAAAAAAAAAAAAGAAAGAAAGAAAGAAAAAAGATTAAAAATTGGGCAAAGGACCTGAATAAGCATTTTTCCAAAGAAGACATACAAATGGCCCATAAGTACATGAAAAGGTGCTCAATGTCACTAATCATTAGTGAAATGCAAATCAAAAGCACAGTGAGATATTACCACATACCTATTAGGATGGCTATTATCAAAAAGACAAGAGATAACAAATGCTGGTGAGGATGTGGAGAAAAAGGAACCCTTGTATACTGTTGGTGGGAATGTAAACTGGTGCAGCCATTGTGGAAAACAGTATGGAGTTTCCTCAAGAAAATAAAAATAGACCTACTATAGGATCCAGAAATCCCTCTCCTGGCTATATATCCAAAGGAAATAAACCATTTCTCAAAAAGATATCTGCAGCACCATATTAATTGCAGCATTGTTTACACACTAGAATGTTATTCAGCCTTTATAAAGAAGGAAATTCTGTCTTTACAACATGGATGAATCTAGAAGACATTATGTTACGTGAAGTAAGACAGAAAAAGACAAGTACTACATGGTATCACTTACCACTTGTGTAGAATATGAAGGAAAAAAAGTCAAACTTACAGAAACAGAAAGTAGGAAAGTGGTTGCCAGGGGCTGGGGGCTAGTAGGTAAGTTAGTGAAAGGGTAAAAACTTTCAGTTATAAGATGAATAAGGTATAAGGATCTGATGTATAGCATGGTGACTATAGTTGATACCACTGTATTGTAAAATTAAAATTTGTTAAGAAAGTAAAATGTATAAGTGTTCTCACCAAAAAGAAAAAAAAAGGTAAATATGTGATGTGATGGATTTGTTAATTAAACTCGAAGTGCGAAATCCTTTCACAATGTACACGTATATCAAGTCATAATATCATACACTTTAAATATCTTACAAATTTATTTATCAATTAAACCTTAATAGAGCTAAAAATATAAAGTATATATTACTAAAGAAAAGTGCAGAGAAAACATGCCTAAATAGCAAAAGACAGGAGGGGGAAAAGCTTACCTTAAAAAAAAAAAACAACAAAAAAACAGGAAAGCAAAGAGGATGATAGAATTAAGACCAAACTTAGACACTAATTGTAAAAATATATGAATAGGTTAAATTTCTCAATGGAAATTTGAGAACAATAAAAAACTGGCACTTGCTATTTTACAAATACATTTATAAAATAATGGTAGACAAAGTTTAAAAATAAAAGGATGAACAGGTAAATGTAACCAAAAGAAAGAACAGGCAGGCATGATTAACATCACTGAAAGAATTAAAGTGCAAATAATTAAAACAATAACAAAGGGTCTAACATGCAAATAATAAAATCGGCAATAAATACATATATATGATATTCACAAAAGATATCTAAATGACCATTCCATATCTGAAGTAATGTTCACTTCTACATATCTCATTGGAATGTAAATCTGTACACCTATTCTAGAGGTTAATTTTGGGGAAAAAATTTCCCAAGCTTTAATAATATATATAGTCTTTGACTCAAGAGTTCCTTTACTAGGAAAATCATCAACAAAATGAAAAGGCAAACTATGGTATGGGAGAAAATATTTGTGGACCAAATATCTGATAAGGGGTTAATATCCAAAATACTTGATCTGAGATCTATGACACTTCCTTCACCACGTTTGCAATAATTTGTCATCTGATATTCTGCATAGCAGTGATTTGAGGTTCCAAGGGTGTATGGTGGGTGAAGGGTAACAAATTAAGTAACATGATGTGAGAAGAAGTATGAAAAGCATATCCACTAGAATTTAGATATATTATCATCGCCACATTGTTTTAGATATATGTGTGTGTGTGTGTATATATATACACACACACACACATATACCTAAAACAATGTGGCGATGATAATATATCTAAATTCTAGTGGATATGCTTTTCATACTTCTTCTCACATCATGTTACTTAATTTGTTACCCTTCACCCACCATACACCCTTGGAACCTCAAATCACTGCTATGCAGAATATCAGATGACAAATTATTGCAAACGTGGTGAAGGAAGTGTCATAGATCTCAGATCAAGACTGAGAAGTTAACATTCTCTTGTTCCACTGAGAGTTTTAGCATTTGCACAGCCCCGTCTCCATTTTCCCTCCTTTTACCAAATTCAGGTGGGAAGAAAGAGATGAAAATAATTATTGAGAGATCCTTGAATTTAAATGAGATTATTAGGAATATATGTATATTTTTCTTCATCAGGCAAATAATTTACTTGCATACAGAAAATAAATGAAGTTGGATTTCTTACATACCCATATTTTTCAGAGAGGAAATTACACTTGCAACAATAGAACATACTTACTGGCAGCTATTCTGAAAAATAACCATATATTAAAATTTTTTGTTAAAAGTGTGGCATTGTTTTACACTTTTAGGATCTTTGTGATATCTTTATCAAGGATAGTTGGATTCTTAAATTTTTTTTTTTTCTGCAGCCAATCTATAGAGTAGTTTTCTGTTGTTGCTGAAGTATATGAAGAAAATCTGTTTTTCCCACAGATAGTAATTGGAAAAGGGAGAATTTTCAGATAATTGCAAATACTCTTCTTTGATACTACACCAAAACCTGACAAGTATTTGTTTCCAAAAAGTTATTTGGAATGTAGAATCTGAAATCATACCAATCGACTTTTCTTACCCCATCATATTAAAATCACTAGTTTTTCTTACACTTTATTCAAACATGACTTTGTAACTTCAAATAGTCATCATTTTGGAAACAGATCATTGACTTATGTAGCTCTTCAAAAGGTTGACATGTTTAATTATATGTTATCAAAAAGTCACATTCATTAATGTCCTCACCAACTTCATCAGAAAAGTGTTTAAAGTTTTGGGAAACTACAAAATCATGGTGGTAGATAAAAGTTTTCCAAAATCCTCATTTTCTTTTGACAGCTCTAACTTTATCACAATTACTGTCAGTTGTTTTTCTCAAAGTGACAGGTTTATTTTATTCCTTTTCCAAGAAATGTTTGCCCAATATCCAAGTCGGAAGAATAGCAGTTTGTTGGTCAATCATTATTTTGAGTAAAGATAATGTTCCATGGTGGTATCTGAGGTCATTCTAGAAGGAATACTAGGAGTATAATCAGCCTTAAAGAATGAAAAGAGCATTTGAAGTAGAGGGCTGAGAAAAGACAGAAAAGCACTGAAATGTGTGGTATCCTGTGGATCCTATATTTATACTATTTTATCTGGAGCATGGGACAGATGATAAGAGCAAAGTTGGTAAGAGCTGGAGGTAGAGGAGATTTTGTGAACAATTAGAGAATCTTGAATGCTTGCTAAAAATTTAATCTGCTAATTATTTAACTTATTGGTCCACAACTACTCTATTAAGGACAGGAATAAAGATGCAGATGTAGAGAACGGACTTGAGGACACAGGGAGGGGGAAGGATAAGCCGGGACGAAGTGAGAGAGAGGCATTGGCATATATATATACACTACCAAATGTAAAACGGATACCTAGTGGGAAGCAGCCGCATAGCATAGGGAGATCAGCTCAGTGCTTTGAGACCACCTAGAGGGGTGGGATAGGGAGGGTGGGAGGGAGACGCAAGAGGGAGAGAATATGGGGATATATGTATATGTATAGCTGATTCACTTTGCTATACAGCAGCAACTAACACAACATTGTAAAGCAATTATAATCCAATAAAGATGTTAAAAAAAACTGCATTGTAAGTCATAAGAGGTGGTAATATGTCTTTTGTATACTCAGCAGTATATTTCATTAGACCTTTATTTAGGATTACAACATATTTTCTTGATACAGCTTGCACAGAGGCATTATAATATTATGTCTGATCTCCTATAAGCCTAAAATTCTTTTTGATAATTAGAAACATTTTTTCTCCTTGGCTAAGTTATTGAGTTTTCTAGAGATAAGTAGAATCAACACACATTTCACCTGAAGTCTGAAAAGGCAGTTCTCAGAAATAGCTATCTAGACTCATCTTCTTGCAGTTACTTAAAATGGAACACTGAATTTGAAGTTTTTCAGCCTATATAGCTTGTTCTGGAAATCAGTGCCTACATTTTTACTTAGATTCTAGGGAGCTTTCTCAGTAGTTTTTCAACATTAATATTTAGCTCTGACATCGCCTTAACAAGATGAGTTGAAGATAAAGAAAATATCAAAGTGTGCAAAAAATTCTTTGCTGTTTAAAGTATTTCTAACTCAGTCTAAACTTCTCCAACAGCTAAATGCTTTCTTTTTGTGATTGTTGGATCAGATAGGAGTTTTATCCAAACTATTTATTCTAATCAGCAGTTGGAGGAGAAGAATGTTAAATAAACGATCTTATTTTGATTGTTTCTCTGGATGTTTACCAGGCTGTTGACAAAACCCAGAGAATGTTTAATGACTTGATGGGGGAACTTGAAACAGAAGTGGGAACTGCTCTCAAGGAGACTCATTTGCTATTTTTTTTTTCAGTGCAACAAAAGGAAAATGATGACAGGCCACCTCTTGGTACCCAGTTTGAATTAGAAAATTCATCATGCTCCTTGTCGAGAGTTCAGTTCTCTCACATTGAATTGAATAAACATTCTCAATGAAAGCCAGAAAGACACAGATAAAATTCATATGTCTTTAAAAAGAAACTTTACACAGGGGATTGAAGGGGATAGGCCTTCCAAAGTCTCACACATGGACTTAGGCAAGGTTGCTCTTGTGCCAAGACATAAGGCCTGTGGCCTCAGCACTGCATTATGACTGAAACCCTACAGTCACAAACTCAAGAGTTATCTCCTAGGAATGTGCTGATAAATAAGCTGTTATAATATTAACCAAGGAAACAGTTTGGATGCATATCCATTAAAGGAATTACCAAGTTATTTAATTTTAAATCCTTATTAGTCTTTTTATATCTTGGGTAACACTAATTCCCTAAAGTATGCTATTTAAAGCTTAGAGAAAATGCATCCTCGAGGACCGACTGCCAACAAAGAAGCTGTTTTCAACATCTGGGAAGAAAAATCACCGCTAAATATAGATCATTGGGTCAACTTGATTTGGGAAATGGTGAAATTCAAAAACGTGAGTTACAACATTGGCATGGGCTTGCTGGCTTCAGGGTAACTAACTTAGAATTCATTCCTGGATCTGTATGCTGACTCAAAAAGTACAGATGTGACTGGTGTGTCATTTTCCTAATTGCCAGCAGAAGTATGAAAATATATTAGTGGACCAATCATTTGCCCCGTTGTCTTCTTGATTTATTTCATTTTTCTCCCACTGATACAAAATCCAACCAAAGTAAATTATTCATTATTTCCTTTCTAAATAACTTCATCCATTACCACACAGAACTTAAAATTTGTATTGAGTTGCTGCTCTCTTTTTAAAACCTTAATTAAAGCCAAGATCAAATTTCTTTAGACCAAGGATATGAGCATCATTTTGATGCCACTCCAAATGTTCTTACTCAATTATTTAATAAGGACACTTCAATCATCTTATTTTTTAAATCAGCTGTCATTTAATCATCTTCTAATGCAGATTTTGCTCTATTACTGAATGTTTCCTTTTACTACTCATCTAAGCTTCTCTAAAGGATAGTCAACTAGCCTCAATTACCATTCAATCCTAATCTATTGTAATAATGCCCCAACCCAACAACAACTCAGTCAAAACTGTGCTCATTAACAATAATGACTTCCTCATTGCCCAATCCAGTGATGATCTGCTGTACCGAGCACACTTTATTATTCACTCCTTCTTGACATGACATTTCTTGAAATGATTCTTGGATATATTTGTTTTGCACTCACTTTTTCTTCTGTCTCCTGTTTGGACACCTGTTTTATTCCACCAGCTTCTAAATTTTGAGGATCTCCAGGATTATATTATCTGCTCACTGTTTTCCCACTCTCCGCCTTTTCTCTAGTTGATAATTTTTGTTCTCACTCTCTCCGCCCCCCCCCCTCTCTCACACACACACACACACACACACACACACACACACACACACACGGCCAGACAGAATTCCTCTGTTAAAGCAACAGCGACAGTCTTCTTATCCAGCTGTATCCTGCAAATATCCCTTTGGCTTTTACATAAATAACTCAAATTCAACATGGGCAAAGTTAAACTTTCCCACTGACATTTCTTCTCTCAGTATTCACTAACTCTATTGACGGCACCACTAGTTTTAGAAACTCAAAGAGTTTTTAGAACTTGCCCATTCCCTTCCCACCATCCTAGTACCAATCAATCTTGCACTCCTGACAGTTTTATATCTCAAGTATTTGCTTAATCTCTCCTTTTCCTCCCATCCCAACCACAACTTTCCTAGACTGGGCTTCCATCACCTTTTTATTGGATGACTCTAACAGCCTCCTATTTGGTTTTCTGCCTCCAATACTGTTTTCTGTGTTTTTTAAAAATTATCCCCCATATTGTAGTCAGCAAAATCTGAAACAAAAAATCTGATCCCCTTCTACCCTGCCTAATAGCTATTAATGTGTTTGTGGAGCTTATGGTAAAACAAGGTACAAGAACCAAAAAAGACAGGATATTTAAGTACTTAAAGTTAGGAGTTTGGGTTTATTTCTATATAATAGAAAAACCAAAACTGATACCAGAGTTGCTTCAAGAGACAGAATTGTATTTCTATTTCATATAAACAAGTCTGGAGTTCGGCAGATTTAGGCAGATATGGAGGTTTCACAGTATCATTAATGACCAGGGATCCTTTTTTTTCTTCCTCTACCATGTTTAGCACAAGATTTCCATTCTCAAGATCACTTTATGATTGAAGATGCTTGCTAGAGCTCCAGCCATCCTATCTGTGCCAGGTAGCAGAAAGAGAAGATACAGAGTAAGGTGGGGAAAGGAAAAGCATGTCAAACAACTTCTAAGGATTTTTTCTGAAAGTGACACCCAACAGTAAGAGAAAAAAATGAGTATTTTATAAGATGGGCCCCAAATAGATATTTTAATTTATTTTATTATTTATATTCTATCATATTATTTCTGTTCTAGTATCTTATTAAATTATAATATATAATATCTTATTTATAGTCTAGTCAGAGAGTTTTCAATAGGAATCTTTTCTCAGTTATTGGTTACATTGCTCCCTCAGAGAATAATTTTGAAGATTCAACTGCATTATGTATAAAATGACAGAACAAAGCATGACCCTTAGAAGACACTAAATTAACATTTTTTTATTGTTAATGATACTTAAAGATAAGAAAAGAACTGGAAGATCTTAGCATGGAAGTTACTTTAAGAATGATTTACCCTGGGTTATTTAAAAGATCTAATCATTTTGTCGATATTTGACCTTCTATTGTTCTTTCTTCTTCTATGCCAGCTAGATCCAAAGTCCTCCCTAGATATACATGACCAGGAAAAGAAAAAGGAACAAAGAGTGGAATGGAAAAGAACACTGGGGCATCAGAACAGAAGTGAACAAGTAGTCAACTATAACATTCAAGAATAAAAAACTACTGTGGTACCCACTGAAGAAGCCTAGAGCAAGGAAAAGGAAATATAAAATCAAAGCAACCCAAACTCCCTGCTCAAAGTGAACACTTTCAATAAGAGCTTGAGAATCTATTTGATATAGTCTTCTACAAATTGTTCAGGTTCTGAATCACTTAGTGATGTTTTCTGTTAATAGGATATAAATTCATCCTTTCTAACAGAAAGGGGCATAAATTAATAATTTATCACATATTAACTAATAGCACTTTCCAGGTTTCCTTACTCAGTGAACTAATATTCTATGGCTATTTTGTTCAAATAGAGCCTCCATTATAAGTTTATTGTGAAGAGTAACATGATTAGAAATATATTATGAGTGTACTAAATTATATATAACGTGACTAATACATTGCCAAGTATATTTTAAAATCTTAATAATAGTTGTATAATGATAGCAAATCTACATCATATTACTACTTATCAATTTGCTTTCTAAGAAAAATGTTTCATAGATGCTTTTATAATAGGATGTTGAGTGGGACTTTTTTAGTTGCTCTGGATTTTATCACTAGAATTGAAAATTAGGGACAAATTGCTGGTCCTGGCACATTCTAAAAAGAACCAGATGTCTTAGAAAATACATAGTGCAGTATTTAAGGGTTAAGAGATTCATTATCTCCAACTTTCAGGTGACAGATAGATAGATGATATGATGATAAAATAAAATGTAAACAATATGTGAATATGGGCAGTTGGGAGTTTCTTTCTAATATTCCTTAAATTTTCAGGAAGTTTAGAATTATATCTGAACTAAAAATCATCAAATAATTTAAAATCCTTTAAAAATTTAGGGATCAGATCCTCTTACAATCTTCTTAGGAAAATACCAGATTAGCTCTGCTACCCCTAAACATCCTTTTATCACCACCTTCCCCACAAGACTTTATAAGCAGAAAGGAAGAGGCATGTTTCGTGGTGATGGTTGGGCATAGGAGCCTTTGCTTAAACAAGCTTTACTACCTGAAGAGGTGTCTAAGCCCAAATTGTTTATATCCTCTTTGTCTCTGGACAGAAGCCAATTCCAGAGCAATCCAAAAGACTCACTGAACATCTTACACTTCCTTTTAAACATAAAATACCAGAAACAATAATCGGGCTGTGACCTAATACGACAAATAAATAACTTTACCATTTGAGGAATGGAATTCATAATTTATGGAATTAAGACTTTAGATTTCTAGATTTTTGCAATTATATTCTAATGTTCTTGCTGTAGAATAAGAGAAAATACTTATTTCACTATTAATATTCTTTCAACACTCTCACTCTCATGCTCAAAAAATTTTCTGGCTCCTCACTACTTACAATGTCCAGAGACCTGAGCTTGCATTAAAGGCTCTGAGCAACCCAAGGCAGTTGCTCTTGCCTAATATTTCACTATTCCCCACATGAATTATCTACCCCAACCTGTGATTTCCTTCTTCTTACTGTCTCTGGTATTTGTCTTCCCCTTTATATTCCCATAGCTAACACTCTAGCCTATTCCATTATAATCTCACATCTGGATTATTACAACAGCCTACTTAGGTAGTCTTGTCAAAGCTGTTTTCAAACTATACTGCAGGCAACTACCAGATAATTCTTCCTAAAACATGACTTTTATCATGTCCCCTGTTCAAAACCCATTAGAGACTCCTAATTCTTCAGGACTGAATCACTGTTTAAGATATTCCCATACCCGACTCAACAGCAACTTGCCAACTTTCTCTATTTTCCAATTAAACTCCATATATCGCTGTTTTGGTTTCCCCTTTCCCCTACAATGTGCCTTACACATTCCCAACTTCTTTGACCTTTATTTAGGTCTTTGTTTTTACCTATAAAAATCCTCCACATTTTCCAAGCTTAACTTTGTTTTTTCTTTCTTTATGTAGACCTCCAGTGAATAACTACTCAGCTAGTAGATTACATTTATGAAGTTTGTCAAATGTAATTTTTCTGCCCACTTGAAAGATAGTATATGTAAAAGTAGTATGGACTCTGGAATAACAGAAGCCCAGGTTTGAGTTCCAGGTCCAACACTTACCACCCGTGAAACAGGGCATACTACCTTACTTTTCTGAGCTTCATTTGTCTCAGCTGTAAAAATGAGTAGAATATTTATAGAGTTTAAGTGTGTAGTCTTTTGTTTCCAAATAAAGTGGTCTTATAGAAAGCAGAATTTTACAACTTACACTCTCTATATTGTACAATGTCTAGAACTGTTCTTAGTAGATGTACACACCCAGAGTCTTCTGGTTCTGTGATCTGTGACTACATAGGGTACATAAAGATTTTCCAAGTAATGCATGGACATGGATAGCTTCAAAAATAGTATGTATTTCCAGATCCTCAACTTCAATCTATATTCTTTCCTAAAGTTATCTAAGAAAATGCCTATAGTCAAGGAATTAATAGCTGTTTTTCTGTTTTACAACAGAAATACTGATTGAATCTTTCTTTTATTCATAACTCTCGGTGTTCAAACCTCTAGGGAGATGAAAAAGAACAATTAAAAATATTCAAATATTGGTGTTACGACACCAGTGAAAATAAATGACACTACTAGTTAACAAATGTTCTTTGCAGATCAGATGGCTTCAAATTCTTTATAATCAGGAACACTGAAGTAAACTGTAATCTAGTTATCCACTTATGGATCATCAAAAATAATTTTAATGATAAATCATCATGTCACTTTTGGCATGTAACACAGAAGATGTACAAAGAATTGAGTGACATGGCTAAAATAAAATTCCCTTCATTTCACTTCTCGTATTTATGAGTACATGACTCCTCAGGGCTTAGTTCCATAAAAATGAAAAATGGTCAGGTAATAAATGTTGAGGCCCTTCTTATCCTAGTAATAGAAATATGCATCCAAGGATACAAGAACTAGCGAAAACAAAACAAACAACAACAAAAACTAACAAAATCTATCCATCTCATTAAGAAATGCATTTCATAAGAATCTTCTCTTAAAAAAAAAAAACTTCTCTTTAAATGTTTAATAATTACTTAACAAAATGTGTATTTTATGTTACTTAGAACAATTTTTAGGATAATATCAATAATTATAACAATATGTAGAAAATGCTTTTTAAAATTGAGGATATTATATTCCAGAAAATGAGGGAAAAAAACTTAACTTTCAATTTCAGTGCTTACTATTGTGACAGAGAAGTATAATACAGAGGTCAATAAAATCATTCAAGGCTAAAAATATATTACATTATGACACAACAGTCTTTGGTAGAAATTAGCTTCAAAAAGAACTGGTACACACATTTAAAAAAATAGATTATAGAGGATATCAAATCACTACAACATTTATTAAAACACTAAACATTTAAAATAGGAGATTGTTTTAATGCCAAATTTTGCAATATACTAGAAATCCTACCTCTTGCAAAAATAATCAAACACTTGATAAAATATTTATGTTAACTTGAAAATGTGCAAAGATATACATATATTTACTAAATATTTATTTATTTAAATAAAAAAAATTGAAGTATAATTAATTTACAGTGCTGTGTTAGTTTCAAGTGCACAGCAAAGTGATTCTTTTCCACTATAGGTTATTAAAAGATATTGAGTAAAGTTCCCTGTGCTATACAGTAAGTCCTTCTTGTTTATCTATTTTATATATTGTATTGTGTATATTTTAATCCCAAGCTTCTACTTTATCTCCCCCACCCTCCACTACTCCCTTTGGTAATCATCAGTTTGTTTTCTATGCCTGTGACATGGTTTCTGTTTTGTAGATAAGTTCATTTGTATCATTTTTTTAGCTTCCACATATAAGTGATATCATATAGTATTTGTCTCTCTCTGTCTGACTACACTAAATATGATAATCTCTAGGTCCATCCATGTTGCTGCAAATGGCATTATTTTATTCTTTTTTATGGCTGAGTAACATTCCATTGTATACATGTACCACATCTTTAACCATTTATCTGTCAATGGACACTTAGATTGCTTCCATGTCTTGACTATCCTAAATAGTGCTGCTATGAACATTGAGGTATATGTATCTTTTTGAATTAGGTTTTGTCTGGATAAATGCCCAGGAGTGGGATTGCAGGATCATGTGGTAGTTCTATTTTTAGTTTTTTAAGGAACCTCCATAATGTTCTCCATAGTGGCTGCACCAATTTACATTCCCATCAACAGTGTAGGAGGGTTCCTTTTTCTCCACATCCTCTCCAACATTTATTATTTGTAGACTTTTAAATGATGGCCATTCTGACTGGTGTGAGGTGATACCTTGTTGTAGTTTTGATTTGTATTTCTCTAATACTTAGCAATATTGAGCATTTTTCATGTGCCTTTTGGCCATCTGTATGTCTTCTTTGGAGAAATGTTTATTTAGGTCTTCTGCCCATTGTTTTTTATTGGGTTGTTTGTTTTTTTGATATTAAGCTATATGAACTTTGGTATATTTTGGAAATTAACCCCTTGCATCATTTGCAAATATTTTCTCCCAGTCCATAGGTTGTGTTTTCATTTTGTTATGGTTCCCTTTGCTGTGCGAAAGCTTTTAAGTTTAATTATGTCCCATTTGTTTATTTTTGTTTTTATTTCCATTATTCTAGGAGACAGATCCAAAAAATATTGCTGCAATTTATGTCAGAATATTCTGACTACGTTTTCCTCTATGAGTTATATAGTATCCAGTTTTACATTTAGGTCTTTAATCTATTTTTAGTTTATTTTTGTATATGAGATTAGAGAATGTTCTAGTTTCATTCTTTTACATGTAGCTCGTTCTTTGAAAAGATAAACAAAATTCATAAAGCTTTAGCCGGACTCATCAAGAAAAAAAAGGGGAGGGCCCAAACCAATAAAATCAGAAATAGAAAAAGATAAGTTACAACTGACACCACAGACCTGCAAAGGATCATAAGAGACCACCAAGAGCAACTATATGCCAATAAATTGGACAACCTAGAAGAAATGGACAAATTCTTAGAAAGGTACAATCTCCCAAGACTGAACAAGGAAGAAACAGAAAATATGAACACCAATTACCAGTTCTGAAATTGAATCAGTAATTTAAAAACTCCCAACAAGCAAAAGTCCAGGACCAGGCGGCTGCACGGGTGAATTCTGCCAAACATTTAGAGAAGAGTTAACACCAATCCTTCTGAAACTATTCCAAAATTACAGAGGAAAGAACACTTCTGAACTCATTCTATGAGGCTACCATCACCTGGTGAAAGAAACTGAAGACAACACAAACAGATGGAAAGATATACTGTGTTCCTGGATTGGAAGAATGAATATTGTTAAAATGACCATACTACCCAAAGCAATCTATAGATTCAATGCATTTCTTTTCAAATTACCAGTGACATTTTTTTTTTTTTACTAAATTCAAAGAGAGTATTAAAGCAAAAATGTTTAAGGGGTACCATTTAATGCAGCCTACACTTTTTCACAAATTAATCCTTACGACTGGGTGAGAATCTAATATATATATATATGAAAAAAATATATATATATGAAACACAAGAAAGCAAACAGCCTTTTTGGGTAAACTATACTGGTAATCTTTCAATATATAAATTATCATTAAAAATGAAAGAATGGGGCTTCCCTGGTGGCGCAATGGTTGAGAGTCCGCCTGCCGATGCAGGAGACACGGGTTTATGCCCCGGTCCGGGAAGATCCCACAGGCCGCGGAGGAACTAGGCCCGTGAGCCACAACTACTGAGCCTGCGCGTCTGGAGCCTGTGCTCTGCAACAAGAGAGGCTGCGATAGTGAGAGGCCCGAGCACTGCAATAAAGAGTGGCCCCCGTTTTCCACAACTAGAGAAAGTCCTCCCACAGAAACCAAGACCCAACACAGCAAAAATTAAAAAAATAAAAAAAATAAAGATATTACAGTTCAACACTCATTTATGGCAAAATGTAACAGAACTTCCCTGTTTCTTTCTACATTTATTTGGAAATCTTCTGAGTGGAAGAGCTGTCCTTTTCCTCATACACTTTTTAAAATTTTTTATTTATATTAGTATGGAGATAAAAATTTTATGTGTTAAAATTCAATATTATAATTATGTAATTTTTTCTCAATTTTTTTCTCCTTGGCCGTTGGGCATGAATGACTTCAGGTCTGCTCCTGTGAACTTTTGGTCCTTTTTTCAAGCCAAGATAATTTTGAAAAAGAACAAAGTTGGAGGACTTATACTACATAACTTCAAATATAATAAATATATAAATCAAGAAAGAAAAAATAGATTGCCCCAAAATGAACACATACACACATGTGGTTAATCAATGTTAACAAATATGTTAAAGTAGTAATAAGAAAAGATTTTCTTTCCAACAAATGGTGCTGGTACAACTAGATATCCATTTGAAAAAATATATACCTCAACTCTTACCCTACACTATATATGCACAATTAATCTTTAAGTGGATTATAGATGTAACCATAGAAGTTAAAACTATAATACTTCTAGAAAAATAAGATAGGAGAAAATGTTTGTGACCTTGGGGTAGGAAAAGGGTCTCTTGAGACTGAAAAAGTAAGAATCATAAAAGAAGAAAATCAATAATTGGACTTTACTGAAGTTAAAAACTTCTGCCCTTCAAAAGACATGATTAAGAATGACAGAGACATGGAGGGTTTTCCTGGAGGCTCAGTGGTTAAGAATCTGCCTGCCATTGCAGAGGTCACGGGTTCAAGCTCTGGTCTGGGAAGATCCCACATACCACGGCGCAACTAAACCCATGCGCCACAACTACTGAGACTGTGCTCTAGAGCCCATGAACCACAACTACTGAGCCTGCATGCCACAACTACAGAAGCCCGTGTGCCTAGAGCCCATGCTCCACAACAAGAGAAGCCACAGCAATGAGAAATCTGCACACTGCAACAAAGAATAGTCCCTGCTCACCACAACTAGAGAAAGCCCACGTGCATCAATGAAGACCCAACGCAGCCAAAAATAAATAAATAACATAAATAAATTTTAAAAAGAAAAGAATGACAGAGACCTGGAGAAAATATTTACTATACATATTTCTTTTTTTTTTTTTGGCTGCGTTGGGTCTTTTGTTGCTGCGCACGGGTGTTCTTTAGTTGCAGCAAGGGGGGCTCTTCACTGTGGTATGCAGGCTTCTCATTGCGGTGGCTTCTCTTGTTGTGGAACACGGGTTCTAAGTAGGTGGGCTTCAGTAGTTGTGGCATGCAGGCTCAGTAGTTGTGGCACACAGGCTTTGTTGCTCCGCGGCCTGTGGGATCTTCTCAGACCAGGGATTGAACCTATGTCCCCTGCATTGGCTGGTGGATTCTTAATCACTGAGCCAGCAGGGAAGTCCCACAATACACATTTCTGACAAAGGCTTCTAGAATGTATAAAAATTCCTACAACTTAATAAGAAGACAATCCCTTTTAAATGAACAAAATATTTGATAAATTTTTAATAAAAGACGATATATGTGAAAGAACAATAAGCACATGACAGCTTGCTCATGAGTTATTAAAATCACAATAAGATACACTATACATCCACTAGAAGGGCTAAAATTAAAATGACTGGCAGGAATTCTGCTTCTGCCCACAAAGGATTAACTGCTATAGGCATTGCCTTCTCAATGTAAACAGAAAACTGGACAAAATATTTGCAACAAGTGTTTCCAGACATTGAACAACAGATAGCAGAGACCTAGGATCCCTGACAGAAAGGAAACAAACAAGGTCAGTCCTATAAATGCTCCAGTGTACTTCCTGGAAGAAATTTCCAGGCCTCAGGGTAGGAAGGATGAGCCCAAATGGAGCTTGGTGGCCTTCTGGATTGCAGATTTAACAAGACAGACATCAGAGTCTAGAGAAACCAAGGTGGCAGGAATTTGTGAATCAGAATAAGAAAGAGAAAGAAGCTGTAAAACAGGAGAGCCTTTTCTTTAGAAATGTACAGCTGACTCTAAAAGTTATATGGAAATCAAAGGACATAGAATATGCTAATCAATTTTGCTGGTGTAAAAGCCAAAGTCATCATACAACAATTTAAGAATTTAATAAAGCTGCAGTAATCAAGACTTGTGATACTGGCATTAAGGATATACAAACAGATCAATGAAACAGAACAAGGAGTCCAGAAATGCATATTTGAACCGCCGATTTTTGTCTAACATGTCAAGATAAGTGAAGGATTGAAGGACAGAGCTTTTAACAAACAGATGATGAAACAACTGAATATCCATACAGAAAATGAATGAAACCTTACCTCACACGTCAGAAAGATTGAAGACCTACATGTGAGAGCTAAACCTATACAACTTCTAGAAGAAAACAGTAGAAAATCATCATAACCTTGCAGTAAGCAAAGATTTCTTAGGATTTCTAAAGCTGATCCATAAAAAAAAAAATCATAAAATGAACCTCATGAAATCAAACAATTTTACTCTTAAAGGGAAACTATTTTTAAAAAATGAAAAGGCAAGCCACAAACTGAGGAAAATATTTACAAAACAATGATCTGATAAATGTCATATCTAGTATGAAGAACATACAACTCAATAAGACAAAATAAAACATCATAAATGGGCTAAAGATGAACAGACATTTCACTGAAGAAGATATAAAAATGACAAATAAGCACATGAATAGATACTTAAATTTCCCACATCGATAGGGAAATGAAAACTAAAATCTCAGTGAAATACTATTACCCATCCACTGTAGTAGGCTCATATGTAAGAAACACTGGCTTAATCCAATGTCATAAAGCTTTTCTCCTATGTTTTGTTCTCTAAGTTTTATATTTTTAGGTTCAAATTTAGTTCTATGATCCATATTGAGTGTACATATATATGTATATGTATATACATATATATACACATATATATATGATGTGAGGTATGGGTTGACATTTACCTTTTGCATAATGATAGCCAATTGTTACAGCACCTTGTGTGTTTCCTTTTTCCACTGAATTGCTTTTGCATGTTTGCCAATAATCAATTGTCCATATATGTGTGATTCTATTTCTGCGTGCTTTATTATATTTAATTCACTTATTTGTCTACTTTGATGCCAGTACCACACTGTCTTGATTACCATAACTTTATAGTAAGACTTAAAATCAAGTGTTATTCCTTCAACTAGTTCATTCTTTTCAAAAGTTGTTATGGCTATTCTAGGTCATTTCTATATAAATTTTTTAATCAGTTTGTCATTTTCTACAAAAATAGTTTGCAGAAATTTTGGTTGTGATTTCTTTGAGTCTATGAATTAATTTGGGAAGAATTTACATATTAAAATATTGAGTTCTTCAACTCCTGTTCAATGTATGTTTCTCAATTTATTTAGACTTTCTTTAATTACTTCCAGCAAAGCTTTGTAGGTTTTATACAGGTTAGCACACCTTTTGTCTGATTTATAACTAATCTTTTCATACCCTCCTTGGGTGTGTGGGGCATAATCAATCTAGACATCCAAACTCAGTTTTGTTGGGGGTACATTCTGTTTCTGTGGGGTGGCCACAATAAGAGGGAACATGACCACTTCCTTCAGACGAAACATTGAAAAGAGCATCACCCTTCTAATTCAAGCAGAAAAATGTTGAAGAAGGGTTCCAACCGGCCTGGCTTATTTTATATATGCAACTCTGACTATCTTTCAGTAGTGCTTCAGAAAATAACTTCATAATAGTGGCTTAAGATGCAAATTATTATATATAGAGTGGATAAACAACAAGGTCCCACTATATAGCACAGGGAACTATATTCAGTATCCTGTAATAAACCATAGTGGAAAAGAATTTTTAAAAAGTAGTGGCTTAAACAATTGGAGGATCATGAATTTGCCCAATAACAAAACCAAGAGAACATAGTCAATCGCCAGACAAATGACTCAAAATCCTAAGCTCTCTCCATTTTTCTGTTCCAACATTCTCAACGTTGGCTTATGCCTTCATTGCTTTTTGGTTACAGAATGGATGCTGCATCTCCAGGTATTACATCTGAATTTCAGGCTTGAAAGAGAACAAATACTCAAAAGGACAAGCCAACTGAGTCTGTTCTTTCTTACTGGGGAAGCAAACATTTCACAGAAGTACTATTCAGCAAATATACATCTCATTGACCAGAAATGGATCGCATGGCTACTTTTAGCTCACAGGAGATTGAGAAAAAGATTATTTCATATTTTCCAAACTCCGTGATGGAGTCAGGAAGAGAAGAAATGGATTATATTTGAGTAGTGGAGCCAAACCACAATGTCTGCCATACTGACAAGTGTTTTGCCTGGAGGATAGAAATGTATTGTTATTCCAGCCTGGGTTATGAGCCTATGTCTACAGTTAGGGAGAGCACAATCTATTTTCACAAGAAAAAGTTTAGGGCATGACTAGGTTGACAGAAACAATGGTATCAAAGACTCACAGAATTAAGGCAAATCTCTGTAGTTTTTCTCCTGGAATAATGGCAATTGGGTTGAGTGCTCAAGAGCATTCCCCTTTATTTAAATTAGATTAGAGGCAGAGTTTATTTTAGAATGACACATATTATCCACTATAAGACCTAATGAGGTTTCTCTAGAGAAGAAGCACTGTGTATGGAAAAATTAAGAGCATGAGTCTGAAGCCAGAGACCTGTGTTCAAATTCTAGCATATCTATTAACTGGATTTGTCACAATTACTTAAGTCTTGGAAGCCTCAGTTTCCACATCTATAAAATGGGGATAGTTATACTCAATGCCCAAAATATTGGGGGGAGATTAAATGGGATAACTTATATGTAGCACCTAGTTTCTACTTCCCATTTAAAAATGTCCATTTTCTTCCTTATTGCCTCTTTCTTCTATTTTTCCCTTTTATTTATTCTGATGAACTATATTCAGTATCCTGTAATAAACCATAGTGGAAAAGAATTTTTAAAAAGTAGTGGCTTAAACAATTGGAGGATCATGAATTTGCCCAATAACAAAACCAAGAGAACATAGTCAATCGCCAGACAAATGACTCAAAATCCTAAGCTCTCTCCATTTTTCTGTTCCAACATTCTCAACGTTGGCTTATGCCTTCATTGCTTTTTGGTTACAGAATGGATGCTGCATCTCCAGGTATTACATCTGAATTTCAGGCTTGAAAGAGAACAAATACTCAAAAGGACAAGCCAACTGAGTCTGTTCTTTCTTACTGGGGAAGCAAACATTTCACAGAAGTACTATTCAGCAAATATACATCTCATTGACCAGAAATGGATCGCATGGCTACTTTTAGCTCACAGGAGATTGAGAAAAAGATTATTTCATATTTTCCAAACTCCGTGATGGAGTCAGGAAGAGAAGAAATGGATTATATTTGAGTAGTGGAGCCAAACCACAATGTCTGCCATACTGACAAGTGTTTTGCCTGGAGGATAGAAATGTATTGTTATTCCAGCCTGGGTTATGAGCCTATGTCTACAGTTAGGGAGAGCACAATCTATTTTCACAAGAAAAAGTTTAGGGCATGACTAGGTTGACAGAAACAATGGTATCAAAGACTCACAGAATTAAGGCAAATCTCTGTAGTTTTTCTCCTGGAATAATGGCAATTGGGTTGAGTGCTCAAGAGCATTCCCCTTTATTTAAATTAGATTAGAGGCAGAGTTTATTTTAGAATGACACATATTATCCACTATAAGACCTAATGAGGTTTCTCTAGAGAAGAAGCACTGTGTATGGAAAAATTAAGAGCATGAGTCTGAAGCCAGAGACCTGTGTTCAAATTCTAGCATATCTATTAACTGGATTTGTCACAATTACTTAAGTCTTGGAAGCCTCAGTTTCCACATCTATAAAATGGGGATAGTTATACTCAATGCCCAAAATATTGGGGGGAGATTAAATGGGATAACTTATATGTAGCACCTAGTTTCTACTTCCCATTTAAAAATGTCCATTTTCTTCCTTATTGCCTCTTTCTTCTATTTTTCCCTTTTATTTATTCTGATGAGGTTTTTTTTTTTTTTGCGGTACGCGGGCCTCTCACTGTTGTGGCCTCTCCCGTTGCGGAGCACAGGCTCCAGACGTGCAGGCTCAGCGGCCATGGCTCATGGGCCCAGCCACTCCGCGGCATGTGGGATCTTCCCAGACCGGGGCACGAACCCATGTCCCCTGCATCAGCAGGCAGACTCTCAACTACTGCGCCACCAGGAAAGCCCTATTCTGATGAGTTTTAAAGCATTTTCCCAAGCTCTTATCTGTGCTCTTCCCCAAATGACTCCTTAAATGCCCAGCTTGGTGCAGATTTTCAGAAGTTTGCATATTTGTGAAAGAGCCATGGAAGCATACATGTCTCACCAAATGACCCTAACTTTCCCAGGTCTAACCAAGATATAGTGTTGGAAAGCCCTCCTCAGCCCAGCTGCATTTAGGATATGAAAATCTTCACGACTCTGAGACTGATTAGCACAGAGTATAGGTCAACTCCATTAAATCTACAGAAAAGCCTTCCCTGATTCCCTAGTCAATTCACACATTTTATACACCCTCATATTAACATGTATCTCTCTTTACCAGTACTCACAGCAATTCTAATTTTGTATCTGTGGGGCTGTTTTTAAATTTAGATCTGTCTCTCTGAAGGGAGGGACGGTATCTTCTTCTGCTTACTACTAAACCCTAAGCGCCTAGGCCTGAGACAAAGATGGAGAATACTTCAGAAGGAATCAAGTACCTTTTCTGACTTTTCCCTAAAATACTCCATCACTCGTACCCTTCCCACAATTTGATTTATCAACACTTACTTGGATTCTAGGACTTAGAAAGCTGCATTTGTGTCCAAGATACCAGAAGTTAGGTTTCTTTACCACTACCAACTTAAGGTTTTCTTTCCAATTATTCACTCCCCAATTTATTCATTCACTTACTGAAATAATCTTAAAGGAGAAAATATCCCATGCAGCACTCATTTTTATTTTCATAAATGGCAGTATCGATTCACAAAAAGTGGGGATTGCGGTGAAAGACTCTAAACACACTTTTCCACTCAAGCTGATGGACTCTAGTACAGTCTACAGCTGAATGGACATTTCCTGTTCTATAGCCACAGAAGAATGGGAATGCAAACTCATGATTGCATGTTGGGCTCTTGGATTCAGAGTTTAGTCCTCATAAGAGCTGTGCTAAGAGGTTTCTGCACTGTCTGCCACCTCCCATTTGGAAACCCATTAGACTTTTTCCATTAGTGTTTTTCTTCTTTTTGAAGTGTTGTGATTCAGCCTCAGTGTGTGGTCTGGCTTTATTCTCACTAGAGCAGAGACTTGAAAAACTGAGCCAAACTGTGGTGGGCCAATGATAAAAATTGCTTCTATTTTCTATTTTAACAACAATTGTTTTTACTTTAACAACTTTGAGACTGGAACTTGCTTAGTGGAGGGAGAGTGGAATTTGGGATATCCATGGATAAAAAATAACTAAAATTAAAGAAATAAATCTATGGGAAGTGGCACACAAGACGAAAAATGATTATATATCACTAACATTTCTTCTAAATCTTGATTTACTTTTTTGAGAAACTGCTTCTATGTGACTTTTCAGGAGTCATCAAATTGGTATTTGCTACAATTTTGCCACCACAAACCCACTTTCTCTGCTTTGTAGGGTACTATACTTCCTTTAAGATTCTAATCTGGCCTTGAATTTATGTCTTTTCGTAGTCAGTCCATTCTTGAATCTGAACCAACGCCCTGACCATGAATACAGCACTTTTTGAATAAATTAATGGGAGAAATGTCCACATTTAAGACCTAGTGCTGTATTCATGGCCTTTCTGGTTACCCATAATTGGATGATTACAGAAGAGAAATCTATTGTAGAATGTGGAGTGTGATGCTTCTCTCACTATGTTGAAACTCATGTTCATAATATAAGTTATGTAATAATTGTGATTATGTAATAATAAACGTAGTAGATGCAGGAAAAAACATGTAGCTATGAACTGAAATTCAACATGACACTCTAATGTTGAAACGTTAGACAAACCATTAGTTTTTACTGCCTTAATTTTTTTTTTTTTTTTTTTTTTGCAGTACATGGGCCTCTCACTGTTGTGGCCTCTCCCGTTGCGGAGCACAGGCTCTGGACGCGCAGGCTCAGCGGCCATGGCTCATGGGCCTAGCCGTTCCGTGGCATGTGGAATCTTCCTGGACCGGGGCACAAACCCGTGTCCCCTGCATCAGCAGGCGGACTCTCAACCACTGCTCCACCAGGGAAGCCCCTGCCTTAATTTTTAAGATCTCCTAAATGGGATAATAATTGCTGTCTCCACCTATGTTAAAGAATTAAAGAGTTATTGTCTATAATGTGTTCTAAAGTCATTTGGGGCCCAGATGCATTGCTTTTTATAATAAAATTAGAAATAAATAATCAACTTTATTCATTTTTTACTAGGGAGCTCAATATTCAATTTAGGCTGAATTCAGAAGATTTAAAACACTATCACTTATCCTATCATTTTGTAAGAACAATTTGCCCACAACTCACACTCACCCTATTTGTATTAATTATACCCACAGATACTGAGGTTGTATCTTTTTTCCTGCATGGTTGATATATTACTCTGTCCCTCAGGATCTTTAATTCACTTTGAATCTATGCTTTGAATTAGAATCTCTCTTTCAATCATTATTTGTAGGTGTTTTTTTTTTTTTTAATTTTTTAATTAATTAATTAATTTATTTTTGGCTGTGTTGGGTCTTCGTTTCTGTGCGAGGGCTTTCTCTAGTTGCGGCAAGTGGGGGCCACTCCTCATCGCGGTGGGCGGGCCTCTCACTGTCGCGGCCTCTGCCATTGCGGAGCACAGGCTCCAGACGCGCAAGCTCAGTAGTTGTGGCTCACGGGGCTAGTTGCTCCGCGGCATGTGGGATCTTCCCAAACGAGGGCTCGAACCCGTGTCCCCTGCATTGGCAGACAGATTCCCAACCACTGCGCCACCAGGGAAGCCCTATTTGTAGGTGTTTAATTCATTTTTTCATTTCTCAATATTGATGTATTTATTCAAGTCACATTGATTAAACACATTGTATTGCAAGGCTTGGAGATACACCAAACATAAGAAACGCAAAGTTCCTACTTTTGAGTAGTTTATATTTGGGGTAGGAATAGGTGAAGTTATGAAGAAAAACAAGAGAAAATCCTGGATAGGGAGTGATAAGATGGATTATGACCTCTCTAAGCAGGTAACATTTGTGAAGACCTGGGGGAAGAGCATTCCAGGCAAAGGAAAGAGTAAGACGAAAGGCTGAGAAGGAGCAAGGGGAGAGAGGCAAGGACAGAATGCCTGAGCATTAGGCAAGGCCTAGATCCTATATGGCCTATAGAAATAATGGGAAGTTAGGATTTTAGGCAGAGTGTGACCTGATTGGAGGGTTTGAATAAAGGAAACTTCTGTCGTGTTAGTTTCTAATGCTATAATGGCCTATCTGTCTCTTTGAAAGAATCAGGAAAAATCAATTGAGTATGTCTTTAAAAAATAAGTATTGAAGGTTTTCTTTATGTAGGACATTAGGCTCATCTTTGTGAGGAAATAAAGTATACAATTAGAAGCCTGGCCTCTAGAATCTTACTGAGTATTCAAGCAGATGAATTATAAACAGATAAACAGAGGTGGGAAAGGGAATTGGAAGCAGGTGGTCAAAAGGCACAAACTCCACTTATAATATAAATAAGTACTAGGGATGCCATGCACAATGTTATGATAGCTAACACTTCTGTATGGTACTGATATATATTAAAGTTGTTAAGAGAATAAATCCTATGAGTTTTCATCACAAGGAAAAAAAGATATATTTTGTTCTGTTTGTTTTAGACTTTTTTTGTATGTATTTGAGATGATGGATGGTCATTAAACTTATCATGGTAATCATTTCTTGATATATGTACATCAAACCATTATGCTGTACACCCCAAGCTTATGTAGTGCTGTGTGTCAATTGTATTTTAAGAAAATTGGGGAAAAATGCCTTACGTCAGGAGACTACACATGCCATATTAATGGTATGGAATGAAAACCCATATTTCCCCTCCTTAAAGAGCTGATACCTCCTTAGGAGGATATAATGGTCACAGGTAAGGCAAATTATGACAGCATAAGGTTACCCCATTCTACCTGCAAAGAATTTGAAAACAGGCACATCGGTGAGGACCAGAGCACTAAGGAGATGTTTACTGGAGAAAGATGGCTTGAGTGAGGCATGAACAATAAGCAGAGATCAGAGAGAGAGGCAGAAAAAGAAGACATAACAAAATTTAATATGTAGAAACCATGGGGCAGGGAGGATTCTGGACCAGCAAGAGAGGAGAGAGGGATGTTCTTGAGAGCTGCAAGACATAAGATTGGACAGGCAGAGAACAGTTTCTGCCTTCGAAACCACTCAGACTTTTTAAAATTTATTGTTGAAGATGTCAGAATTTGTTCAGAGGAGTCATGAAAGCTGTACGTAAGGAAGACTAGAGTGGCAGTAGTTTGAAGAAAAGTTTTTTTGAAGTAATGTATCACAATCTTTATATTTTACTTGTATAGAAACAGGAGGGCAAAAAGTAAACTTATTTTTTCATGTGTTCACGGCATGCGAGGATCAAGAAAGGGAAGAGAGAGAGAGAGAGACGCGAGTAGGTGGTTGAAACCAAAGACAGGACGAGTTTATACAGCTTAGTTTAGGGTGATAGCAGTACACTGATCCAAAAGGGAATGGTTTAAATGAATGTATAATAAAACATATACAATTTATTTACACCATGCATAAAGCTATTTTTACTTTTTTATGGAAATGTAACTAATGTACGGTAACATACGCCCATTTGACATGCACAGCTCAATGAATTTTTTCAAAGGGAATATATTTATGTAACTAAGAATCAGATGAAAATATAGAACATGCAGAAGATATAGAAAATCTAAAAAGCCTCCCTAACAGCCTACCAATTAAAATGCCCTCAAGTATTAACCAGTGACCTCACTTTTACCAACTAGAATTATTTTGCCACTTTTGACCTTTAAATAAATGGAGTTACACTACACAGGCATTCTTTCATGTCTGTATCTTTGGCTCATCTATCAGTAGGATTCATCTAGTTTTTGCATATAGCAGAATTTTTCTTTATTATTCCTGTATATCATCCCATTGTACAAATGTAAAAAATTATTGTTGATGGAGATTGTGTCCAGTTTCTATTGTGACTGACAGTGTGTGAATATTCCCAAACCTGTCTTTTGGTGTGCAATGATAGGCGTTTCTCTTGATTATATAGCTAGGAGTGAAATTGCTGGGTTATAAGGTATGAATACACTAAGCTTTATAGATATTGTCAGTTTTCCAAAATAGTTATAAAAATTTACATTACCACTCATAGTGTATAGGAGTTCAGTGTCCCACATATTCACCAACACTTCGTGTTGTCTCATTGTGATTTTAATTTGTATTTCTCTGATCACTAACAAGGTTGTGCAACTTTAGACATATTTATTGGACATCTGGAAATCATCTTTTTCAAAATTCCTGTTCATGTCTTTAGCCATTGAAATAAAATTGATTACCTTTTTCTTACGTATTTTTAGGTATTTAAAAATAAATGCTGGATACATGTCTTTTGCCAAATATAGGTATTGCCAATGTCTTCTCAAACTCTGTGGCTTGTCTTTTTCACTCTTTAAAATGTGTGTTTTTGATCAACAGAATTTCTTTTAATTTTAATAAAGTGCAATTTATCAACACTTTTGTTTCTGGACAGTGTTTTATGATTTAAAAATTAATTTTCAGAAAGATTGTAAGAAATATTTTCTCCCAAATGGACATGTTGATATTCTTTGATCTTGTAGGATCTTACATTTTTTTACCTTTTACATTTAATTCTACAATCTACTGGGGCTGAATTCTGTATATGATGTGTGAAGTAGGAATAAATTACCACTTTTTCATAAAAATTAAATTGATCCAGCACTACTTACTGCAAAGACCATCATTTCCTTACTGCATTTTAACAGTAATTTTGTTGCAAATCAGGTGAGTATATATGAACGGGTCTGCTTTTGGACTCTATATTCTGTTCCATTGGTCAAATCATCTATTCATGTATCAGATATTTCACATATTTTTCATTATAGTAGTTTTAAAAAATGCCTGGTATCTGGTAATACAAATCTTCCAAATTTGTTCTTCTTCAAGATTATCATGGTTATTCTTGGCCCTCTGCATTCTCATATAAATTTAAATGTAGTCTTTTAATTAAAAAAAAGTTGGGATTTTAATTGAAATTATATGAAAACTGCAGATAAATTTAGAGAGAATTAGCACCTTAACAATATTAAATCCTCCAATATTTGACCATAGTGTTTTTCTCCATTTATTTCGGTTTACTTTGATTTCTCTTACAATATTTTGTAGATATCTGTGTCAAAGTATTACGATTTTCATTAGATTTACTCATCCAGGCAGAACCGGCCTATATTTAGTTTGTTCTTACTCCTTGTATGCAGTGTTTGCAGGAATCTCAGTGCAAAAAACTTGAGTAAAGTTTAAATGGGTTCACTCTTATTTGGGGGATCTGACACTGCTTTTTTTCTCTCTAGCACCATGAGATTTTAAAAATCTCCACTATATTTGTTAGCTTCTGAGCAGAGTCTCAGAGTTTCTCCATGGATCAGAGTTGGTGAATGCTTAGAGTAGAAATTATATGTAGACTGTCAGAAGTCCTCCGATTTTCACCCTTCAAATTATGGCTCTTCTGGTAATCCTAAAGTCCAATTCGTTGTCTTTCTGCAGTTTCTTGGCTGCTGTTTTGTAATCAGTTTCTATGTTCAGGGCTAGGAATCGGCAGCCAAGGTGAAAAAGTGGAGACAAATGTAGAGTTCACTTTAATGCACTTCTTTCCTCTTCAGGAATTTGGTTCCTCATTTTCTTGTTGCCTTAGTTATTGGAGAATAATTTTAAACAATTGTTCTTTTTTGTTTTATTTTATTTCATTTTATTCAGCTTTCATAGTTAATTTCCATGAGAGGTTTTGTATAATACCAACTACTGCATCACAGTAAGAAACCCTGAGTTATAAATGTAGTTTCAAATACATAAAATGATATTGAAGAAAAAATCAGATAAAGGAAAATCCTTTTTTCCATTATTGCATTATTTTAGTTTTTTGTGTATTTATTATAATTTTACAATCCTAGTACATGGCATATAAGAATCTTCATAATCTGACTCGAAACTACTGCTCCAGAATTATCTCCCACCATATCTCCTAAGCCAAGCTGACCTTCTCAACATCTAAAAACTGCTCTATGCTTTTCCTCATATCTACATTTCTGCATGCTATTTTACATTTATATGCCTAGAACTAAGCTTCTCAACTGGTAACTCTGGACTATTTGTATACAGCCAATGGATTGAAAGTGTGCTAAGATATGGATCCCCACTGCTCACAGGCTAAGCTGGGCAGAGTCAGGGGTGGCCAGAGCATTCCAACTGACAATTATTTCCTCATTTGCTATAGTATGCTATAAAAATATTATATGATATGAACAAATTTGGAAGCAGTGGGCAAGAATATTTCTCTCCACACTCTTCCACATCCCCATATACAATCAATTTTTGTTCCATGAAAGGTTTTGCTCATTATTTAAGGTCCTGCACAAGTGTAATCTCCTTTCCACTCACTTTATTCATTTCTATAACAACATAATTTTGTAATTTTGTGGCTTTCGATATTATACCAAATGTATGGTTTTTGAAGATAGAAAAACTAAATTTGAATCCTACATGAGGTTTTGTGGTCTTTGGTAAGTTTTCTCTGAGTGTCAGTTGTCACATCTGTAAAATGAGGGAAATATTACCTACCTCGTTATTTTAAAAATACTTATTGAATGCATATTTTATGCTAACCACTGAGCAGGGCATTATATTAAGAGAGAATATCTGTGAATGCATACAGCAAAAGCACAGGAAACAACTTATTGTAGACACAATTTAAAATTTTACTTTTCATTATTTTAATATCAATAAATTACATCGATAACAGTTGGCAACAGAGTAGGGTCAATTCATAGAGGTTCGAAATTTTAGAACATGAATATGAAAATTGCACTTGGCAATGTTAGGTCTTCTAAGTGCTTATTGTTCTATAGGTGGGTTCTAAACAGTCTTTTTTTTTAACATCTTTATTGGAGTATAATTGCTTTACATTGTTGTGTTAGTTGCTGCTGTATAACAAAGTGAATCAGCTATACGTATACATATATCCCCATATTCCCTCCCTCTTGCGTCTCCCTCCCACCCTCCCTATCCCACCCCTCCAGGTGGTTGCACAGCACTGAGCTGATCTCCCTGTGCTATGCGGCTGCTTCCCATTAGCTATCTATTTGACATTTGGTAGTGTATATATGTCAATGCCACTCTCTCACTTTGTCTTAGCTTACCCTTCCCCCTCCCCATGTCCTCAAGTCCATTCCCTACTTTTGTGTCTTTATTCCTGTCCTGCCCCTAGGTTCTTTAGAACCAATTTCTTTTCTTTTTTTAAGATTCCATATATACGTGTTAGCATACAATATTTGTTTTTCTCTTTCTGACTTACTTCACTCTGTATGACAGACTCTAGGTCCATCCACCTCACTACAAATAACTCAGTTTTGTTTCTTCTTACGGCTGAGTAATATTCCATTGTATATATGTGCCACATCTTCTTTATCCATTCATCTGTCGATGGACCCTTAGGTTGCTTCCATGTCCTGGCTATTGTAAATGGTGCTGCAATGGGTGCTTCCCTGGTGGTGCAGTGGTTGAGAGTCCGCCTGCCAATGCTGGGGACATGGGTTCGTGCCCTGGTCCGGGAAGATCCCACATGCCGCGGAGTGGCTGGGCCCGTGAGCCATGGCTGCTGAGCCTGTGAGTCCGGAGCCTGTGCTCCGCAATGGGAGAAAAAAAAAAAAAAAAAAAAAAAATAGTGCTGCAATGAACATTGTGGTATATGACTCTTTCTGAATTACGGTTTTCTCAAGGTATATGCCCAGTAATGGGATTGCTGGGTCATATGGTAGTTCTTTTTTTAGTTTTTTAAGGAACCTCCATACTGTTCTCCATACCAACAGTGCAAGAGGGTTCCCTTTTCTCCACACCCTCTCCCGCATTTATTGTTTG
This sequence comes from Lipotes vexillifer, assembly GCF_000442215.2. Classification (NCBI taxonomy): domain Eukaryota; kingdom Metazoa; phylum Chordata; class Mammalia; order Artiodactyla; family Lipotidae; genus Lipotes; species Lipotes vexillifer. The sequence goes on along the minus strand of NW_006787912.1, from coordinate 10,483 downwards.
TAGATTTTTTGATGACGGCCATTCTGACTGGTGTGAGGTGATACCTCACTGTAGTTTTGATTTGCATTTCTCTAATGATTAGAGATGCTGAGCATCCTTTCATGTGTTTGTTGGCAATCTGTATATCTTCTTTGCAGAAATGTCTATTTAGGTCTTCAGCCCATTTTTGGATTGGGTGGTTTGTTTTTTTTGATATTCAGCTACATGAGCTGCTTGTATATTTTGGAGATTAATCCTTTGTCAGTTGCTTCATTTGCAAATATTTTCTCCCATTCTGAGGATTGTCTTTTCGTCTTGTTTATGGTTTCCTTTGCTGTGTAAAAGATTTTAAGTTTCATTAGGTCCCATTTGTTTAGGTCTCATTTTTGTTTTTATTTCCATTACTCTAGGAGGTGGGTCAAAAAGGATCTTGCTATGATTTACGTCATAGAGTGTTCTACGTTCTCCTCTAAGAGTTTGACAGCGTCCAGTCTTACATTTAGGTCTTTAATCCATTTTGAGTTTATTTTTCTGTATGGTGTTAGCGAATGTTCTAACTTCATTCTTTTACATGTAGCTGTCCAGTTTTCCCAGCACCACTCATTGAACAGGCTGTCTTTTCTCCATTGTGTATTCTTGCCTCCTTTAGCAAAGATAAAGTGACCATATGTGCGTGGGTTTATCTCTGGGCTTTCTATCTGTTCCATTGATCTATATTTCTGTTTTTGTGCCAGTACCATACTGTCTTGATTACTGTAGCTTTGTAGTATAGTCTGAAGTCAGGGAGCCTGATTCCTCCAGCTCTGTTTTTTTTTTTCCTCAACATTGCTTTGGCTATTCAGGGTCTTTTGTGTTTCCATACAAATTGTGAAATTTTTTGTTCTAATTCTGTGAAAAATGCCAGTGGTAGTTTGATATGAATTGCATTGAATCTGTAGATTGCTTTGGGTAGTATATCCAGTTTCACATTGTTGATTCTTCCAATCCAAGAATATGGTATATCTCTCCATCTGTTTGTATCATCTTTAATTTCTTTCATCAGTGTCTTATAATTTTCTGCATACAGGTCTTTTGTCTCCTTAGGTAGGTTGACATCTTTTATTCATGAGATTCATTACTTTGAGTAAAGAATCATACACATCATATGTGTAATAAGTTTGCTTCCCAGTTCATGATTATCTTTATTGCAGTGGCTCACTCACCCAATTCTGTAGGTTGTCAAGAATGCAGGCCCCAAGTCAGACAGATCTGGGTTTGATCCTGGCTCTATCATTTACTAGCTGTTCATTTTATGTTGCATAGCATGTTTCTTGGTTAACTGGTTAGGTAACCAGTCTAGGCTCAAGCTTCTTTATCAATAAAAATTAATATAATAATTTAATATAATAATTGCATATGCCTACTAGGAGTTTTGTTAAGGATGGGAGCAGATGTTACATTTAAAACTACATGGCATGGCACACAGAAAGTGCTCAATAACTGCTGGTCATTGTTATTTTCCCAACCTTATACTCTTTTCCAAGAGTCCTAAAGCATTAGCCAAGGATTAATTTAATTTACTCCCTTCTTCTTCCACCCCCATTTTCCAGAGTCTTCAATCCCAGGTGAGGGTGTTGGAAAAGGTTTTCTTTCTGAAATGTATTTGGGCAGGCTAATTATTCCACATAAATCAAGTACCCCCTTGAGGTTCCCCAGTTTTTAAAAACATGGGAATGTGGGTAGTCTTGGCTTTACTATCTTTGTCCGGTGTGTAGGATGTCCTGGCAGTCCATCCACTTGAGCTTGAAATTTGGCCTTGGGGCAAGGTTCTGTTCACTTCCTCCTAAATAGGCTTTCAGGCCAGGAAAATGTTGTAATAGAGTTTCTTCTCTCCAGAAAATCCCTAGAGAGTCCTCCTCTTGGACTTGAGGGTAGATATTCAAATACTGCCTTCCTCGGATGTTTTTTACTTTAGCTGAGGATTAAAATTTTCAAATCATCTGCTTTAATAAATATGTCCAACCATTCTATTCATTCTGTATTTGAACTCAAGGTCAGGGGGCTGTTTACATTTGAACCACTTTCAGAAACCCATATTCTTTTCCTTTGTAACCTTTTGACCTTCTTCCTTTTGGTAGTAGGCTCTTTAGTTGCTTGCTGACTTTTCCGTTTATACGTTTAATCTTCTTTTATTTTATATTTTAATATATGCACTAAGGCACAATGAGGGTTTTTTAAATACTAACATGAAAGGCAGAGAAAAAATGTTTTGGATCAAGAACAAAATATGCAGGAAATGGACATGGAAGAGACCCATTTTTAGTTTAGCTGGTAAAAGCATAAGCCCTTTAGGGAGGGGAAAAGTGCTTCCAGAGAACAGCCCTAGTAAAATAAGAGGCTCCCATGGCTATGCTTCACAGTCTTTTTATTTTAGGCTGCGTTTCTGAGTGCAGTGTGAAAAATGGATGAAAAGTGGTATCAGGCCAATTTACTGCTGAAACCCATAGGTCATGGAGCAGAAAATTTTAAATATATGGACAGATGCATGATCTGTTCTAAGTGAATGCGCTACCTTCTAAAGGTTTACCTATAGTACAAAGCACCAGTGCTTCAAAACCCTTCATTCATGTGCATCCATGAGTTGTTGTGTTCTCACTGAAGCCACAGAGATGGGGTATATACCCCAGGATTATCCCAGGTACACAGAAGTGACCTTGGAAGATATACATACTGTTCCTAAGAAAGTTCAAAAAAGAATTAGAGCTATTGGTTACAAAGAAGAATGTTTCTCTCTTCAGCTAAGTGAGACGTGCATTTCTTAGGGGAAAGGAAAAATTCAATCTACATATGCCAGAGTTATTTTCCCTCCTGCCTTTTACAGGGAATATTCTAATATACTATTTCAATCACCTTCACAGATGCTGGTCCTAAAGAATAGGGCACTGAAAACTGAATTGCCTAAAGTGTGGTCAGCACCTTCTAGAACTTCTAGAATAAGGGCTGATGAAGGGTCAGGGATGGACATACATGTTATCTTAGATCATGAAGTTGGCAAGCATCAGTCTACTTGCTCTGTACTTCCATTTACTCTTTCAGTTACCATATCCTGCAAGAGATCTAGCATGTGCTCCATTCTTACGGAATGTGTGAGAAGGACTGGTTAATTAAATGAGACTGATCCATGTTCAGGTGCAGTAGAGGATCAAAATACATCTGTCAGAAGCTTTGGATCCAGCTTTGCCTCCCATACCGATCCTCACCTTCTATCTTCTCTTTTCCCTCTAATGTATGTAAAGAAAGGCCTGATTTGTCACTTGGGAAGGTTATTGAATTCTTCTAAAGTGTTTTTATGTGAGGTTTTATATCCCCTGAAGTTTGACATTTCCTGAATTTTCATTAATTCTGATAGCTGAGAGATCATCACCTAGTGAAATCTGTAAAATCAAAGTAGCCATAGGCCTCTATTAAATACCACTTATGGAGCCTGGCAAGCGAATTGGCTTTTCTATATGCCCCTTCTTATAGAACAACCACCACCTAATACTGGGAAGACTTCCAGAAGAATTTCATCAAATACTGAGCAGATTATTCAGAGATCAATAATGATATATTCAGACCCAAGTACATAGGCACTTTCTTGGAATGATTGCAATGGAAGTGAGATTCAAAACTGCCAATAGTTTTATAATTTTCAATAACAGCACCATAAGTATTATGTTGGCTAGTTAATGGTACTTTATATTTTCAGTATTTTGACTAAAAATGAATGTGTTATTTAAACATACTACAAATGCTACTAATATTGAAATATTTTTGTTAACCATGCTATGACAGATAATGTTTTACTTTGATCTTGTTAAAGAAAACTAAGCTCAGATTTTTTACTGCTCCATCTCAGATTATTTATTGTTGTCAATAACTGAAGTAAAGAAGAAACTTTTCTTCATTCTGAACCTCAATTTGGTACAAATATTTTGAACATAAAGATATAGATAGTGAAACACATTCATACCAGTTTATTTGCTATCAAACGTTTTCTTGCTAATATTAGCAAAACACATAACTATTCCAATGTGAAGTCACTGTAGCAATCTACTAAAAATATGGTTCCAACATTTAAAAACAGAACCCATTTTGGACTTAAACTACCAATTTAAAAGAATGAAAATCTTTCCATTAGCTGCAAGTTTAATGCAAAAATATAGAAGTGATAGATAAATGTTTCCTTAACTGAGTATCATTAACTAATTACAAAATAATTGACACTTTCAGATGTTATTTTTGTTCATTATTCATAAATTCATAAGCACTCTGGTATATTGGGTTAATAGCTGGTTCTGTGGCCTTTCCTTTGGTCTCAGGACACCAGAGGATTTGATCTTTGGACAATTCTGCTTTTAACTCAATTAACTATTAGCAGTTTTTCTATATTGGATCTAAGATAAATGGAAACTAGTTAGGCCAAAGGCTACCAAGCACCTGTTCCCAAGTAATATGTAGAAGGTATTGATGATAGACACAGAGAATAGGAATAAACAGGAGAGTCACATACTTCTGAAGGAGCTAAGTGACTAAGCAGGTATTAAACCATGTAAGACCCCAGAATAACAGCTTAGCCTCATCTTTCATGAACACATGCAATACAAATGTGAAATAGTAGGACACTAGGACACTGGAAATTGTGTCTGGGAGTTCTATGCTATTGCTTTGATGCTGTATTTTTTCTTGTAATGTGTTCCTTCTTAAAGCTAAGCCAACTTGGTGTTGGGTGAAGTCGATTGTGTATCTTACTCTAATTGCCAATCCCAAACCAAGACTAATCCTAGAACAGTATACAGTGTTTAAATTACTATTTATAGTACTCCTATATCTTTCCCTCAGATAGGCTTGGGTTCATCCCTTTTAATGAAAGTTTGGTTTTTAGAAAGTTTGGTTTTTTTAGGGGATGCCAAGTCATCCCCTAAAAGCTAGAGAGAAAAAGCTTCTCTGGAGAATTTTAGGTAATTATTACACCGTATTGGTAAAAGCTTCATATTGGCAATTACTAGAATTATAGAGGGAGCCTAAGTAGAAAACTCAAACTTGAGCCCTCTGTGGAAAGAACCTGAAAGCAAGGAAGATCTGAAGAAAGGTCATATGTAGATAGTATAAGTAAAGATGCTCTCCAATTCTTATATGGAGTTTATCAAAACTAGAATTAGACAAAGAACTGAGACAGAGCTAGACAAAGTTCTGCTCCAGGTAAGTCTCTTAGTTTAACAAGCCAGGCCTTGTCTTAAGAATGGTCTAATAGACCAGGGCAGCCAAGAGGCCTTTAAAGAGAGGCTCTCACAGTTTATGCCTTCCTGGAATTATCTCTCTTACCAAAGAGGCTGGAAATTTTAATCATAAAACCAAACTATAAGATCAATTGTTTTCAAGTAACAAAAAGATTTTAATGTGATTTTTATAGTGCAATGGCTCTCATACGTTAATACAGGCTAATGTTTCCTAATACAAGCTATAATTGGTCTCTGAAATTAATAAATCTGTAATTTGGAAGTATTTTCTATCTTTTGAATATAAAAAATAAATGACCTCTTTTACTAGACTTAACATTTTTACATATTCTGGTGATCAAAGAGCACAGAAATGAAATATTTTCTTGAAAGCACAGCCTTAAGAACCGTGAATCCCCGTACATCTTCTCAACTTTTTAAACTGAAGTGGGAATCTCTCTTTTTCCAATTTCTTTCTTTCAACTCATGCCCCAATTAAATTCAACAAATAATTACTGAATGACAATGATGCACTCTACACTCTGCTCAATGGAACGTTATCAACGATAACACAAAAGTCATGGTTTCCATTAGGAATGTAAAATTTTGTTGGAGAGAAAATATAAGTACAAGTTAAATAAACAACAGTATAAAACTGTATGCCAAATGGCTCCAAAGAAGCATATATAGTATAATATTACTACAGATAATATTAGGGAAATTTTGCAGAACAGCCGAGGTGTCACAGGACAGGAGATAGAAAAACAACAGATTTTAAAAAGAAAAAAAATTAAATACAATTTAGTAAACTTTGCAACAATCACTGAATAGATTCTCAGTGATTGTTATGTGATATGGATTGTTATTATTTTTTGATTACTAAAAAATGTTTTAACTGCTAAGCACTGACAAGGGTTAATTTAAAAAGTAATATGACATCTCTACTCTGCTGAGTGATGAGCACTTTTAGAGCAGAACCTGACTGATATTCATGTTTGTAATTTGTCTTTGTGCTTCACAAGTGCCACACTCAATGCTTAGCATATTGAATATATAACTCTTATATAGGTATCTCTTTGTATTTGCAGGGGGATTGGTTCCAGGCCAATCCCCGCCCCTGCCCTGCGCATACCAAAATTTGTGGATGCTCAAGTTCCTTATATAAAATAGCACAGTATTTGCATATAGCCTGTGTATATCTTCCTGCATATTTAAATCATCTCTACATTATTTGTAATACCTATTACAATGTAAATGCTATATAAATAGTCACTGGTGTGCAGAAATTTCAAGTTTTAATTTTTGGAATTGTTTTCTGATTATTTTTGATCTGCAACTGAACCCATGGATGCAGAATCTGCAGATACACAGGGCCAACTAAACCTTCTCATAACAATTCTGTAATGTTGCAACTCTTTTATCTTCATTTTACATATGAGGAAACTCAGGCCAAGAGTAACTAACTTGCTAATAGTTGGGAGTCAGAAAAGTAGTAAACTTGATTTTCTAAATCTGACTCATAAACACGCAATCCAACTTTTAAAATATGTAAAAAAACTGTTGGAATGCTTATTGTAACAGTGTAGGTTATATCAGACTAAGGCTGCTGCTAAGTATAACTACTGAAAAAAGGTTAAATAAAATGTCAAACACAAAAACACAAATGTAAAACACAGCCAATAGAGGGACTGGCGAACAAACAAGTGGACCTAGGAAAGAGAAGAAATGCATCAAAATAAGACATACATTTGCCATTGCTATTTTCCCCTTGGGACATTTGGTAATTCAAAGCAAAGAGGCAAAGAGGCAGAATATATCAGGTTAAAGATTTTAGCAATCAACTTAGGTTAAGGAGATAAAATATTGGAATTCTAGACCACCAAGACAGCCAAGATTCAAGATTCCAAGATCCCAGATAATAAAGAGAATCACAGAGATAATAAAGAGAATCACAGCCTAACATTCTCTGTATTATTTCCCCTTAAGGGATTTCCTAACTCCTAAGCTACTCTTGTGTGGACCATATTTACAAAAAAAAGAAATTAGAAAATAGCTGGTAAGGAGTTAAAAAATGAAACAGATTTTATCAGTCTCCCAATGTTACAGAGAGAAAAAATAGGAATTTACTGCCCTGTAAGGAAAAAGGGCCCTCATCAACTGAGGACTCTTCCTAGGTTTAAGATCACAACAGAAGTAAGCCAGCTTTCAAACACACTGAAATCTAAATAAAAATTGTTTTTAATTTTTAGTTGAAATAGCTTAACCCACCCATATCCTAAATTTTTGCTAGATAAAAATTAAATCTCTGATGCAAGAAAAAGACTACATAACTTTTTATATGCAAAGTTTAGCATGCAATAAAAAATTACCAGGTGTCCCAGAGATAGAACCAAATGACTGAAAATCAGGAGAAAAAAATCCAGTTGCTAGAAACAAACACATAGGTGACACAGATACTGGACTTACCAGATATAAATTTTAAAAGAATTATGATTAATATGTTTAAGAAAAATAGGTACAAAATGGAGAATTTTAATATAAATGTAGAATTTATAAAAAGTACCAAATGGAAATTCTACAATGAAAAAAATACATTATTTTAAGTTAGGTATTCAATATTTGAACTCTAAGCAGGATATATGCAAAAAAACCACACCTCATTATGGGCTAGAAAAATTGTTGAACACTAAAATCTAAGAGATTATTTTAAGAGCAGCCAGAAAAAAACACATTACTCTCAAAGGTGTAATAGCAGACTTAAAGTCAGACTTTTCAGCACACAAAAGAGAGTAGAATGACATCTTTAAAGTTTTGAAAGCAGTAGTAGCAACCTACAACTCTATAATCAGCAAAAGTAAGCTTCACAAATGAAGGGAAAATACATATAATTTTCAGGCCAAAAAATGCAATAGTAAGAAATTAGCATTAAAATAAATACTAAAGGGGATTTTCTGGCAGAAGGAAAATGATCCAAGATTAAAACATGGTAATGTAAGAAGGAATGAAAAACAACAGAAAGGTTAAATATAAGGGTAAATATAAATGAATATTGACTGTAAAAAGCAACAGTAACAATACCTGACATGGTGTGAAATATATATACAGATTTAAAATATGTTACCAAAATAGAAAAAAATAAAGGGAGATAGTTAAATGGGGTTAAAATAAAGAAGATCCTTGTACTTCTGGAAAGTGGTAAATGTATTAATTTGAAAAAGAGTCTAATAAATCAAGGACAAATCCTGCGATCTCTAGGGTAACCACAAAAAAATAATTAAGAAATAACTAACAAACTGAGAGAAGGAAAATAAAATAACAAAATATATAGATTAAAAATTTTTTAAAGAAAGAAAACAGGAAAATAGGGAATATAAAATGCTGAATTCAATACAAATATATCAGTAAAACTTTAAATGTAAATTAATGAAATGATACAGTTAGAATTCAAAATTGTCAAACTGGAGAAATAAATAGACAAAACTCAGTTATAAGCTGTATAAGACATAGCCCTTAAATGTTGAAAAGTAAAAATGTTGGACATATGTCACGTACACTCTAAACAAAAGGAAGCTGATATGAGTATGCTAATATCTGACAAAACACACTTTAAATAAGGAAATATTACTAGGAACAGAGAGAGAGAGATTTCATAATGGTGATCAATCCAACAGGAAGATATAACAATTTTAAATCCTTCTGCAAAATCATACTGGGACGTTTTTAATATCTGGCCTTCAGAAATTGATAGAAAAAACAGTAGGCAAAATATCTTAAATATAACGAAGATTAAGAATATATTATTAATTCACATTAGTATGAATGTAATGTGAATTTTACAGCACACATTATCTTTCATAATACAATCTTTTCAAGGATGACATGATGAGCCTCTCTCTCATTTTCTTTCCCTTCCCTAGTCCCCCATATGCAATCTATCAGAATCCTATTGGTGATACCTTCAAAGTATATGCAACATCCAACTCTTTACCATGGTACCTGATACTACCCTGGTCTAAGCCACTATTACAGTTGCTTGTATGACTAATTTAGTTAGCTCTTAACAAATCTTCCTGATTCTATCCTTCTTCTCCTATAGTTTATTCCCTGCACAGTAGTGATTCCCTATTTCACTCAAAGTATTACAATAAGCCCTTACAGTGTCTTACAAGGCCTTTTTCTATTTGCTCAGCAGAATAATTCTCGCCTCTTATGTTCTGCTCCATCCTCAGTAGCCTCACAGATAGTCTACCAATATCCCAGGCACACTGTCACCTTAAAGTCTTTTCTCTAGTTTTTCTTTCTGCCTAGAATTCCCTTCCCCATATATCGATTTGGTTAGATTCTTCATTTCTTCAAGTGTTTGCTCAAATTTCACCTTTTCAGTGAAGACTGCTATGGTTGATTTTATTATCAGCATCCAATTCTCCTCCCTAATATAAAGCTGGGCTTGACCATCTGACTTGCATTGGCTAATGAGACATAAGTGAAAAAGAAGGTTTGATAGGTTGTGCTTTGCTCTATTCCCCTTTTCATCTAATATTATGACTAGGAAAACATTGTTCTTGCTCCACTGGTGTGGGTACAAGAGAAACGATGACTGCCATGAATTAGGTACCCTGACAATTGACGGTGGACATGTATGGTGAATGAAACAAAAATCTCTGTCACCATAAACCACTAGGATTTGGAATTGTTTATTACTAGAGCATAACCTAGCCTAGCCTATCTACATTGATCAACCTCTTAAACTCTGCAGATTACCATGCCCTCTCCAGCCTCCCCTGTCCTAATGATCCTGATATACCTTACTCTTTATTCCATAGCAGTTATCACCTTCTATCTTTTGGGAAATCACCATCAAGGGTCACTTGTGCTTCCACACATCTTGCTGGGTACGTCAAGAATGCAAAACTGGGGAGGAACCAAGATGGCAGAGGAGAAGGACGTGCTCTCCCTCCCTCTTGCGAGAACACCAGAACCACAACTAGCTGCTGGACAATCATCTATAGGAAGACATTGGAACTCACCAAAAAAGATATCCCACATCCAAAGACAAAGGAGAAGACACAATGAGACAGTAGGAGGGGCACGATCACAGTAAAATCAAATCCCATAACTACTGGGTGGGTGACCCACAGACTGGAGAACACTTATACCACAGAAGTCCACCCACTGGAGGGAAGGTTCTGGGCCCCACGTCAGGATTCCCAACCTGGGGGTCCAGCAACGGGAGGAGGAATTCCTAGAGAATCAGACTTTGAAGGCTA
>NW_006787910.1:0-798 GCF_000442215.2 Lipotes vexillifer | reverse complement strand
CTTCTCTTGTTGCAGAGCACGGGCTCTAGGTGCATGGGCTTCAGTAGTTGTGGCTCGCGGGCTCTAGAGCGCCGGCTCAGTAGTTGTGACGCACAGGCTTAGTTGGTCTGTGGCATGTGGGATCTTTCCGGACCAGGAGTCACACCCATGTCCCCTGCATTGGCAGGCGGATTCTTAACCACTGTGCCACCAGGAAAGTCCCCATCTTCATTGTTTTCAGTTTGGGTTTCTTAGGAAAAGCTTTAGGTTCTTTCTGTAGACCTAATTTATCCAATATATATACACAGTTTTAACAATCCTGGCTGATTTCCAAGTTTAAAACTGGCTTGGAAGATAAACATTAGAATGGGCAGTGGATGTGTAGCCTGAGAGATGGAGGTTGGAAGAGTTGGGAAGAAGGCAAAAAAAAAAAACCCCAAAAAACCCACAAGTAGATACAAGAAATAAAAAGCCAGAATTCTGTATATGTTTTTAGTACAGTGTTCTAGGGCTTGTTTACTACCATAAATTATTTTTAATAATGAATTTGAGTCATTAGACTGAGCTTCCCACTAAAGAAGGTAGGTAAATGTATAATTAATTCTGGAGAGATTTCCATTCAAAATATGGTAACCTGTAGTTATCTGGTAAACTACCATCCTAAACAACTCATGCCCTGAAGGTTTAAAATTTTAGATGCTTTCTATGTATTTTTAAAGTGATATACAAATAATTAAACATTGAAGTAGTAGATCATACTCTTTTCTTTTTTTTTTTTTTTGAGACTTCCCACGACTGGCTTTAATTTCAAAAAAACTG
>NW_006787909.1:0-268 GCF_000442215.2 Lipotes vexillifer | reverse complement strand
TAAGTATATCCTGCCACTCCCTTCTGGCCTGCAGAGTTTCCACTGAAAAAGCAGCTGATAACCATATGAGGATTACTTTGTATGTTATTTTTTGATTTTCCCTTGTTTCTTTTAATATTTTTTCTTTGAATTCAATTTTTGTTAGTTTGATTAATATGTGTCTTGGTGTGTTTCTCCTAGGGTATATCCTGTATGGGACACTCTTTGCTTCCTGGACTTTGGTGACTATTTCCTTTCCCATGTTAGGGAAGTTTTCCACTATAATCTC
>NW_006787908.1:0-1774 GCF_000442215.2 Lipotes vexillifer | reverse complement strand
GAGGGAGCAGCTGGTGTCCCTTCCCCAGGCTGCAGACGCAGAGCTGTGAGAATCCTTTCTGTTTGTCTCCACGCATCCTGTGTCCCCTGAAGCAGCTCATGGGACAGGCCCTGGGGATGCAGTGAGCAGACTTCATATCTGCCTGAGAGGAGCAGGTCCAGAGGGGCAGCAGACAAAACAAAACAAGGCAACTGAGACACAGGGCTGGATGGGACACACACAGTGATGGAGGGTAGACAATACACACTGGCAGGGTGGGGAAAGTGGTGTTTGAGGGGGAAGGAGTTTGAAGAGGGGGTGGTGGGAGCGTAGGGGAAGCTGAAAGAACTGTGAGCAAATAGAGAACTGTGTGGAATGGGTGAAACGTCTGGCACGTTTGAGACTAGTCTGGAGAGACTGGAAGAGACCACGAAGGCCCTGGAGGCCATGCTCAGAGTTAAGCTTTATCTTGTAAGCTGGCATTTCCCAAAACATGTGATGATTCAGACACTAATTTAGCAGAGGCTCAGGAGGGCTTTGGTTGAAAAAATAAGAAGGAACGTGGAATCCCATGGTCACATATGTGATGCAGTGAGTGCAGGAGCCAAGCTATGCTCTGTTCTCCTCACAAGCCCTCACCTTCCTCTCCATCTCCCCACCTATGGTAGCTCATCAGCAGTGTCCTCCTTTCAACGAAACCCCATTTTATTGTCAGTAGCACAACCACATCTCTGCACTAACCATGAGCTATTTGAGGTAGACCTGTCTGCCCCCAGCCCAGACCCTCTTCAATGGCATACTCGTTCCTTCCACAAATATTAATGAGCTCCTACTATGTGCCAGTCACTGCTCCAGGTGCTTAGGATACATCCATGAATGAATCCAGCAAATCCCTCTACCCTCATCATTCCATTAGAAGAAGAAAGACACTACACAACAGTCATGATAAATAAGGAAGTGGTATAGTGTGTTAGACGCTGATAAGGGCTCTGGGAAAAGCAGGGTAGGGAGGATCCAGACCTGGGAGAGTGGTTTTAATTTTACATCAGAAGGTCAGAACAGGCTTCATCCAAGGAAAGACTTTTGAGAAAAGACTGGGAGGAGGTGACGGAGTTGACATCTTAAGGAATAGCTTCCTTGGTGGAGGTGACAACCCTTGTAATGGCCCTCAGGGCGCACCGTGCCTGGTGTGTTCCAGGAACAGGAGGCCAGCGTGGCTGGAGCAGATGTGAGTGCAGGCAAGAGGGGAAGGAGATTCTGAGATCAGACAGGTAACGAGGAGCCAGATCAGATCCATCTTGACCTGGAATCTCGGGATGCCCATGCCAGAAGGGGCCTCAAAGACTGCATGATAACCCACCACTTGCTGGTCAGGTGAGAAAATGAGGTGGACAGGGTCGATGGGCACTGGAATAGAACTTGGTTCCTGTACAGCTTCTCAAAGCCAGGTCTTGCTAGTGAGGACCTTGCCTGAGTCCTGTGCAGGGCTGTGCTCTCCACTCTGTCCACGTGTCCAGGAGAGACCACCCCGGTGGCCACAGCAGCAGGGCAGGGAGACTGGGTGGCTGCCGCTGCAGCACTGTCCACCAGGGGGCGCTGGCCCAGCGCGCAGCTTCTCCTTTCATCCCCGGAAACTCCCTGATCTCGGCTCCGCAGGGCTGTCGCCACCTGGCTCCGTCCCCAACTCCAGCCCACGCAGCGGCTCCTTCCCACCCAGGCTTGCCCGCTTTGTCTCAACCAACCTCCCTGCCTCTCCTCCCCCTCCCTTCCCCCCTCTTCCCAAGCTACCGGCTGG
>NW_006787907.1:0-246 GCF_000442215.2 Lipotes vexillifer | reverse complement strand
TTTAAAACCAGAGACACACTAAAAATCTTACCTTTAAAAATGAACGAATTTATACATTATAAATAGTAAGCAAAAGTCTCTTCTCCCACACTTTATCAAGAATGGGCATCATTAACCTTCAGTCTTTGTCAATAGGATTTGTGAATAATTATTTCTAATGTCTTATATTTTAAGAATTAAATCGATGCAGAGAAAGCTTTTGACAAAATTCAACACCCATTTATGACAAAAGCCCTGCAGAAAGTA
>NW_006787906.1:0-356 GCF_000442215.2 Lipotes vexillifer | reverse complement strand
GGATTTGGGCTTCCCTGGTGGCGCAGTGGTTGAGAGTCTGCCTGCTGATGCAGGGGACACGGGCTCATGCCCCGGTCTGGGAAGATCCCCGTGAGCCATGGCCACTGAGCCTGCATGTCCGGAGCCTGTGCTCCTCAACAGGAGAGGCCACAACAGTGAGAGGCCCGCGTACTACAAAAAAAAAAAGAAAAAGAAAAAAAACAGATGCTAAAGGAACTTCTCTAGGCAAGAAACACAAGGGAAGGAAAAGACCTACAATAACAAAACCAAAACAATGAAGAAAATGGGAATAAAAACATACATATTGATAATTACCTTAAATGTGAATGGATTAAATGCTCCAACCAAAAGACACA
>NW_006787905.1:319290-334942 GCF_000442215.2 Lipotes vexillifer | reverse complement strand
AATATTACTCAGCCATAAAAAGGAACGAAATTGGGTCATTTGTAGAGATGTGGATGGACCCAGCATCTGTCATACAGAGTGAAGTAAGCCAGAAAGAGAAAAACAAATATCATATATTAACTCATATATGTGGAATCTAGAAAAATGGTACAGATGAACCTATTTGTAGGGCAGGAATAGAAACGCAGATGTAGAAAACGGACATGTGGACACAGCGGGGGAAGGGGAGGGTGGGCCGAATTGGGAGATTAGGTTTGACATAAATACACTGCCATGTGTAAAATACATAGCTAGTGGGAACCTGCTGTACAGCACAGGGAGCTCAGCTCAGTGCTATGTGATGACCTAGATGGCGGCGGAGTGGGGGAGGTCCAAGAGGGAGGGGATATAGGTATACATATAGCTGATTCACTTCATTGTACAGCAGAAACTAACACAACATTGTAAAGCAATTTTACTCCAATAAAAAAAATTACAAATTAAAAAAACAAACAAAAAACATGTTCTTTCCTTCACACCCGACTCCATTTGACGGCTGTAGCACTATCCATTAGCTAACACTCGTGAGAGTCCTGGGAGTCTGCAGCTGAATAAAGGGCAAATAACACTTGTTGCAGCTTCAGTTCTACAGCAAGTGGTTTAAATTTGCAAAACATGCTCAGCATATACAGTAACAATCACAACACTCAAACCTAGCAAGAATATCATCTTCCTCTCCACTTTTCTGGGTAACCAAAAGCCAACAGATGTTTATAACTGGTTTATGATCTGTGAGGCTGTATTATACACTAGCAGGCGTGCCAAGGTTCCTTCGGTTCCAAGCCAGCAGAGCCTGGGAGTCCTCCAGATCCACACACTCACCTCAAGAAGGATAAGGGGTTACTTGGGTCCCTTTGCAAGTTAACAAGTACTGGCTTTTAGTCACTTCCACTAGAGGAAGGTAGCTATGCAAAATATATTAGCAGAAGTGACAAATAAGCAAGGGAAATAAAAACACAAAGGGCAGACTTAACTCCTCATTCACCCTCAGCATTGATAAATAACTGAATTTTTATCCTAGCCCATTAAAAGGAGGGAGGGAAGCAGGCTTGTCATTTAAGGGTAGGTAGCAAACTCAGCAGTTGTGCGAGATTAGGGAGTCTTGGCAGTGGGAAGTGGGCCCAAAATAGATGTATTAAACACCACTAGGTGAGAGTTCTGATCAGCACATATTTTTAGTAATTGCACATTTATAACTTTCACATGTCCAGTTCAAAATTACTCTAGCTATCAGTCTCTTGAAATGCCAGAAAAATGATTCCTACTCCACAGTCATCCTCACAAAGGAAAAAATCATGTAGTCAAAGCCCAGCACCGATTCTGCTACTGCGCTGGATGGAACCTTGTAACCCATCTTGACAGTTACAACTGTCATTGCCACCATTCACCTTTACTCACCCCACACCCCTGCCTCCAGTCAAAAGGAACTTCCTCTACACTCCATGCTTGATTTGTGGGTGGGGGTGATGGTGTGGCAGCCTAGGGAAAGCAGGAAGAAGAGAAATGTGGCAGAGACTCCTGGTTGTCTCCCAATATCTGTTCCTAGCTTCATCCTTGGGAAGCTACACAAGGAATCCACTTGCTAACTAACCAGATTGAGTTAAGTTCTCAAGTAAGACTAAACTTGACCACACTTTGTTTCAGGTCACAAATTTCTCTGCTGGTATTTTCTACTGCTGTCAAATTACTATATTACAAAGACTGTTTTTATCTACCTCTGTTGGACATCAAGAAACATGTTTAGATGATTGTAAAAAGTCAGAAAACAAGACTGGCATAGGAAATTGTAATAGCTCTTAAGTTGTCCTTATTGTCAGTCACTGCAAATATAACTAAATTTAAATGAACTAAGGTTTTGCTCTCACATAGAAGCTCAAGCCTTTTGTTCTCTAGCACTGAAAAGACTCCTGCATCATTTTCAATATTTCCAACAAGAGTTTAACCTGTTGTTTCCCTTCTGTAGAAGCTTTTTAAAAAATAGTTATATTTTTATTTATTTATTTATTTATTTATTTATTTATTTTAAAAAATTATTTATTTATTTATTTATGGCTGTGTTGGGTCTTCGTTTCTGTGCGAGGCCTCTCTCTAGCTGCGGCGAGCGGGGGCCACTCTTCATCGCGGTGCGCGGGCCTCTCACGATCGTGGCCTCTCTTGTTGCGGAGCACAGGCTCCAGACGCACAGGCTCAGTAATTGTGGCTCACGGGCCTAGTTGCTCCGCAGCATGTGGGATCTTCCCAGACCAGGGCTCGAACCTGTGTCCCCTGCACTGGCAGGCAGATTCTCAACCACTGCGCCACCAGGGAAGCCCAAAAAAAATAGTTATATTTTTAAATATGTATTTTTACTAACAACAATTTCAAAATTGATGACAGCGGCTAAATCTAAACAACAAAAAAATCAATATGTAAATCCTACCCATCCTTTGAGATCCTATCAACACAAATGATTATCATGTCATAACCTATAATAGATCACTGAATCTATTATAGTTGAATACAGGATAGAGAAGGAACACTAGTATAAAAATGTAAGTTTACAAGGAACATAAATATATTTATGCAAATTTCTTCCAAAATTATTTCTACGAGATCTGTAAGTTGCATTCAACGGATCAAAATCTATATGTGACATGAATATGTCCCCATACTTCAAAAGCTAATAGCAAAAGAAAAAATATAATGATGAGTAATATCTCCACCTTGACTTTTTACTAGTGGGAATTAAAGGTTACTCACACCTTCAATGTTATATACTGAAAAACACTGTACTTGCAAAAAGCATCCTGAAATCTCTCATTTTTCATCAGTTAGAAATAAAATTATTCTAAAATAATGAAATAAACTAGTAATTTAATTTAATGGTAAAAATTCCAAATATCATGTTAGCAACTCTTGTCTATTTTTTAAACCATAATGCATAGCTACATCTCACTGTGCATTTTAATATGCATTAAGCACCAAACAATTTACCTGTTGACAAATCACCTCTCTTATGTGATTATTTTAAACTATGTGAATGAAAAATGTAGAAATATATATTGACATTCACTGATTCATTCAAAAACTATCTCTTGGGAATGTGTATTTGTCTTGTCTAGGCACTGGGCTACACTGTGGACTCAGCGTTAAGGGAGGGAGCCATGTAAAGGGGAAATATGGTAATATTAGACAGTGATAGGTGCTAGGAAGAAGATGAAAGAGCATGATGTGACAGTGTGTGACTTGGAGAGCTACATTAAAGAGAGCCAGGGAAGACCTCACTGAGAAAAACCAATAAATTGATCTAAAGTGATTCACCTTTTACTTAAAATCATTTGTTTATCACATGCCACCCCAGGATGGTGAAGAGATTTTAAAAAAATTTCTACAGACGATTACAGCTAGCCATGAGCTGAGCAGGGGCCAAGAGGGTCTTCTCAGGAACTGTAAGTAGCACAAGCAGCTAGCTGGTAGAGACTCCAGAGACAGGAGACTAATCCTGACTTCTCCCTAAAAGGACTAACACAAGTGCCTCTGCTAAGACACGTAATACTCATAATCTTGGAGACAAAGCCAAGATTTCCTAGAGACAGTTTATTATAAGTCTATTACCTGAAAGATTAAAAAGAAAGGAGATGGTTGAATAAGACCCTGAAACAATATTTAGAAAGTGTTACATTTTTTTCTGGTTTCTTTTAAAGAATTGGTGACTCCTCAAAGAACATGGCAAGTGTTACTCAAAGTCCAAAGAAAATGTTTCTGACTACTTGCACCTGCCCATTAAGACAGACTTTGCTTTGCTGCCTTCCTGGCCCCATTCTACAAGACATCTTCGGGATGTTCTCTGAACCCAAACATGACCATATCCTTTGCTCTGAAGAGGGTTAAGAGAGCACAGTTTCAATTCAGCTTAGTTCTTTGGCCTCAGTGTGAGAAACCATGCTGCCACGTAACCTGGAGAAAGGCACAGAATTTGAAGTTTAAGGAGTTGGTAAGATGGTGAAACTGGCTGCCTTCCTTCTTCCTGTGCTTGGTCTTCACACTGTGATACCACCAACCATCCTTCAAGTTCAGGATCCTTCAGCCATCCTAGATTCAAGTCAGAAACCTAGGAGTCACCAGAGTCAACTTCTCCCTCTCCTTGACCTCTCATATCCGACCTGTTACCAAGTCTGGGATCTTCCTCTCTACATCTCTGAAATCTGTCCACTTCTCTCAGCTCCTCTGCCACTAACCTGATTCAAGGCATTTACCTGGACAGAACTACTATAGTGACTGCCTAACTCGTCTCCCAATATATGTACTCTCCCCGCTCCAGTCTACTCACTCTCTGCAGTCCAAATTATCTTTCAAAACAAAAATCAAGTCTCCCACCTACTCCTGCTCTTATTAAAACCCTTCAAATGCCTTCCATTACTTTTAAAATCACAACTATAATCAGATGGGTGAAAATACAGATGAAACAAGATTGAACAAGTACTGGTGAAAGCTAGATGATAAGTACGCTGAGTGTCTCTCTTCTGTATATGTTTGAAATTTTCCACAATAAAAAGTTTAAAAATAATGAACAACCAAAAAAACAAAGAAAGACCATGGCTGACAAGGATTCCATGGTCTGGCCCCACCTACCTCACTTCATGCTTGTACTCTGCACCTCTGCAGCACTGGCCTAATTTCATTCTTCAACTGCTCTAAGCTCCTTCTTACTACAGAGTGTTTGCACATGCTGTTCCCTCTATCTGGAACGCCTTCATTAACTCCTACTCAGAGATCAGGGCAGCCTCCCTGAGACACCCCTGCCCACTATGTCCATATCAAGGTCTTTTGTCAAATGGTGCTCATAAACTGATGTTCCTTTTTCCTAGACAATGTCACCTCAGTTTGTGAGCAAATATTTCTGAATGTGGTTAACTGTAAACTTCATAAGAGCGGAGTCCATATTTTTGCTTATCAGTGAATACTAAGCATTTAGCACAGGACCTGGAAGAGAGCCAGCACTTTAAAAGTGGTTGTTGAATGATAACTATCTAAGACTACCAAGGGAATCGCTTTCAAATTTTTATAACAAAACACATTCTAAATTTATAAAAAATTATTTGTTATTTTGGTCTCAGTTTCCCTCAAGTTGCTACAGAGAAATCGTTCTTATTTATTCCCTTTGGAGAGTCTTTCCTTTGAGATATTGGAGTACTCAACATTCCTGTGATGGAAGTATCATGATTACCAACCAAAAATAACCACACAAATCCACACCCTGGTCTTGTCTCACTCCTCTTCATAGTTGCTTCTCCTCCTCCCTCACCCAAATCAACATCAAAGGACTAGAAGACACTTGGGGATAAATTCCCTGACAGACCCCAGGAACTTCCTTTCAGTTCCTGCTCCAGACGGCTGGCAAGCAGATATCCATTAGGGATGCTTCAGCAGAGGCCCCAGGACTTCGCTCCATTCTGCTTCCCTTGTGATTACCACTAACACTCCTTCTGCAATATATTCCAGGCATCATCACAGGGCCATTTACTTTGTATCATGTGGTAAATTGACATTAAAAGGGCTTATCTTTTCATTTTATCAAAACTTCTAGGAGACAGGCATAAAACAGGAGCTAGAAACTAAATCTGATTTAAATTTTATTTTATCATGTTAACATTCAGTGTAACAATTCATGTAACTAGAGAGTGATATCCTGAACATTAATTCAATATTTCTTAGAACTACAGGGCCATTAAGACCCTAAGAAATAAATGGCCAGCAAGGAGACTAAATTTATCAAAATATCTTCTAGACAAAAAAGCACATGAAGCATCTAGCACAGGCTTCATGAATTCAGACATCATTAATCCAAATTTATAATTGAGGAACCAAGTAAAAATTTAACTTTAGTCTATCTATGACCTGTGAAGTAAATCAACAGTAGAGTCAAAAAAAAAAAAAAAATGTGAACACCCTCAAGTACTTGTTCATATGAAAATAATCCGTGTTAACTACAAATCACTCTTGTCAGGTAAGGCTAAACGGGGAGGACCCCCACCCCCCCGCTGACAGGGAACACTCTAATGCTATGTAAATATGTATCTGTGAATCAAGAAAGCTCCACAATATGTTGTTCAAACTGCTAACCGGCATTATTACTGGTAGATAAATCTGAATTAAGAAGGTTCTTTTAAAAAAAAAAGAGGTCCCATTATACTTTTAAATCATATTTTTGAACACAAAATTGGCCTCTAACACCAGAGCAGGAAAGTAAGCAAATTTTAGAATTCCTCTTAAGGAATTTCTTTGGGGCAACCATTCTTCATAAATTAAGAAATTACCAGGACATCCCTGGAGGTCCAGTGGTTAAGACTCCGCGCTTCCACTACAGGGGGCATGGGTTCAATCCCTGGTTGGGGGCCTAAGATCCTGCATGCTGCACGGCACAGCTAAATAAATAATTACTAAAATTATAAGAATAAGACTATCTACTCAAAAGCTGAATAAGGGTACTTAAAGACCTTCATGCATTTTTAAAAACTTTTTTGCCAAGTTCAGTAAATAAAAAAGGTTTAACAGAAATTATCTTTTTATCTAGAAAGGAGAGTTCTTAAGACTGCCTTATCATTTGCTAATTATAAAACCAGGGCTAGAGGGGAAACCTGAAAACTAGATCATTTTCTTCCTGCCGGTAAGGCTGCATTTCAATTTTAGACAGATGGAGCCCATCTTTAAGGAAAGACTTAATAGCCTATTACAGTGTTTATTTGCTGACTGTCACTGGTGTCAGATGTTTGCCCTTGTATTTAACTAACTCCCCCTGCTATCATTAGTCCCATTTTGGTGTTTACTGGATGTTGAGTAACCGGCTTTCATATACCAGACCACTTATTAAGTAATCCCTCTTCTGTGGCTCTTCCTCTGGTAGTTACTAGAAGACTTAGGTATCCTGTACTGCCAGTTAATTGTATGCATGGTGGCACTGACCAAATGTTTAAGTAAGCCATTCAGTGTGTCTACACCAGCCTCAAGTATCAGAGCCCTTGAGAAAGCTGTTCATGTCTATCACTCCACAGAGCTAACTTCTTTGGTAGAGAACTTGGTGTCAAATTCATTGTATCAATACAATTTGCCTGCCAGTATCTTAAAATGTGTATAGACTTTTTTTTTAAATCAGTCTTCTATTTCTTTGTTTGTCAGCATAGTGCCTATGGATGGAATTAGATGACAGCTTCCAGTTCTGAACTCCCAGGGAACCAGGGAAAAGCTTTGCCTGTACACATGATTCTTCTGGTAAAGTCTGAGCTTTTTTTTTTTTTTTTATTGGAGTATAGTTGCTTTACAATATTGTGTTAGTTTACACTGTAGAGCAAAGTGAATCAGCTATACGTATACATATATAACCTCGTTTTTTTAAATTATTTTATTTATTTTTGGCTGCGTTGGGTCTTTGTTGCTGCATGTGGGCTTTCTCTAGTTGCGGTGAGGGGGCTACTCTTTGTTGCGGTGCATGGGCTTCTCATTGCGGTGGCTTGTCTTGTTGCAGAGCACGGGCTCTAAGCACAAGGGCTTCAGTAGTTGTGGCTCACGGGCTCTAGTGCACAGGGTCAGTAGTTGTGGCGCATGGGCTTAGTTGCTCTGCGGCATGTGGGATCTTCCTGGACCAGGGCTTGACCCCTGCATTGGCAGGTGGATTCTTAACCACTGCACCACCAGAGAAGTCCCTATATCCCCTCTTTTTTGGATTTCCCTCTCATTTAGGTCACTACAGAGCACTGAGTAGACTTCCCTGTGCTATACAGTAGTTCTCATTAGTTATCTATTTTATACCTAGTATCAATAGTGTATATATGTCAATCCCAATCTCCCAATTCATCCCACCCTCCCCTTACCCCCTTGGTATCCATATGTTTGTTCTCTACGTCTGTGTCTCTATTTCTGCTTTGTAAATAAAATCGTCTGTACCAATTTTTTCAGATTCCACATATATGCGTTAATATACAATATTTGTTTTTCTCTTTCTGTGAAGTCCGAGCTTTAGCCCCAGCCAGCTTCAGAATTATTCAGTCCAAAATATAGTGCCAATTCTGCAGAAAGGGCTGTGATCTTCCTGAGCACAACCAAGACAATTATCATTATCAAGAAGCTCCTAGATCATCAATCCAGAATGCAAAAGAAACAGGTTAATAAGGACACTAGAACTCAACCTACAACAATGTGACAGCTGGGGCAGGCAGGGAAACAACTCCAACAGTAAGCTGATCAGCCTGATCACTTCAGCAGGGATAGCCAGCTCCTTCCTAGCATGGTCACTGTGCTACCTTTAAGAGGTGACACCAACCAAGACGAGATCCATAAATCCTGGTCTCAGCCAAACAGTAAAATTCTCTCCAAATAAGAGAAAAGGGGTAATCACCTATGTATTGTCTTTTCAAACTTACATATAAAATAACACTAGTCTACAACATCATTTTTAAACACAAAAAAACCGTGATGATATATGAGATGCTAAGGATCAAGAGCAAAGAAAGAACTGCAAAAGCATGGAAGAGGCAGCACTGGTTTTTGTTTATTTTGCTGCTTCTCCTAAAGTTAACTGTTTAAAGGCTTTGACTTTGATTGTACACTTTAATAATGAACATAAATTTGGATTTCATTCAAAAGAGTAAATATTAAGCAACACACTTTCAAACGCATAAAAAAATCATTGATTAGGCGAAGTCCTTAAACAGTTCTAGGAATGGATGACTTGACAAAAATGTGAGTTATGAATCTGTTTGCATTTCTTCCTTCATTAGGAATCATTTGGGGGAGTTCCCAGTGGCCTAGTGGTTAGTATTCGGCGCTTTCACTGCCGTGTCCTGGGTTCGATCCCTGGTCAGGAACTGAGATCCCACAAGCTGCGGGGCATGGCCAAAAAAAAAAAAAAAGAAATCATTTGGCCACTGGTTTTACAGATCTGCGTTTTATATCAAAGTTAATAAACACATTTAGGGACTTCCCTGGTGGTCCAGTGATTAAGACTCCACACACTGGGAGCCCGGGTTCCATCCCTGGTCAGGGAACTAGATCCCGCATCCTGCAACTAAAGATCCCGCGTGCCACCAACGACTTGCACACAGCAACGAAGATCCTGCAAGCAGCAACTAAGACCCAGCGCAGCCAAATAAATAAATAAATATTTAAATTTTTTTTAAAAGTTAATAAACACATTTTATATACTGATGGTTGCTGTTTTCATTAGTGTTATTAGCATATAAAACAGACCTGATGTAATCAATTGTTTTTACCCTTTTGATTTCCTGTTAATAAATTTTTCTGACATTTTTATACATTACCTATAAAAAAACCCTGTAAGTTATAATATGACCATTAAAACAAGGATAATTCTAGGGTAAAACCTGACTGTGAAAGCTAATCATTGGAGCACATACAAAACATTGCACCCTAGTCAGGCAGTACACTTATCCTCCTTGACATGGAGGATAAGATGTTATAAATTTAAATAAACTTAAAGAAATTTAAGGGCTTCCCAGGTAGCACAGTGGATAAGAATCCGCCTGCCAATGCAGGGGACATGGGTTCAAGCCCTGGTCCGGGAAGATCCCACATGCTGCGGAGCAACTAAGCCCCGTGCACCACAACTACTGAGCCTGCACTCTAAGAGCCTGAGAGCTACAACTATTGAGCCTGCATTCTAAAGCCCGCAAACCACAACTACTGAGCCCACGAGCCACAACTACTGAAGCCTGTGCGCCTAGAGCCTGTGCTCTGCAACAAGAGAAGCCACTGCAATGAGAAGCCTGCGCACCACAACGAAGACCCAACGCAGCCAAAAATAAAATAAATTTAAAAAAAAATAAATTTAAGTATACCTCATTTAGTGAGAACCTTGAACCAAAATGGGAAGCTCTGTAATGGTTAATGCTAGAATTCACTTGAGATAACCAGATGTGAAACTCACAAGTAGGCTAATTTGTTGCTATATTACACTACCCCAGACTGTCCTTTTGCAGCTTCTTTGCCATTTTCACAGCTGTATTTCACATTGCGTATTACCCTTAATTGCCCCACCCTCAATCTCTTGGTTTTTGTTTTGCTGAGAATATAGAACACCCACATGTTTCCATCTCTACATTCACCTACCCACCTGCATCCACGCCCACATACCCTGCCTCTCCTTCTGGTACTACAGAGGCACTATCTGTGCTCCAGGTCAAAATCAACCCCTCCACCTGTGCAGTAGATCTTCTCTCTGCCCTACTTAAGGACACTGCTCCAACAATTCTCCCCCCTCTCTTCTGCATCATAACATTTTACCTTTCTCCCAGATCAAATCATTTCCATTATCATAAAACATGCTTTAATTTCTCCCTTAAGAAAAAACAAAACCCTCTCGACTCTACATCCCCGTCTACCTACTGCTCCTCTTTATAGCAAAGTTATTCAATGAAATTGTCTATAATAACTGATGTATATTCTCCTTTACCCATTCTCTCCTGAACCCACCACAAACAGAATTTCATTCCCTTATCAAGGTCACCAATTAATGACCTCCAATGGTCAACTCTCAATCTTCATCCCACTTGACGCATCAGTAGCCTTGTCATGGTGACATTCACTCTGTGTTGAATCAATCTTTCCTTGGCTTCCAGGACACATACTCTTCTGGTTTTGTTGCTCCCTTGCGTGCTACTCTTTAACTCCTTGCCTCTAAATCATGCAGTGCTGAGGGACTTGGTCCTCAAGCTGTCTTCTCTTCTATACCTACACTCTCTTTGTGATCTTGTCCAGACTTGTGACTTAAAATACCACTGACAGGCTGACAACTTCCAAATTTATATCTCTAACCCATTTTTCTCCTCTGAACACCAATTTCTATGTATAGCTATTTCTCCCCATCCCAAACCTGCTCCTTCAGTAGTCTTCTCCATCCCAGGAAATGGCAGCTCCACCCTTCCAGTTACTTTGGTCAAAAACCTTAGGGCCATCCTTGACCCAACTCACATTTCACATTCAACCAATTAACAAAATCTCACCTTCAAATATAATCCAATTGTGACCTCATACCACCTCCTCTGCCAGCATCCTGATCTAAGCAATCCTTAGCTCTTACTTTGATTAAAGTAGCAGGTCCCTAACTGGTCTCCCTGCTCCCATCATTGCCCCTTTGCTGACATAGGCTATTCTCAACACAGAAAGAAGGGAAACCCCTTTCAAACTCAGATCATATCCTTCTTCTGCTCAAAACCCTCTAATGACTCCCCATCTGACTCCAGATCCACGTCCTCATATTTCACTGCCAAAGTCCTTACAAAGTCTTTGATTAAATGAGATTATATCTTGTAAAGCTCCTAACACAGTACCAGGCAAAAAAGCATTTGACTAATAACAATGCCCTTCCTCCCATCAGAGTTTCACATCCAGCTGCAGTTACAGTCACTTAGTGCAGCAGTTCTCAAAGACTCCTGAAGGGCCACAGGCCTCTGAGGGGCCAGTACTATTTTCATATTAATACTAAGATGTTATCTGCCTTTTCCACTCTTATTCTCTCAAGTGTATACAGTGGAGTTTTCCAGAGGCTACATGATAGGCAATGATGCCATCACTCTTGACAACTAATGGAATGTGTGCTTATATAGTCTTGTGTTATCTGGAATTTTCTAAGATAACAGGTTTAGGGTACAAATATGTTTTTCACAGATTAACTCAGCTTCATCTCAGTTCTGCACTCTTACCAGCTATCATCACTTACACATGCTCTTCCTATAAACTGAATATTGTCTAACATACATATCGATAACTTTAATTCTGAAGCTTTGCTTATGCCTACACAAAAACACAAGCAGTACATTTTGTTTTATTTTGCAATGTTTTTAATTTTTTTAAACTTTTCTCAATTTTTCTCTAAAACTGCTATTTCAACATTTTATGCCTGTAACATTTTATTCCCAAATAAAAGAAAATGTGTCTATAATAACTTTTTTAGATTTAAAAATGAATTGTTTCCTTAAAAAAGGAAGGTTAGAAGACACAATTTCTCAAACCACAGCTGTATCATCCACGTCTAAAGATGATGAAAAAGATGAAACCGACCATCTGATTCATGAAAGAGGAGTCTATGCCAAGAAAACTGGATGAAACTGAAATAAGAAACAAAAATATGATGGCTTGATGATGTTAATTATTTACCTTATTGTGTCTTATGCAATGACATTTTCTAATATTATTACTGAGGTACCATTCTGAGGCTAATCATTTCAAAGTTTTTTTTGTTTTGTTTGTTTGTTTTACTGCTATTTATTTATTTTAGATATTTTGATGTGGACCATTTTAAAAGTCTTTATTGAATTTGTTACAATATTGCTACTGTTTTATGTTTTTTGGTTTTTTGGCCCCAAGGCATGTGGGACCTTAGCTCCCTGACCAGGGATCGAACCTGCACCCCCTACAATGGAAGGCAGTCTTAACCACTGGACCGCCAGGGAAGTCCCTCAAAGTTTTTTAAAAAATAATATTTTATACACAGTGATTAAGCGGGATTTATTCCAAGGATGCAAGGATAGTTCAACGTCTGCATATCAATGAATGTGATACACCACATTAACAAAATGAAGGATAAAGATTTATATAATCATCTCAATAGATGCAGAAAAAGCTTCTGACAAAATTCAACATCATTTATGATAAAAACGCTCAATGAGGGGCTTCTCTGGTGGCACAGTGGTTGAGAGTCCGCCTGCTGAGGCAGGGGACACGGGTTCGGCCCCGGTCTGGGAAGATCCCACATGCCGTGGAGCGGCTGGGCCTGTGAGCCATGGCCGCTGAGCCTGTGCGTCCGGAGCCTGTGCTCTGCAACGTGAGAGGCCACAACAGTGAGAGGCCTGCATACCGCAAAAAAAAAAAAAAGCGCTCAACTTAGTGGGTATAGAGGAAACATACCTCAACATAATAAAGGCCATATATGACAAACTCACAGATAACATCATACTGAAGGCCAAAAAACTCAAAGCTTTTCTTTTAAGATCAGAAACAAGACAAGGATGCCTACTCTCACCACTTATTTTCAACACAGTACTGGAAATCCTAGCCAGAACAATTAGGCAAGAAAAAGAAATAAAAAGCATCCAAGTCGGAAAGGAAGAAGAAAAACTGTCACTATTTGCAGATGACATGACCTTACAGAACACTCTATCCACCAAAGTTAAACAAATTCAGTAAAGTTGTAGGGTCCAAAATCAATATATAAAAATCAGTTGCATTTCTATACACTAACAATGAACTATCAGAAAGAGAAATTAAGAAAAAAAATCCCATTTATGATTGCATCAAAAAGAATAAAATACCTAGGAATAATTTAACTAAGGAGATGAAAACTATAAGAAACTGAAGAAGGGCTTCTCTGGTGGCACAGTGGTTAAGAATCCGCCTGCTGATGCAGGGAATATGGGTTCGAGCCCTAGTCCAGGAAGATCCCACATGCCACGGAGCAACAAAGCCCGTGCACAACTACTGAGCCTGTGCTCTAGAGACCGTGAGCCACAACTACTGAGTCTGTGTGCCACAACTACTGAAGCCCACACACCTAGAACCCGTGCTCTGCAACAAGAGAAGCCACTGCAATGAGAAGCCTGTACACCACAATAAAGACTAGCCCCCACTCACCACAACTAGAGAAAGCCTGAGTGCAGCCATGAAGAATCAATGCAGCCAAAAAAAAAAAAAAAAAAGAAAAACTGAAGAAGACCCAAATAAATGGACAGTTATTCCATGCTCAAGGATTAGAAGAATATTGTTAAAATGTCCATATTACCCAAAGCAATCTACAGATTCAATGCAATGCCTATTAAAATTCCAATGGCACTTTTCACAGCAATAGAAAACAACAATCCTAAAATGTGTATGAAACCACAAAAGACTCCAAATAGCCAAAGCAATCTTGAGAAAGAAGAACAAAGCTGGAGGCATCATGCTTCCAATTTCAAACTATATTACAAAGCTATAGTAATCAAAAGAATATGGTACTGACATCAAAACAGACACAGATCAACAGGAAAGAATACAAAGTACAGAAATAAACCCCTGCATTTATGGCCAATTAATGACAAAGGAGCCAAGAATATACAATGGGGTAAGGACAGTCTCTTCAATAAACGGTGTTGGGAAAACTGGACAGCCACATGCAAAAGAATAAAACTGGGCTACCATCTTGCCCCATACACAAAAATCAACTCAAAATGGATTAAAGATTTGAACGTAAGATCTGAAACCATAAAACTCCTAGGAGAAAACATGGGGGTAGCTCCTTCGCATCGATCTTAGTGATGATTTTTTAGATTCGATACCAAAAATAAAGGCAATAAATGCAAAAATAAACAAATGGGACAATATCAAACTACAAAGCTTCTGCACAGCAAAAGAAATCATCTACAAAATGAAAAGGTGATCTCTTCAATGGGAGAAAATACTTGTAAATCATATATCTGGGGACTTCCCTGGTGGTCCAATGGTTAAGACTCCACACTCCCAATGCAGGGGGCCCAGGTTCAATCCCTGGTCAGGGAACTAGGTCCCGCGTGCAACAACTAAGACCCAGTGCAGCCAAATAAATATTTTTAAAAAATCATATATCTGATAAGGGGTAATATCCAAAATATATAAAGAAGTCATACAACTCAACAGCAATAAAAGATCTGATTTTAAAAACAGGAAGAGGAACTAAATAAACATTTTTTCAAGATGACATCCAAATGGCCAACAGGTAGGTGAAAAGGTGCTAATCATCAAGAAAACATCACTATTTACTAATTATCAGGGAAATGCAAGTCAAAACCACAATGAGATATCAGTTCAGACCTGTCAGAATGTCTGTCATTAAAAAGACAAGAGATAACAAGTACTGGATATGGAGAAAAGGGAACTTTGTGCACTGCTGGTGGGAATGTAAATTGGTTTAACCACTATGGAAAACAGTATGGAGGTTCCTCAAAAAATTAAAGATAGGACTACCATATGATCCAACAATCCCATTGCTGGGTATGTATCCCAAGCAAACAAAATCACTATCTTGAGAGATACCTGCACACCCATGTTCAATGCAGCATTATTTACAATGGCCAAGACATAGAAACAAACTAAGAGTCTATGAATGGATGAACGAGAAAAAAAAATGTGATACACCCCCACACACACACACACAATAGAATATTTTTCAGCCATTAAAAGGAAACCCTGCTCTTTGTAACACTGATGGAACCTCAGGGAATTATGCTTTGTGAAATAAGACAGAGAGAGACAAATACTGTATGTTCTCGATTATACGTGAAATCTAAAAAAACTGAACTCGTAAAAACAAAGAACAGATTGGTGGCTGACAAAGGTGGGGGTGGGGTGGTGTGCCCATGGTCAAAAGGTACAAACTTTCGGATTTGGGGGCTTTTTTTGGCCACGCTGCATGGCTTGTGGGATCTCGGTTCACCGACCAGGGATTGAACCCAGACCACAGCAGTGAAAGCTACCAGGGAACTACGTGGCTAACCACTAGGCAACCAGGGAACTCCCCAAACTTTCAGTTTTAAGAGAAATATCACGGGCTTCCCTGGTGGCGCAGTGCTTGAGAGTCCGCCTGCCGATGCAGGAGACGCGGGTTCGTGCCCCG
>NW_006787905.1:311903-318930 GCF_000442215.2 Lipotes vexillifer | reverse complement strand
AAAAAAAAAAAAAAAAAAAAAAAAAAAAAAAGGGAAATATCAGTAAGTTCTAGGGATGTAATGTACAGGATGGTGGCTATAGTTAACAATATTGTATTATATATTTGAAAGTTTCTAAGAGAGTAAATCTTAAAAGTTCTCATCACAAGAAAAAACATGTTACAGTTCAGAAACCAGAAAGACCTCACCTTAACCAAGCAATCAAGGTTAATATCACCAGTAATGAGACACACTGACATCATGTACCCTTTTTTTTTAATGGTGGTTTTGTCTTTTATTGATTTATTTTTATTTATTTATTTATTTTTGGCTCTGTTGGGTCTTCATTGCTGCGCACGGACTTTCTCTAGTTGCAGCGAGCGGGGGCTACTCTTCGTTGCAGTGCACGGGCTTTTCCTTGCAGTGGCCTCTCTTGTTGCAGAGCATGGGCTCTAGGCGCGCAGGCTTCAGTAGTTGTGGCACACTGGCTTAGTTGCTCCGCAGCATGTGGGATCTTCCCAGACCAGGGATCGAACTCATGTCCCCTGCACTGGCAGGCGGATTCTTAACCACTGTGCCATCGGGGAAGTCCCCATCATGTACCCTTTGTTATGATGCAATGACAAGGGCACATCACTTCTGTGATATTATTGCCAAAAATGCATGACCTCAATCTAATCATGAGAAACCACCATTAGACACAAGTTAAGGAACATTCTGCAAAATAACTCACTACATGCTCTGTGTGAGACTCAATTTTCTTCAGATACTTATATTCAAAGATTCTAAATGCAGTAATGAAAACCCAGCTATCTTCAATTAATTCAGACATTACAGAGATTTGTAAAACCTGTAAAATACCACCACTCTTTTCACTAATCTCACATTTGCTTCTTATTAATGAGCACTAGGGGAATAGGGTGGTGAACGGAGGGTGGTAATTCTTTAAGATGGTTGGTTGCCATATTCCAAAAAATGTGTACTTCATGAGACTGGAGAAAGATAAGCCAATAATTATTACGGTTGCCAAATATTATCTTCTTTTGTGATTTAACAATGTCATTTACAACAAGAGTGGAACATTTAAGTAAATTTTTCATCCACTCAATGGGTACATAAACATTAAAATGTGTATGCAGAGTTCAGATTATAAAAAATGTTTATTATACAGGAAAAACAGATTATAAAATTGTATTTAAATAAATCACAAAGTTATAAAAACTAAAAACCATAATGATTAAAGAAAAGAATTTCCTCCTTATGTTTTAGAAGAAATTATTTGGAGGTTGAATGGTATTTATCCGCACAACAATTGTGGGCCTACTATGTGAAGAGCTCCATGTAGGTACCATGGAGAATAAACTATGAGAGACACATTAGAACTCTGGTAATTTATAATCTAGTGGGCTCAAAAGAGAGGGTGTTTTTCCCACATTTGCTAAATAGTGAGTGTGAAATATCTTTATAATGGAAGAAAACTAATAAAACTGCCTTCAAAAATATTTGGCTTTGGTATTCAAAATCTGCCCAAAAAAATCCATGTTTCTGATAAATTCAACTTCTTCCCACAATACACACGTGCTACCTCCGGGATGCATGATCAGCTGCAGCTAAGGGTGACAATGAGCAACAGATGCTGCTGAAGTTGGTACAGATTATGCTCCTATAATTGTATCACAGCCTTTCATTCCACCTGCTTTGTTGTGTTTTGTTTTGAATGCTGGTGTGGGGAGTCAGTATTAGAAACATATCTTTATTCAAATTTCTCCAATCCACTCCTTTAACTCCTTTTGTGGATCTGTCAAAAGAAATTTGTATTCTTTCTACCTCTGTACATTATTTTACCAGAAATATCACAGTAGACGGGTATGAACACCCTTCCGGTTTCAGGTCCCTTATCTCCCTGAAGTGACTAGAAAGACCATGTCTTAGGTTACTTCTATGTTTACAAATTTAAAGATTCTATAAACTTAAGTCCTACCTCCTTCCATATAAAGCCCTTTCAAAGTAAACCCACACAGCTCCATTTATGCATTAAGTCCTTTCTTTCCCAGTTCCTATATTTTTGGATCACAGTCCACAACGAAGTCTATCTTTGTGCAGCGGTGTTAGGCTGTCATGATCAGGATCTGACTTTTTTTATGCCTGCACAATTTGCATTAATGTAATGACAGCAAAATTCTACTCACCCTTCAATACCCAGATTTACTTCTTTCCCACTGTTTCCAACTTCCCAATTCAGCACTAGTCACTCCTCTGTAGCCTAAAGCCTTCTGGAAAGGGTTTTCTTACAATACTTACAACTATCTGTTGACCATTGTGATTCAGGCCTTAGTAACAATGGCTAACAATTCCTGAGTGCTCAAGATGGACCAGGAGGCACTTTATCTATCTTTCTTCACTCAGGTTTCATAGCAACTATAGGAATTAGGCACGATTTATTCCCATTTCACAGATGAAAAAACTGACTCTAAGCTTCCCACTCTTCTGATCTTACAAGATACTCCCAAATCAGTCCCAGACCTTGGAACATCTCCACTGTTCCCCTTCCCCTCTCCAGCTCCTATGTGAAAAGGGATAAGGAAATATACAAAAGTTAAACACCATCAATTCTATCCTCTTTTGAGCCCAACAGATTATAAGTTACCGGAGTTCTACAAGTGTCTCTCCTGCTCATAGTTTATCCTCCATGGTGCTCTATACACAGTAGGCCCACAACTGTTTGTAAGGATACATACCATTCAACCCCCAACCTTAGAAACTATCATTTCAATCCCAAACCACTGCAACTCTGCCAGACTTCTTCTTGCCTCTCAAATTCCTATCACCAGACCACTTCCAGTAAATATATTTCACTTCTCTTTCTCAGAAGGATGGGGTCATCTGGAAGGAGTTTTCTCAAATTCACATCCGTATAATTCAGGCTCTAGGTTTTTTTCCTTTTTTCTTTTCCTTTATTTATTCGGCCGCACTGGGTCTTTTTAGTTGAGGCACATGGGATCTTTGTTGCTGAGTGGAGGATCTTTAGTTGCGGCATGCGGGATCTTTACTTGCAGCATGCGAACTCTTAATTGCAGCATGCGGGATCTAGTTCCCTGACCAGGGATCAAGCCCAGGCCCCCTGCATTGGGAGTCCAGAGCCTTAGCCACTGGACCACCAGGGAGGTCCCTAGGTTTTTTTCTTTTATCCACCCTCCAGTCTCAGTAGAAAGTGCATTTCTTTCCCAAAACCTGTCCTAATCAACCCAAATCTATGAGTCCATCTTACCATTTTACTGGAACAGCTTTCAATAGCCATCGTTCATTCCATTACTCCATCTCACGTTCACACTACCTGACTGCTCTAGGTCTGACACTATCAGCCACCATTCCCTTCTGAAATGTTCTCCTCCCTCTCTGGCTGCTATGGGGCCCCAAGCTCAGGCCCTGCCCTCAGCTTTTCTCTTTGTGCATTTTCTCTTATGCTGACTCTCCATTCTCCCCATCTAAGTCCCTGACACTCAACTCTCTACCCACAGTCTTGATTTCTCACTCCTCTAATCCCACAACATCAGTTCACTGCATTACTTCCAATTTGACATGACAAAAACCAAAGTCTCATCTTCTCTCCAAAACCAACCTCTCTTCTAAATTTCCATTTTTCCTGTCACCCAGGATCAAAATTTTAAAGCCATCTTTAACCAAAACCCCCTTCAGGGACTTCCCTGGTGGTCCAGTGATTGAGAATCTGCCTTCCAATGCAGGGGACACAGGTTTGATCCCCTATCGGGGAACTAGAATCCCACATGCCACGGGGCAACTAAGCCCACTTGCCTCAACTACTAAGACTGTGCGCCACAACCAGAGAGCCTGCACGCTCTGGAGCCCGCACACCACAGCGAAGGATCCCGCATGCCGCAGCTAGGACCTGACACAGCCAATAATAAATAAATATTAAAAACAGAAACAAAACCCCCTTCATTTTTAACATACCATCCTTCACTAAATCTGTCCGTTCCTTTGATTGCAACTCCTCCTACTTCAGTCCTTCACTTCATTCCCCTGCTGCCATGGCTCTCAATTCTAGCACAGAGTAGCATTCTCCCAATGGTTCCTTGTGGTGAAAAGCCCAGTGTTTACCCTACATTCCAATCTCAAGCCTTTCCACAACAACCCTTTGAAGGACAATTATGGTTCCCCATTGTGGGATCAAACCAAAGTCCTCATCCTCTGAAATCAAGGTTCTACACCGTAAACCTCCCCCTTCACCCTGCCACACCACTAGCCCCACCCCAGGCTCAGGCGCTCAGTCTCGAGCATGCAACAAGCTCATTCCCAACCCCAATCATAGTGAGCCCCCTTCTCCTAACATACCCTTTCCCCTCCTTCCTATCTATCTAAATTCCATCCATTTCTTAAAGCCCAAGATTGACTCTTTCAGTATTTTGCCTCCAACCTGATGTACCTCCAAAATACAGCTCTTTTTTTTTTTTGGAGATACCTCGCAGCTTGTGGGATCTTAGTTCCCCAACCAGGGATTGAACCTGGGCCCCAGCAGTGAAAATGCCAAGTCCTAACCACTGGACCACCAGGGAATTTCCTACATATTTTTCTATTTGCTCCAAGTACTGTTAAGTCTTGCCTTTTCAATTTTTCTATCTGATCCCACACAAGACCCACAGTAGCCACGTGTTCAACTGTACTGAAATGGCTAAAGGAAATTTAATTCATCAGTTTAGAAAAGCATCTTCCTGGAGAGACTAGGGAACATATCCACAGTTTTAAAAATCATCACTGCACCTAGAATAGTGCTTTGTATAAAGTAAGGACTCAATAAATTCTTGTTAACCAAGATAGAACTTGGTTACGATGTGCATTTTAAGAAGCATCCTACAGGGCTTCCCTGGTGGCACAGTGGTTAAGAATCCTCCTGCCAATGCAGGGGACATGGGTTTGAGCCCTGGCCCGGGAAGACCCCACATGCTGTGAAGCAACTGGACCCGTGCGCCACAACTACTGAGCCTGCACTCTAGAGCCCACGACCCACAACTACTGAGCCCACGTGCCACAACTACTGAAGCCCACGTGCCCTAGAGCCCGTGCTCCACAAGAGAAGCCATGGCAATGAGAAGCCCGCACACCACAACAAAGAGTAGCCCCAGCTCACTGCAGCTGGAGAAAGCCCGTGCGCAGCAATGAAGACCCAATGCAGCCGTAAATAAATAAATAAATAAATAAATAAATTTATTAAAAAATAAAAAAGAAGCATCCTACAGTTTTCATAAGCTTGCATTTTTAAAATTCATTTTTTATCTGGACCTTGACACCCATAAGGTTTAAAATATTAAAAATTCACACATTCTCATGGGACTTCCCTGGTGGCGCAGCGGTTGAGAGTCTGCCTGCCAATGCAAGGGACACGGGTTTGTGCCCCGGTCCGGGAAGATCCCACATGCTGCGGAGCGGCTGGGCCTGTGAGCCACGGCTGCTGAGCCTGCGCGCCTGGAGCCTGTGCTCTGCAACGGGAGAGGCCACAACAGTGAGAGGTCTGCATACCGCAAAAAAAAAAAAAAAAAAAAAAATCACACATTCCCAAATATTCTATAGGTCAACTCTAAAAAGAGAAACCATAAGCATCAAGGGTAGGAGGGTATGATGCTGGTAAGCGTTTTATAAAAATATCAGTTCAGGTCAGTGTTAGTTACATTTGCTCTAATTTGACTGGATTATTTTTTGGCCACTTAAATTTTACAAACTTTAGCATGAAAAAATTTTTACCACGAAAAAGGGAGGGGGGATGTTAAAGTCTGCTCCATAAATAAAATGAAAAAGCTCTCCCAGAAAAATAAATGAATGAAAATTCTGACTCAAGACACAGACATCTGTCTGGTACACTGGATTAGTAAGGAGGTTACCTTAAAAAACGACCCAGGGGGTATATTAGACAGGGTTCTTGGGTTGCTAGAACAGAAACCAAGTCTGGCTGTCTGTAGCCAAAAAGAATGTAGTGGAAGAAACATCAAAGGCTCAGAAAATTGGAGTGGCAGGGACTATAGGGCCAGGCTTGGAAGATGGGCCCATACCACGGGCACTCCAGGGCTGGCAGCAAGAGGCACAGCCTGGGTCTACAACACAGACATCTGGTCAGCATACAGCCATTGCCCTCCACTCGCCCTCCATTAGCCTCCTCAGAATCCAGCCTCCAAGCACTGAGCAGCCAACTAGTGGAGCCTGAATCCTATACCCACACAGGCCCATCAGAGAAGGGAGCTAGCACACCGGCCCATTTGGTTTCTGGGGTGGTAAGTGGGCTCTTCTTCCTCTCCAAGAGGGGCTTTCTCCAAAAAGCAGAGAATGCTCTGAGGAAGGAAGAGTGGGCCAGAGACCCTAGAAATAATAAACACTTACCCCTCTCTCCAGAGACACACCCACTTCCAAAGTTATTCACAGAACGACTCCAGAAACATTAATCTCTCCAGTGTATGCCATTGCCTCAACTGCCCTTGGCCTCTTCTGCTCAGTCTGACCACAGCATACTCTCCCCCAAGTCTCCTGATCAAGTCCTCTGCCAAGTCCTTCCAAGCCACACACCTTCTCAAATCCAAGAAGAATTCATCTCCCTTCTTCTTTCTCCCACAGCACTATATTTCTACTTAAAAAAAAAAAGTTTAATTATAAAAGCAAAGCAATCCACAGGAATTATTTTAAATAAATATAAGTTGTCACATTGGTTTTCTTTCATGCATTTAAAATTATTTCTTAGACATGCAATAAAGTACTAATTTTTAATGGTACATCGTATTAACATCATGAAATAAAAATAAGTTAAATTTTGAAAGATTTTCCTGGTTCCAGCGGTGGCTCCAAAGTTCAAAACTGGTAGGGTTCTCTGCTGAGCTTTTTGTTTTCAAGTCTGTGGGGATGAGGAGGAAAAGTATCTTTCCCCCCACCCCAGATATTGGTTGGGT
The DNA here is from genome assembly GCF_000442215.2 of Lipotes vexillifer. Taxonomy (NCBI): domain Eukaryota; kingdom Metazoa; phylum Chordata; class Mammalia; order Artiodactyla; family Lipotidae; genus Lipotes; species Lipotes vexillifer. The sequence continues at coordinate 312,004 of NW_006787905.1, read as the reverse complement.
TGGTCCCTCTTAACTTCTCTCTCTTCCAGCACAGACTGGGGCAGAGCAGGGAGGCAGGCAGAGGATAAGAGCTTTCTTTATCCAGAGAAAGGCTTCTCTTT
>NW_006787905.1:310620-311872 GCF_000442215.2 Lipotes vexillifer | reverse complement strand
TCTGCCTTATCAGTGGCAGCTGCTCCATAAACGATGAACTAAGGGAAGAAGGAAAGATGGTGGGCCACTTACAGTGCCACGCTCCTATGAACAGGGCTCACCATCACCAAGTACTCTGTCTGCCTTGTCTGGTACCTTTTCTAACACTAAAATTGCCACAAAAGATGAAACCAGAGGATCACTGAGCTACTGTAAGATCTTCTACTCCAAATATCACACTATATTGCAATTGCTGGCTTATCTATCTCCACTGCCAGACTGTAAACAACGTGAAGGTCAGGGCCTTGTTCACTGAACACAGAACAGTGCCTACAGCTCAAGAAGCACTAGCTAAATTAACAAACAAATACAAACAACTGAGGTTCAGAAACTCCCCAAACCATCTTCTTATCACAATTTACTACAACCCCAAGTTAGAAGTAGAAATTGCCTTTTTCTTGGTTTTATATTTACATAGCTGACACTGAATATTAACTTGTGCCAGCCCCTGGACTAAGTGTTCTATATAATAAATAATTTCACTTCATCTTCCCACACTACAATGAAATAGGAAGGTACTATTATTACACAGGGGGAAATGATGTGTAGAGATGTAAAGTAATTGGCTCAAGATCACAGACTAGTGAGTGTAAGAGCCAGGGCTCCCTCCCTGACTGACTCCAGGGCCCAAGCTCTTCACCACCACAGACACCAACACTCAAATGCCACCATATGGGGCCTGGGCAGGGCATAAGTGTGTGAAGTCCATCAGATTATTCTGACAAGAGACACATCATGTTTCCAAAGTAAAGAGGTAAGAATATTTTCATCTCCACAAAGAAATCAGCACTCTCCCATTTTTCTTGAAACATGTAGCCTTTTTTATCTTCCATCTTCCCACTTTTGAGAGAAATTTACAAGGGTACGAGAAATATTTGACCTTCCTCTTAACTCTACCTTCAGAAGGCAAGAACATCTCAGCCACCACAATAAATGGCAGCTGACCCTCGGCCCTGGTATCACAGAGACCACAGGGAATGGGATAAGGGCTGTTGGCCAACTGAAGGGGGCGGAGAGTCCAAAGAGCAGCCACCACTCAGCTCTGGCCATAGTCCTCACACAGGAATGCTAGCCCAGTGCTGCTGGATCTTCTAATTTTGCAAGAAAACCCTAAAGACCAGATTTCTTATTTGAAATTTTTCCATATTAGTATGTTGGCTACTAATTTTTAAAAATTCTTGGGCTTCCCTGGTGGCGCAGTGGTTGAGAGTCT
>NW_006787905.1:297977-310480 GCF_000442215.2 Lipotes vexillifer | reverse complement strand
AAAAAAAAAAAAAAAAAAAAAAAAAAAAAAATTCTTTAATCATCTTGCAGCCCAAACACAGCCACAAGCCAACAATTTGTGGTCCTCACAACACTTTAGGACAAACAGGCTTTCAAGGGCTATATATCCAGGCCTCTGATTTTCCATGGCCTACCTGGCCCCATGTCTCCCACCTGGAATATTCTTGGTCAGCTACTCAAATCCAACCAAGACATTTAGGTGTGGTGCCACACACCCGATAAAATTGTCCCTAATATTCTACCTCATCTTCACAGACTTCTTCAAATTCCTCTCCATCACTTTTCTATTTTACATTTTATAATCTAAACTGCATCTTGCAAACGTTTAAAGCTCCTCAAGAGCTTGGATTCTGTATTCTACACACCTTAAACCCCTCAGTTTGAAGTATTCTTTATAGATACAATTACTTTTGTACTAAACAAAAAAATTCCTTTTTGAAAGAAAAAGTCACTCAGAGTGCCTGGCTGAAGGATGATACTAAGCCTGCTCCTTATTAAACAGTGTCAAAACCATGACAATACCACAGAAATATAGTTATTACATACAGAGACTTCCTAACTCATTTTACCAATGAAACCTAAAGGTTCCGTCTTATTATTTTATTTATTTATTTAATTTTATTTATTTATTTACTGATTGATTGATTGGCTGCGCCGGCTCTTAATTGCAGCACTCGGGATCTTCGTTGTGGCATTCGGGATCTAATTCCCTGACCAAGGATCAAACCCATGCCCCCTGCACTGGGAGCGTGGAGTCTTAGCCACTGGACCACCAGGGAAGTCCCTCATCTTATAATTATTAAAGGCAGTCTACTCAAACTACAAAACCTACTGGGAAGAAATAAGCATTGCAGTGACAGGTATAAAAACCCTGAGTCAGGGCTCAACACACTTAGTAAATGATGACTGAATATAAGTCTAGTAAATGAGTCATTTCTGCAAAGAAGAAAATGAAAAATTAAATAATCAAAAGTTCCCATTACTTAAAATATATTAGCTCATACTACTCACTATAAAAAAGTGTTTTATAGAAGCATATAACTTTTCTTATAGCATATTTTACTAGGATTCTTAAATATTCAAAGAAACATCACCATCCTTCCTCCTTCTTATAGAAGTAGAAGCACTGTATGTCTAAGTTCATATCCATTTCTGTTCATCATTGCTAAGCTGCTTTCATGAAGCAAATGAGAGAAGTGTTAAATAACAGACTCAAAGAAAAGATTTTCCAGGCAGTTCTTTTTTTTTTTTTTTTTTTTTTTTTTTTACTGTCTCTACAGTTTTGCCTTTTCCAGAACATCATACAATTGGAATCATACATTATGTAGCCTTTTCAGACGTACGCTGGCCTCTCACTGTTGTGGCCTCTCCCGTTGCAGAGCACAGGCTCCAGACGCGCAGGCTCAGCGGCCATGGCTCAAGGGCCCAGCCACTCCGCGGCATGTGGGATCCTTCCGGACCGGGACACGAACCCGTGTCCCCTGCATCGGCAGGCGGACTCTCAACCACTGCACCACCAGGGAAGCCCTCCAGGCAGTTCTTTAAAAGGACTTTACTCTTTTATGAACAAAGAGATCAACTAACTGTATACAAAGAAAGTCGACCCAAGGGATCATTTCTTTTTTGTTTATATTACTCTTCTTCTCTTTAGAACATTGTTTCTACTTGCTTTAAATTTTTATTCTTTTTGTAATAATTTTTTAATATGGAGTAGAAATTCACTGTCTTTATCTCCTTTTGGAAGTGCTCACAAAATATTTACCACAACGTAAGATAATGCTTTTTTTTTTAACATCTTTATTAGAGTATAATTGCTTTACAATGGTGTGTCAGTTTCTGCTTTATAACAAAGTGAATCAGTTATACATATACATATGTCCCCACATCTCCTCCCTCCTGCATCTCCCTTCCTCCCACCCTCCCCATAAGATAATGCTTTATGACACTTGAGTTACTAATTTTCCATTTTAAAAGGAGTTAAAAAGCATCCTACACTGCTTACCAATTTTTTAAAGTATATTTGGACAAAGCACACAAAAACCACCCTCTTACCCTGCCTCAGATACGTAACCAAAAGTGGACTGTTTCTGCGAATCTGGTTACACTAAGAAAGCAGCAGCAGAACACAATTTAAAAAATAAGATGTCAGGGCTTCCCTGGTCGCACAGTGGTTAAGAATCCGCCTGCCAATGCAGGGGACACCGGTTTGAGCCCTGGTCCGGGAAGATCCCACATGCCGCGGAGCAACTAAGCCCATGCGCCACAACTACTGAGCCTGCGCTCTAGAGCCAGTGAGCCACAACTACTGAAGCCCACACGCCTACAGCCCGTGCTCCGCAACAAGAGAAGCCACCACAATGAGCAGCCCATGCACTGCAACAAAGAGTGGCCCCCGCTCTCTGCAACTAGAGAAAGCCCGTGTGCAACAACGAAGACCCAACACAGCCAAAAAAATAATAATAAACAAAAATACAAATTTAAAAAAATAAATGATAAAATGTCCAAAAAAAAAAAGAGGAAAAAACCCACTCATGTTTGCTCTGAAATACTTTTGGTGCTTACATTTGAATATAGGTGTATCATTCAGTAATTTGTTTTTATTTCCAATTAAATCAGGAGGTTGCACTGTGATGACCTTTTCTGTCAAGTCCTCCCATACCCAGCTCTGGGTTGGCACTTTGTGGGGAGTGTTAGGAAGAGAGAGAAAAGAAGTTTAAGGCATGGTCTGTGAGAAGGGAAAAAAAATCCAGTTTTCTTCCTTCTTGAGTAGGGAAAAACCTAGTTCTTCCCTGCTGTGTATTTCTTCCCTGTGAGTCTCCTTTACTACTCACACAGAATGCTTCACTTCTGGGACTTCCTTGGTGGCACAGAGGTTAAGAATCCGCCTGCCAATGCAGGGGACACGGGTTCGAGCCCTGGTCCAGGAAGATCCCGCAGGCCGTGGAGCAACTAAGCCCATAAGCCACAACTACTGAGCCTGTGCTCTAGAGCCCACGAGCCAGAACTGCTGAGCCTGCTCGCCTAGAGCCCGTGCTCCGCAACAAGAGAAGCCACTGCAATGAGAAGCCCGTGCACCACAGTGAAGAGTAGCCCCTGCTCGCGGCAACTAAAGAAAGCCCACACACAGCAACAAAGACCCAACATAGCCAAAAAAAAAAAAAAAGAATGCTTGACTTCTAAGACTTCTGATTACCAAATACGTGTGGGGTTTTCCACACCAAGCAAGTCTCTGCAACACCAGCCGGGTGTCCTACAATTTAACTTAATTTTATCACTATCTACCTAGAGGAAGCATCTACCTGAAGATCCCACAGATTAAGGGCTCAGTCCTACAGGACTGTCCCTCTCCCCCTTCAGATGCCAGTCACAAGCCCAGGTGCTTCTGACCAACCAGCTACAGATCGAAAGTTCCAATCACCCCCCTCCTTGGGTTCCATTAATTTGCCAGAGCGGCTCACAGAACTCAGGGAACACTTGCTTACATTTACCAGTTTATTAAAGGATACAGATGAACAGCTAGATGAAGAGATACATAGGGTGAGGTCAGGAAGGATCCTGAAGTGCAGGAGCTTCTGTTCCCATGTAGTTTGGGTACACCACCCTCCCAGTGTGGATGTGTTTGCCCGCTGGAAGTTCACCGAACCCCACAGAGGCTTCATTACATAGGCATGATCAATCATTAACTCCATTTTCAGCTTATCTCCCTTCTCAAGAGAATGGGGGGCAGGGGTGAAAATTACAAGCTTCTAATCATGGCTTGGTCTTTCCAGTGACCAGTCCTCATCCAGGAGCCATCCAGGTGCCCACCCAGAGTTGCCTCGTCAGAACAAAAGACACTCCTATCACCCAGGAAATTACAAGAGTTTCAGGAGCCCTGTGTCAGGAACAGAGGTCAAAGACCAATATTAGAATAAGAGACACTCCTACTGTTCTTATCACTTAGGAAATTACAAGGGTTTAAGGAGCTCTATGCCAGGAACCGGGGACAGAGATCAATATATATTTTCTATTATCTCACAGCCTGTCTCAAGAAGAGCTGAAAAGCCACAATTCCACTCAGAATTCTACTCGCTCCCCATTCCACAGCTGGGGACAAAGGCACATGGCTAAAGCGAACAGCATCCTATCATATTTAGGCTCATACATTACCTTGAGAAGGAAGGTACTATGGCTTAATCAACTCTGAGTACTATAAACAATGAGAGCTCAGAAATCAGCAAACCCAGTCTGACTCGGACGACTGCTCAGCTGCTTTTCAGGAGCTTGAAGGCAAGTAGCTTCCCCGTGACAGCACTCTCCTAACACACACAGCCCACTGCCAACACATCCCCAGCCTCACAAGAACTGAACCTACACACACACACACACACACACTCACACACACACACACACACCCCACTCCATTCCCAGCAGTTCCCCACTCTAAGGTAACCAAACCCTCAATAAAACTAGGTAAGTGTTGAAAAGTCATACATACTCGAGTGGCCTGGGTTCAAATACATTTCTAGGAAAAATTGGCAAACCTTTGTTCTATTAAACAAAAAATGTCCTCCAACCTTTTATTAGCAATGCATTGCAGTACTAACTTGACAAAGGCACATGGCTAAAGCGAACAGCATCCTATCATATTTAGGCTCATACATTACCTTGAGAAGGAAGGTACTATGGCTTAATCAACTCTGAGTACTATAAACAATGAGAGCTCAGAAATCAGCAAACCCAGTCTGACTCGGACGACTGCTCAGCTGCTTTTCAGGAGCTTGAAGGCAAGTAGCTTCCCCGTGACAGCACTCTCCTAACACACACAGCCCACTGCCAACACATCCCCAGCCTCACAAGAACTGAACCTACACACACACACACACACACACACACACACACACACACACACACACACACACACAACCTCTGAAAGAAGAACTGAGGGTGAGAAACGGTGTGGCTAGAGAAGACGGGTGGGAAGATTTACCTTTCACTCCATATCCTTTGTACCTTTTGGATTTTGTAGTCTGTGCATATATATTACCTATTCAAGATAGTCTTTCTGAGTAAACTACCCTGAAAAGAGGGTAAAGAAACTTTAGGGTCTCTACTTCGGGTCCTTTCAGACTTCTCTCTTGAAAAGATTACAGTACTTTATTTTATCTCCACCTGGATATTACTTAAATACAGCTTTTTCTCATAAACTCTTTTACCATCCTATTCACTTTACACCTCATATTCAAAGGAAGGAAGGTGGTTTCACGGGATGTTACTGGTTTGTTTGCTGGCTGGCTTTGCAGGACGGGGTAAAGGAGAGCCAGGAAAACTGGAAAGGTGACAAGGCCCCACAGGATCTGGTTCCCTCCCACCTCTCTAACATCTCCAGCTATACTGGCTGGCTTCCAGTTCTTCCTCCTTCCCAAGCTCATTCTCCACTTGGGACCTCTGTAATTGCTCTTCCTTCTACCTTGCCTTTCAGGGACCACCCAATCAAAATTTGCCAATTCCCCCCACACCCCAATCTCAGTCACATCCTACACTTACTTTCTGCTCAGCACCCACCACTGCCTAAAATCATCAAGTTCACTGATATTTTTGCTCATTTACTGTCTCCTGGCATTTATATCAGATGCTTCACAAAAGCAATGACTTCCATTCCGCCTTGTTCATCACTGTGTCCCCAGAACAGTGTCAAACCTGAAAGTAGGCACTCAATAAAAGTCTGTAGAACAAATGAGTAAATGAGTGAATGAATATAAGAATAGACACTTTTCCCTATTCAAAGGGTGAGGAAGCAAAGGCTTCAAGAAGGCTGGGAAAAACATTGTGAACACTCGAGCGCCCATGTTACTTTGAGGCAGAAATTCTCAAACTGGATTCAAGAAGTTTTCTTGGGTGTTGCGAGGATTTTACTCAGAAACTCAGCTGCACATGTTTTATTACTAAATTTTAAGTTTGAACTTTATTTCCAAATTCAATTCTTTATTCTTCTTTTAACCGCATAACATCTTTTTATCTTTTTTGCCTATGATGGTTTCTTTGTTCTGTTTCACGTTAACTACCATCAATCAAATGCTTTAGATTCAGCACCCATAAACTTTACATTGTGTTTCTTTTACTCTGACCTACATAAAGGACAAAGCAATAATGACAGGAAAATTTTATGAGCATCCCTATCAACCTTCATCTTCAAATTAATTACGTTAATATTAACTAAACTTTAGAATACCGATTTGACATACATTGTTGACTATGAACCACTACCAACAAGTCATTAAAGCAGTATCCACTACTTGATTGTAGTCTGTTGGTGCATTTATTTACTTATTAATAAAGGGTTCCAGGCTATGAGCAAAATGAAAATCCTTTTCCCTCAGGTACTGCATCACTAGGGCTGGGGATCAGCACATTATATCAATTAGCCAACACAAATCCTGTGAGATAGCACAGACTCTCAAGTTCAGCATCTGAAAGAAATCCTAAATGTCCTATGATGGGACGATCCAATAAGATTCTGAAAGTATTTACAACCAAATACACACATACTTTCGATGGGCTGATACTCAAGATTATCAGACACCCTGTCACTAAGACTGGAAATAAGAAAAGAACTGGGAGACTTCTCTGAAACCTACATACCAACACATTATTGGTAGACACTAGCATGCGGTATATTTTGGTTATTTTCAGTTCCTCCACTAGGCTGCAAGCTTCTTGAAAGTAGGGACTATGTGTTCATTCATTCATTCACACAGTCAGCAAATAATATTGAGCATCTACTACTGTTCTAAGCACTGTGGACACGGAAGTGAATACAACAGACAAAAGAGACAAAAATTCCTATCCTCAGGGACTAGCTTGCATTCACCCGAGAGGAAACAGACAATATATAGATGAATACATAGCATGTCTTGATGGTGACATGTGATGCCAAGAAAAAAAGCATAAGAGATGCACAATGGACTGGTGTTATCTTATACACGGTGATCATTAAAGACCTGTCTGATAAGGTGAAAATTAAACAAAGACCTCAAGTGAAGGAGCGAGCCATGCAGATAATATGGGGGAGAAACAGCACAGAAGCCAGTGGGCTGGAAGAGAGGGATGAGTAAGAGGGAGAGTGGTGAGAGATGAGGTCAGAGCTATGGCAGGGGACCAGACCATCCAGAGTGCTGAATATCATGGTTAAGACTTTGGATTTACTGAGACAGAACACCACTGGAGCAGAGGAGTGACATGACCTGACTTCTGTGTCAGAAGAATCACTCCACCAGCTGTAGCAGTGAAGACTAGAGGGGTAAGGGCAGAAGCAGGGAGACAAGTTAGGAAGATAAAGCAATAATTCAGGAAAGAGGCAATAATGGGTTAGGCTAAAATAGTACAGTGGAGGGACTTCCCTGGCAGTCCAGTGGTTAGGACGCCAAGCTTCCACTGCAGGTGGCACAAGTTCCATCGCTGGTTGGGGAACTAAGACCCCAGAAGCTGTGCAGCCAAAAAAAGAAAAAAAAAGTGTGCTGAAGGAATGAATAAACAAATGCATTCTTGAACAAGAGCCCTTCCTTTTTGTACTATTTTATGAAAAAGAATACAGACTGCTTCACACCCAGTATATACATAACACTCTGTTTATTGAGAAATGAGAATCACCCAAAAGCAAAAGATTAGGCTTCCCTGGTGGCGCAGTGGTTGAGAGTCCGCCTGCTGATGCAGGGGACACGGGTTCGTGCCCTGGTCCGGGAAGATCCCACATGCCGCGGAGCGGCTGGGCCCGTGAGCCATGGCTGCTGAGCCTGCGCATCTGGAGCCTGTGCTCCGCAACGGGAGAGGCCACAGCAGTGAGGGGCCCCCATACCACAAAAAAAAAAAAAAAAAAAAAAAAAGATTAGGGCAAGAAGTGGAAAAGAAGAATGAAGACTGCAGTACAATTTCAGACCAGAATTCACATCTTGGGAAGTAGGTAGAAAAGGAGGTAATGGGAAAAACATCTGACTAACCCGTATTTATTAGGCAGACACAAGGGAAAGGGTGTGTGTGTGTGCGTGCGCGTGTGCATGCACGCACACAAAGCCTCAGAAAAGATTTAGAGAAATGAGGATCAGAAATGTCCAGTCAGATGACTGGATCCATGCACACGTGGTGATCCTAGAACAATGTAATACTGTACACGACCAAGATATGCTGAAAAATGACTCCCCAACCAGCCTGGGATCCACTAGAAGGCCTTCATCATGGTTTTCGCCCCTGGGATTGCCACCTGAGCCTTACTCCCCACTCTAGAGCCCGGGGGAAGGTATACTCGGCAGGGACGTCCTTCCACCTGCTCCTCTGGGCATTTTTACTGACACTCAGGCCACCAGACATTCCACTCACTGAGGATCTTCGATGTCAATCATCTTCTCATCCAACCTAGTGAGCTCAAGGATCTGAGAAAATGAGAACCAGGAGCCCCATGCCAAGAGATGCAGGGCTCCTGATGGAAAAGCTCAACAAGCAAAACTAAGACCTTTAAGAACACTTTTGTCCTCTCCTTTTAAAAACAGTTGTAATGCACAGGGAGATCTAACTGAGATGATCCTATCAGTACTCACTTTTCTCCCTCAGTAAACACAAACCCCTTAGGAGCAACTTCAACTTTCCCAGGCACTGTGATGCCATCCAATGTATAGTCAGTACCACCAGCCTTTCTAAGAGTACTGCACATTGCTAGATACTCCAACTGTCTAAAATGCCTGTGTTACACTCCCCTACCCCCAGTCCAGGGAGGGCACACAGAGTACAAGCAATCCCACTCTAGTATCTCTCACTTTCTGTAAGCACGGAGGCTCCAAAGAAGGAGAGGAATGGAGGAAGAGGGAAAATTTCACTGGAAGTGCTTTAGGAAGGCCCAAGGTGAATAACATGAAGATGAACGTCATATCACCCAACATAGTTTCTATGAAGAAAAAAAAAAACCTGGGACTTCCCTCGTGGCACAGTGGTTAAGATTCCGCGCTCCCAATGCAGGGGGCCCAGGTTCGATCCCTGGTCCAGGAACTATATCCCACACGCATGCCACGACTAAGAATTCACATGCCACAACTAAGGAGCCCACCTGCCGCAACTAAGACCCGACGCAACCAAATAAATAAATAAATATTTTTTTAAAAAAAGAAAAACCTGAACACATTCATGAAGTTATCTATGTGCAGAGTCCTTCTAGACTTTTAAGACTCCCTCCCTCTCCATCTTTTTCAGTATACTAATCCATATTAATTCAGCAGCAATTTTTTTTAGTGACTTGAAATTATTCCAAAACATTTGAAATACTTTTCACAAAACCATTCCAAAGCATTTGACACACTTCTCACAAAACCATTCTTTTTGAACTCAAATTTCACCAGCTGACGTCATATTTAATTACAGTGCATAACTACAATAACAAGTACAACGAACATAAACAGATATAGGGATAAATATAACTGAGTCTTTGTAAGCACATGATTGGCTGGGAGGCCACATGCTCCGGGGCCTCTCAGGCCCAGCAGCTCACAGAGTAAAAGCAAGTGTTCAGGGCACCAAGTGGTTAAAACAGAGGCTGGGCAAGAGACTGTCCACAGTACATCAGGTTTAAAGCACTGTAAGAAATGTTAGTTGGACTTCCCTGGTGGCGCAGTGGTTAAGAACCCACCTGCCAATGAAGGGGACACGGGTTCGAGCCCTGGCCCGGGAAGATCCCACATGCTGTGGAGCAACTAAGCCTGTGCACCACAACTACTGAGCCTGCGCTCTAGAGCCCGCGAGCCACAACTACCGAAGCGTGCGCGCCTAGAGCCCGTGCTCCACAACAAGAGAAGCCACCGCAATGAGAAGCCCATGCACCACAATGAACAGTAGCCCCCACTTGCCACAACTAGAGAAAGCCCGCGCGCAGCAACAAAGACCCAACACAGCCAAAAATAAATAAATAAATAGATAAACTTATTTAAAAAAAAAAAAGAAATGTTAGTTATCAGGATTGCCCCAACCTAAAGATATTAATTTACCAAAATGTGTCACCATAATTAGTAAAACGTCTAAGGAGGGGGATTTTCCTGCAGTTGATGCTTGCTTATCAACAGGAAAAGTAGCCAGAGGTCTGAAGGAAAGGGAACTCATTTTCATCATGTTGTTTAGTCTGTCCCACTAGCCTCTAAGCTCCCTCACTGTCTGTCTCCTTTTAACTGTATCACAGAACCTGACACTTGGTGAGTGCTCAATAAACTTGCTCAGTAAACTTGCTGGATATGTTCACACACCCTAACCTGGATCAGTATTATAGCTGCTATCACTGCTGGCCTATAAATAAAATTTTCTTGGGTTGGAAAAATGGAATGTTAGAAGGTTTGACTCATGGTCTGTTATCTGCTAATACTTTCCATCTCTTTTTCTTTACATTGTAAGTACGTTTCCTGACATTGGTTAACTAAATTTATAAATCAGGGTCCTAGTCATACTTACATTATTGCTGTATTAATGCTAATAGTATTCTGTAACCTATTCTATCTTGATTAAAGCCATTAGTGCTCATTAAAAAATAAAATTGGGTTGAATGTCCTATTGAGTTTGAATTTCACATTCCCACAATGTGTGGCAGCTAATACTTCCAGTTTCTAGCACTACTACTGAGAACATAAAAGTTCTCCGGGAACTAACAAATTACTTCCCTTCCAACACAATTATATAATCTGAGAGTTGAATGGCACCCTAGAGATTATTTTGTGGTCCAACATCCCTCCCAATTAAGGGTTCCAATCGATAACTACTCAACTTTTGGGGGCAGGGAGGGATGTAAATCTTTAAATCCCACATTACAGAATGCTGCACCTATACAGCATTCTGTATAGGAACACACAAAAGAGCCTATACAGTAGGCTCTTAATTCATATTTGCTTAACTGAACAAATCTAAAATAGGTTCCATTTCATTATTTTCTTATTCTTCCTAGGCTTTAGCTGTAACATCTACTGAATCTGAATGAAAGATCTGCATCAATCTTCTGCTCATTAACCAATGTTCAAAAAGAAATTCAGTAAACTCCATGATCAGTCAAGTGTTTTAACAATGATGCTGCTTGTACCAGTACATAAAACTTTAACAGAAAATGGAAAATCAAGTCTTCATTACTTTGCTTATGATCTATAAAGGGTTTCCAACTTACCCAAAATACTCACGTGTTCTCAATTTCTAGTATGATTTTTTTAACAAAGTCTTGCATCATTCATACAAGTGAATTATACACCCTTCTACTTATAATTGGGGTGCTCACAGATTTAACCACAGTGTTATAGTAAGACATGTTATTATGTTAATTAGTTTTCTCTCCAGTTAACAGCCTGTCATCTCATCTGATTTCCCATAATATGATATGACAATGAAGAGAACAAAGCCTCTGGAGCAGTAAACATCGCCAATAATTTTACTTTACTCAAGCATATATTCCAAAACAAGTACATAATTTACGGCAAGGCCCTGCTTAACAGGCTATTACAATGCATCTGTTTTGAGGACTTTTACAATATATTCTAGGACACAAGTATACATTTCCAAATGCAGTTTCCTACTGTTTTGCTGAAGGGGAACACACAAAATCTCTCAACAGCACAATCACAGTGCTTTTAACTTTTTTTTTCCAGGCAATAAATTCCCACTTCCTCCTAAATATATTTGGACAGCAACTTCTGGCAACCCATCTGTGTCTTTCATCATAACTTCTTTTCATAACTAACGGGTCAAGTTCTTTTCTCCCCATTTCAACACGATGTACTGTACTTGCAGCCCTGCCACGATAGCCCACTGCTGAATGCCGGAATACAGCATATTGAATTTCACTGTCCTTTATTGTTTCCAGTTTAACTGCCATTTTACCACCATACACACGAGAGAAACGCGTTCCCACAGGCATCTTATGAATTTCCGAAGCAGCTATTCTGTGAGGATTTACAAAACATTTGCCTTCTCTGAATTCCCTTTATCATCACAGAAACGGCTGTGAGGAGCTGAGATTTTTTTAAGTACCCTATGCAAAAAGAAACTGATTTTAAGCACTTCTATTCTGCAAGCAAATTTAATCCTAAAGGCCTTCCTATAGGGCAGTGGAGGAATGTCAGGGCAAAGATCTTAAATACCGCTTTTGGCCTTCCTAATTAAAATGAAAAATTTTCAACACACAAATATTATCTAATCAAATGTCCTTTCTTCTCAGGCTACACCCTAAGGGCTACCCAGAGCAGTGTAAAATAAACAACTGGCTTTGGCTTTTGCACAACGCCCTAAATCTTCCTAAGACACCCCCACTCCGGCTCACAGACGCACATAATCCCTGGCAAACCCCCAACCTGCCAATGAAGTGGACTCTTTCTCTGTCACAAAGGGCCGGCCCGCGCCTCGTGCACGGAGGCCTCTACACACATGTGCTGGGCTGACAAGTGCGGAGCTGCCCTTTCTGGATCCAAAGCTGCAGGCCTGGACCGAAAGCCACACGCT
>NW_006787905.1:289368-297730 GCF_000442215.2 Lipotes vexillifer | reverse complement strand
CCACCCACTGCCTTCTACCCGCCGCCACTCTCCCCAGTGACAGGCGGCCCGCTCCGAAGTGCCCCAGCCGCCCGCCCGGCCCGTGCCGCATGGCCACGATCAGACCCACTTCCCCTCCGCCCACCGTCCTCTTTCCTTCCTCCTCTTCCTCGCCTCAGGAAATTCCGTCGGAACTTCATTGGGGCCGACAGGAGCGGTCCAACCCGGGGCCCGGGCAAACCCTCTCCAGCGGCCGCGCCCCCCCGCGCCTCGGCCCGAGGCGGCCACCGACCCCGGGGACCCCAGGCCCGCCCGGCCCGGCGCCTCACCTCCTCCTCACTCTCGCTACGGAAACATAGGCACGCGGCCCGCTTCTTGTAGCCGTCGCCGTCATAGGTGCGGGTCTGGTTCGACTTGAGCTTCATCATCCTCCGGGCCCGGGTGGGGGTGAGGTGCGGGTCGCTGGAGTCGAGGGTGGGGAGTCCGCTCCAGACGGCCGCGCGCGCGCGCGCCCCCGGCTCGGCCAAGGGAAACAGGGAAGGGGTGCCGCTTCTCCGCTACACGGCTCCGCCGCTGGCCCGCCGCGGCCGCCTCATTTCCCCCGGCCCAGGCCCCGCGCCGTCGCCGCTGTCACGACTGCCGTCGCCGCTGCCGCCACGGCCGCCGCCCCCTCTGCCGCCGCCACCCCGGACGACGACTGCGTCGCCATCTTGGGCGCGCTGCGTCAGGGGCGTAAAGCCGCGCCGGCCTGCCGGACGGCCGCGCGCTCGCAGCGCAGGCCGCGTTCGGGAATCGCGCCCTCCCATTCCGCGCGGCGTAAACGAGCGTATGGAATGAGAGGGCCGCGCGACTAGAGGTGGCTTTTACGCCAATAGCGTAGAGGTGGGGACGGTGAGGCGCGCTTGGAGACAGCCGGGGGAAAAGGGATGCGGGTGCAGGGCCGCCCAGCTCCGCTGAGGAGGGGGAAGCGAGGATTTGCCCAGGGTCACGGCGCCCGGGCCTTGGCTTTGCCCATCCGTCTGGGAGCGGGTGAGGGGGAAGGTCTAGAGGTAGAGGTGGGATGCAGTTAAACGCAACGGAGAGCGCAACCTGAGATGCCTGGATTAAGCACTGCAGGGAAACGGGGGGGCGGCGGGGTGGGGGTGGGGTGCATTGACATCCAGAAGCTCTGGACGTCTTATGGGCTGGGGCATGTAGTACATTGAAAGAACAGATGTTTATCCTGCATTCCTTTATTGGTGCAAAAAAGCAAATGCTTCCTCTTTAGGTATACAGGAGGGCCAGAAAATGTGTGTGTGTACGTGTGTGTATGTGTACACACATTGCAAATCATAAGGCATCATCGTATTGGGCAGTAAAGGAGGAGGATATATTGTGGTGTCAAACAGATTCTCCAGGGAAGGATATACAGCCAGATGCCCTCCAGCAAGGAAAAGGGAGTATGACTTGTGAAAGTTCTCAGCAGCCCAGACCAAACCTAGTACCATGCTGATGCCCTGGACATGCTGAAAATCATGTGCAGGATTTGTCTGTGAATTGCTTATTACCCTTTTTTGAATTTGCTTATATTTAGCATAGTCAGAAAAGATCGGGATTTGAAACCAAACAAACCTAGGTTGGAATCTCATTTACATAATTTGTTTACCCCTGAAAATAGAGATAATAAACTCATTTGGCACCTGGCACATAGTACTCACTCGATACATTGTAACTACAGGCATACCTAAATTTATTGTGCTTTGCTTTGTTTTTTTACAAATTGAAGGTCTGTGGCAACCCTGCACTGAGCAACTTTTATCCAATTGCAATTTTTCCAACAGTATTTGCTCACTTCTTGTCTCTGTGTCACATTTTGGTAATTCTTGAAATATTTCAAACTTTTTCATTATCCTATGAGCAGTGATCTTTGAAGTTACTACCACAACTTGCTGAAGGCTCATAAGATGGTTAGCATTTTTTAGTAATGAAGTATTTTAAAATTGATACATATATATATTTTTTAGACATAATGCTATCGCACACTTAATAGATTACAATATAGTATAAACGCATGCCATAGGAAACCAAAAATTCCTGTGACCTGCTTTATTGCAATATTTGCTTTATTGCATGGTCTGGAACTGAACCAGCAATATCTTCAAGGTATGCCTGTAATGTTATTGACATTTCACTAAGCCCTTGACACATAAGATATGGAATTTCAGTTAGTTTTAGTCAATCTTCATGTGACAGAATTCCCAAAATCTTGGTCATTTTGCTTGTCTTTCTAGCCTTCTCCTCTGCCATATGTCTCTAATTTAAAAAAAAGAAAGATAAAGCCCAAAGTTCTGATTGTAGAAATACTGTAACATGCCCACTGTCAAAAATTTGAAAAAAACACAGTATTTTTATTTTATTTTATTTATTTTTGGCTGCACTGGTTTCTGTTACTGCGCGTGGGCTTTCTCTCGTTGCGGCAAGCAGGGGCTACTCTTCGTTGCAGTGTGCAGGCTTCTCATTGCGGTGGCTTCTCTTGTTGCAGAGCACAGGCTCTAGGCATGCAGGCTTCAGTAGTTGTGGCTCACGGGATCTAGAGCACAGGCTCAGTAGTTGTGGCGCACAGGCTTAGTTGCTCCGTGGCATGTGGGATCTTCCCGGACCAGGGATCAAACCCATGTCCCCTGAATTGGCAGGGGGATTTTTAACCCCTGCCCCACCAGGGAAGTCCCCATAGTATTTTTTTTTTTTTTTCTTTCTTGCGTTATGCGGGCCTCTCACTGTTGTGGCCTCTCCCATTTGCGGAGCACAGGCTCCGGACGCGCAGGCCCAGTGGCCATGGCTCACGGGCCCAGCCGCTTCGCGGCATGTGGGATCTTCCCGAAACGGGGCACGAACCCGCGTCTCCTACATCGGCAGGCGGACCCTCAAGCACTGCGCCACCAGGGAAGCCCCCCCATAGTATTTTTTTAATTTAAAAAAAAACAAACTTATGGGGGGGATGTGAGGGGAATGACACTTGACTTTTAAAAAAACCCTAAATTATGGATATCTTTGAGCACATTCTGTAGAGATTTGTATCCTGCTTTTTTTCTGGTCTTTTCCATGTCATTTAGGGTTTTTTTTAAAATACCATTTCTAATTACTACCCAATAGTCCATCATAGGGATGAACCATCAATTTTACCATTTCCCTACTGTTAGAAGCTTAGGTTGTATCCTCTGTTTCATTAGAACAGCAACAAACATCCCTGTACATAAATTCTTGTCTCTGACTCAGATAGTTCCTCAAGGTAATTTCCCAGAGGCGGATAAGGGAGGTAGGAACACACTTATGGCTCTTGCTGCTTTTCGTCAAAGGCTTCCCAGAAAAGTTGTATGAGTACAATTACACCAGTGGCTAGAGAGCTACACCATACCGTCTGCCACTTTCATAAGGTAGAGAGCAGAACTGCAAATGGCATTCCAGGTTTCAGCACACCAGAGTAAAGATAATAAGCAAGTTAAATTGTCACATCTTTGAAGGCAGGCACTGTGTCTCATTTACCTGGATATCTCCACCTCCTAGCACAGGACTTTGTCCAAAATAAGAGCTCAGTAAATGGTGATTGACTAGATGGATGGAGGTTTTCTGTTGGTTTCTAATTCCTTCTCCACCTTTTGTGGGCCTCTTTAGTTGCAAGAACTCACTAGATCGCTCCCAGATCCCTTGCCTTAATAGTAATAATTAATTTTTCTTCATTCAGGAAACATTAACCAGGACTTCCTTGGTGGCGCAGTGGTTAAGAATCCTCCTGCCAATGCAGGGGACACAGGTTCGACCCTGGTCCAGGAAGGTTCCACATGCCGTGGAACAACTAAGCCTGTGTGCCACACTACTGAGCCCTCATGCCACAACTACTGAAGCCTGTGCACCTAGAGTCCGTGCTCTGCAAAAAGAGAAGCCATTGCAGTGAGAAGCTTGCGCACCACAATGAAGACCCAAGAAGACCCAATGCAGCCAAAAATAAAATAATTAAAAAAAAAAAAAAGGAAACATTAACCAAAGAATTGCACCCTTTCCTGGAAGATAATGGGTAAATACTAGATTTAAATTCATAAAATAATTGCACTTATTAACATTACTCCAGTTAAATTCTTCTCTGAAAGTCCTATAAGAAAAAATTAATATGTAAAATGTTGCCTTTTACCCTATGACCATAGTAAAGGGTAAGGTAACTCTTCAGGTGCCTAAGCCAGAAAGCTGGGAGTCAATATATCTCCTACCTTCCATCCCATTGATAATAAACTCCAATGCTTCTGCCTTCTGGACATCCTCAACCCCTTCCCTCTTTGCCCTCTGCCATTACTTCATTAGGATTCTCCCTCTTGCTTAAACAGTGTTCTTCTTGGCTCCCATCCAGCCCTGTTCAGCCCCATTCACCCACTGCAGCAAGAGGAATCCTTCCCAAATGAAGATCTGAGTAAGTCATGGCCTTGATTAAACACCTACATTTGCAAGCCACACAGTGTGGCCAAAAAATTAACAAATAAAATAAGGAAAAAAAAAATATTTTGGGGAATTCCTTGGTGGTCCAGTGGTTAGGATTCCACGCTTCCACTGCAGGGGACACGGGTTCTATCCCTGGTCGGGGAACTAAGATCCCTCAAGCCATGCGGCAAGGCCAAAGAAAACCAAACAAACAAAAAAAGAAACACCTACAGTTGCTCCTCAGTGATTTGAAGAAGATAAAATCCAAATTCTACCAGAAAATACAAGACCCTGCCGACCTTACTCTATAGTCATTCTGAACTACCTGTGGTTTCTTTTTTTTTTTGAACTAACTATGGTTTCTTGAACCTCCAGACAGCCTTGCAAGTTTTTGAACATGCTTCCTTGCTGTCTGGAGGACTCGTCTTCCAAAACCCTCACACATTCCATTGTCCCTCTACTCCCACCCAGAGACCAAATTATATTTATATTCTTCAGAACTCAGGTTAAAAGCCCTCCTAACTGCCTTTATGCTTCCCACTGGCCTAGGTTTGTCCTGCTTTGTTATATTATTTGTCACATATTGTTGTCATTGTTTTCTTGCCAATCTCATATTTCAGATTTCTTGAAGGCAGGGTCTGTGTCTCACCTATCATTGCTTATCTTGCTCAGCAGTTATCCCAGGACCTGACACAGACACATCTCAAAAAAAAGAAAAATTGTTAATGGAAGAACAGCTGTTGCCCTTCTAGAACCTGACCTTTAGTAGAGTGCTCAATCACTTGCCCAGTATAGAATGAGACTCACCTGTCTATAGGAATATCCCCTATGACACACCTAAAATCCATCTTCTGAATGAAGATCACACAGCATTCTCCTGATTACACATTTTGGAGATCATCTGTAGCAAATTTTTAGAGCCAATCCTGGATGAAATGGCAAATAAAACAGAAAACTGGTTTTCACAGGTTCCTTACTCCATCCTGCTCCCTTAACATGCCTCTCACTCCTCCTGCCTCCCAGGACTACCTTGTCCACCCATTAAGTCCCCCAGGAGCACCTTCTGCTTCTGATCTTTGCTTTTGTATTTGTTACCTTTTGCTCCCCAAAACATAGTAGCTTAAAACATGAATCATTTCTAATTTCTCATGGTTTCTATGGGGTAAGAATCCTGGAGTGGCTTGGCTGAGTGGTTCTGGTGTGGTGTCTCTCATAAGGTTGCAGTCAGATGTTGGCTGGGGCTGCAGTCATCTGAAGGTGTGACTGGAGTAGGAGGATCCACTTCTGGTTGGAAGTCCATCTTTCTGTGAGGACTTCTCCATGGGGCTGCTTGAGCATCCTCATGCCATGGTGGCTGGATTCCTCCCAAAAAGAACAGTACAATATCCCAAGACTGAACTGCAATGCCTTCTATGACCTAGCCTTGAAAGTCACACATTATCGGTTCCATAGCTTTCTACTGATCACGTTAAGTCAGCCTGACTCAATGTGGGAGGGGGTTACACAAAGACACGAATAGCAGGATGCAAGGATCATTGGGGGCCATATGAGAAGCTACCTACCACACCTTTAATAAAAGTTGCCTGGGCTTCCCTGGCGGTGCAGTGGTTGAGAGTCCGCCTGCCGATGCAGGGCACATGGGTTCGTGCCCCCGTCCGGGAAGATCCCACATGCCGCAGAGCAGCTGGGCCCATAAGCCATGGCCACTGAGCCTGCACATCCGGAGCCTGTGCTCTGCAACGGGAGAGGCCACAACAGTAAGAGGCTGAAGTACCGCAACAACAACAAAAAAAGTTGCCTGACCTGTAATTCATTCATTCATCGCCCATATGTCCCAGACAGTATACTTAACAGTGGGAAAGGAGATAATTCTTGAGAAGTGGCTACCCTTCCTTAGGTGATAATGGGTGCTAATAGATTTAAATCAAATAAATTAATCCTAACAAATATGTCATTCTACTAAAAATGTTCAATTTTCTAAAAGTCCTGTAGGGTAAAGCTCTAATAAATATATTTCAAACTCCACATTAGGCCTGAGGGTAAATTTTTTAATAGAGCTAGGGAATCAAACATGCTTACTCATCCCTTCCATGGGGCTAGTCACAAGTTTTGACCCATGCCTACACCTACTTTGACGTCACTACATTTACCTCTATGTGGTTCTAGCCCTTCTCACCTGACGAGGATTTTTTTCCTGTCTGCTTCAGAAATGGAATACCATCAGAGGTAGAGACATTTCAAGAAAACTTAACAGTTGGGACATTCCTGGTGGTCCAGTGGTTAAGACTCTGCCCTTCCACTGCAGGGGGCAAGGGTTCAATCCCTGGTCAGGGAAGTAAGATCCCTCATGCCACAGGGCAACTAAGCCTGCACACCACAACTACAGAGCCCTTGCACCACAACTGGAGAGAAGCCCACATGCTGCAACAGAAGATCCTGCATGCCACAACTAAGACCCGATGCAGCCAAAAGTAAATAAATAAATAAATAAATATTTTTTAAAAATTAGCATCAAAACCCTCCCCTAAAATAGACATCATCAAAATTTAAAACTTCTGCTTGTCAAAGGACATCATTAAGAAAATAATAAACAAGACATCATATATAAAAAACAAATGACTGTTATCCAAGATGTATTTTTATATTTACAGAAATCAACAATAAAACAAAAAACACCCCAATTTTAAAAAATGGAAAATATAATTGAACAGATGCTTCACAAAATAAGAAAAAAATGCTCAACAAGCACATAGAAAAATGTTTAAGATCATTATTAGGTAACTATAAATTAAAACTACAATGAGATACAATGTCACACTCATTAGAATGAATAAAATGAAAAAGACTTACAACAGCAAATGTTGACTATGCTGTGGAGCAAATGAAACTCTGATACAATGGTTGTGTGCTGGTTGTACAATGAAACACTACTCCAAAGAACCTTTTGGAAAATTCTTATTAAGTTAGGCAGATCTAGCCTATGACCCAGCAATTCCACTCCTAGGCATTTACCCAACAGAAGTTAAGACAAATGTTCACAAAAACTTAACAAAAGAATGTTCACGACAGCCTTATTCATAATAACCCCAAGCTGGAAGTTGCCCAAATGTCAAAAGGAAAATAGACAAATAATGGTATATTTGTGCAATGGAATACTACTCAACAATAAAATAAATTACTGATATGTGCAACAATATGGATAAATTCCAAAAACACTATAAGTGAAAGAAGCTAGTCATTTTGAAAAGTGTATATTATAGAAATACAGTTCTATAAAATCTAAATACAGACCAAACAAATCTGTGGTGATAGTAATCTGACAGTGGTTGTAGGAATGCTGGGGAAGGATTTGGCTGGAAAAGGGCAGGACAAAACATCCCAGGGGGATAAAAATGTTTTATCTCCTGTTTTAGGCAGTGACTATATAGGAGTATGGATTGTCAAAACTCAATGATCTGAATATCTAAAATCTGTGCATTTTTATTGTATATTCATTACATTTTAATTTAAAGGGCTAAAAATCAATGATTTTTAATATCCTAGAAGAAAACAATTAGAAAATAAAATTAAAAAAATAACAATTCCATTTAAAATACCATTAGAATACTCCGGAATGAATTTAACAAAAGATTTTGCACTAAAAATTACAAAACATAGTTGAGACAGATTGAAGAAAATCTAAATGAATGGAGAGATATACCATGTTAATGGATTGAAAGACTTGAGCACGTTAAGAAGTTAATTCTCCCCAAATTGATCTGTATATTCAAAGCAATCCTAATCAAAGTCATGTCCACGTTGTAATCCCTAGAATCTATGAATACATCACCTTTCACAGAAAAGGGGACTTTGCAGATGTGATTAAGTTAAGGATCTTGAGATGGGGATATTAACCTGCATTACCTGGGTGGGCCCAATGTAATCATACGGGTCCTTA
>NW_006787905.1:287410-289358 GCF_000442215.2 Lipotes vexillifer | reverse complement strand
GAAAGAGGGAGACAGGAGAGTCAGAGACAGACAAAAAGATGTGATGACAGAAGTAGAGGTCAGAGGGAGAGAGATTTAAAGATGCTGGCTCTAAGATGTTGGAAGGGGACTTCCCTGGTGGCACAGTGGTTAACAATCCACCTGCCAATGCAGGGGACATGGGTTTGATCCCTGGTCGGGGAAGATCCCAAACACCGTGGAGCTACTGAGCTTGCACACCACAACTACTGAAGCCCGAGCACTCTAGGGCCTGCGTGCCACAACTACTGAGCCCATGTGCTGCAACTACTGAAGGCTGTGTGCCTAGAGCCCATGCTCTGCAACAAGAGAAGCCACTGCAATAAGAAGCCTGTGCACCACAACGAAGAGTAGGCCCTGCTTGCCACAAGTAGAGAAAGCCCACGTGCAGCAACAAAGACCCAACACAGCCAAAAATAAATTAAAAAATTAAAAAAAGAAAAAAAGATGTTGGAAGGGGTCATGGAATGCAGGTAGCTTCCAGAAGCTGGAGAAGGCAAGAAAACAGATTCTCCCCAAAGCAGCAAGAGGAACACAGCCCTGCTGACCCATTTAGGACTTCTGACCCCTAGAAAAGTAAGATAATAAATTTGTGTTGTTTTAGGCCACTAAATGTGTGTGAATTTGTTACAGCAGCAATAGGAAACTAACACACCTAGCAAAAATGAAAACATGTCCACAAAAGGACCTGTACAAAATGTACACAGCTGCTTTATTCGTAACAGCCAAACAACACAGAAGTCCATCTGTGATAGGGGGTGCATTAACTGGGAAGAGACATAAGAGAATTTTATGGGAAAGTGAAATATTCTGCATCCGGATAAGGGTGTCAGTGCCCTCCAGGTCAAAACCAAGCATATACCTGTAGTTGAACAAGTTGGGATTTTTGCTCCTTACAATGATGGAAAACACATACCATGGAGAAGCATAGAGCATCTCAGAAAGGTGATTTTTAAAATGCCTAAGGTGATTTGGGGGAGGTTTTAAGGAAACAGGGCTTTGTTCTGGATCAGATGCTGTCAGGAAGCAGGGTAACCCTATGATTGGGTATCTTAAAAAGTCTTTCCTAGAAGAAGGAAGAACATGACTAAAGACATAACATAGAGAAGCAGTCCCTCATATCATCTGAGAGAGGGGCATGCTTTATATTTTAGTGCTTTGTACAGTTAACTTGTTTTGGTCTGTGCTTAGACAGAATTATAAAGTTTTTTAACTCTGAGTCACAAAGTCACCTTGTTTGATGCTGATGTTTGATGACATTGTTTATATCCAACAGGAGAGTGACATGGCCTCAACTGTGAGTGCCAGGCCAACTTCTAACATGCCAAGGCCTAGCTATAAGGGTCAGGCCAGTTCCTGGATGTCAGGGACTGCTTTTCTCCTTCTCAGAAAAGTGAGTTACATGGTTGTATCCATTTGTCAAAAGGGTGGAGTTAAGATTTGTATATTACAAGGTCAGGTGGACCCCGAATGCCTGTATAAAGAAAATCAGACTCTTCAATATATGCAAATCAATCAATGTGATACACCATATTAACAAACTGAAGGATAAAAACCATATGATAATATCAACAGATGCAGAAAAAGCTTTTGACAAACTCCAACACCCATTTATGATAAAAACCCTCCAGAAAGTAGGCAGAGAGGGAACTAACCTCAACATAATAAAGGCCATATATGACAAACCCACAGCCAACATCGTTCTCAATGGTGAAAAACTGAAACCATTTCCACTAAGATCAGGAACAAGACAAGGTTGCCCACTCTCACCACTATTATTCAACATAGTTTTGGAAGTTTTAGCCACAGCAATCAGAGAAGAAAAAGAAATAAAAGGAATCCAGGGGCTTCCCTGGTGGCGCAGTGGTTGAGAGTCCGCCTGCCAATGCAGGGGACACGGGTTCGGGCCCTGGGCCGGGGAGAGCCCACA
>NW_006787905.1:287072-287354 GCF_000442215.2 Lipotes vexillifer | reverse complement strand
GCAACGGGAGAGGCCACAACAGTGAGAGGTCCGCGTACCGCAAAAAAAATGAAAATAAAAAAAAAAAATCTTCAAAGGAGAGGGCTTCCCTGGTGGCGCAGTGCTTGAGAGTCCGCCTGCCGATGCAGGAGACGCGGGTTCGTGCCCCGTTTCGGGAAGATCCCACATGCCGCGGAGCGGCTGGGCCCGTGAGCCATGGCCACTGAGCCTGCGCGTCCGGAGCCTGTGCTCCGCAAATGGGAGAGGCCACAACAGTGAGAGGCCCGCATAACGCAAGAAAAA
>NW_006787905.1:240727-286722 GCF_000442215.2 Lipotes vexillifer | reverse complement strand
ATACAAACAGATGGAGAGATATACCATGTTCTTGGATTGGAAGAATCAACATTGTGAAAATGACTATACTACCCAAGACAATCTACAGATTCAATGCAATCCCTATCAAACTACCAATGGCATTTTTCACAGAACTAGAACAAATAATTTCACAATTTGTATGGAGACGCAAAAGACCCCAAATAGCCAAAGCAATCTTGAGAAAAAAAAATGCAGCTGGAGGAAACAGGCTCCCTGACTTCAGACTATACTACAAAGCTACAGTAATCAAGACAGTATGGTACCGGCACAAAAAATATATATAGATCAATGGAACAGGATAGAAAGCCCAGAGATAAACCCACACACATATGGTCAACTAATCTATGACAAAGGAGGCAAGGATATACAATGGAGAAGAGACAGCCTCTTCAATAAGTGGTGCTGGGAAAACTGGACAGCTACATGTAAAAGAATGAAATTAGAACACTCCCTAACACCATACACAAAAATAAACTCAAAATGGATTAAAGACCTAAATGTAAGGCCAGACACTATAAAACTCTTAGAGGAAAACATAGGCAGAACACTCTTTGACAGCAAGATCCTTTTTTGATCCACCTCCTAGAGTAATGGAAATAAAAACAAAAATAAACAAATGGGACCTAATGAAACTTAAAAGTTTTTGCACAGCAAAGGAAACCATAAGCAAGGCAAAAAGACAACCCTCAGAATGGGAGAAAATATTTGAAAATGAAGCAACCAACAAAGGATTAATCTCCAAAATATACAGGCAGCTCATGCAGCTCAATATCAAAAGAACAAAAAACCCAATTCAAAAATGGGCAGAAGACCTAAATAGACATTTCTCCAAAGAAGATATACAGATTGCCAACAAACACATGAAAGGATGCTCAACATCACTAATCATTAGAGAAATGCAAATCAAAACTACAATGAGGTATCACTTCACAACTGTCAGAATGGCCATCTTCAAAATATCTACAAACAATAAATGCTGAAGAGGGTGCGGAGAAAAGGGAACCCTATTGCACTGTTGGTGGGAATGTAAATTGATACAGCCACTATGGAGAACAGTATGGAGGTTCCTTTAAAAACTAAAAATAGAACAACCCAGCAATCCCACTACTGGGCATATACCCTGAGAAAACCATAATTCAAAAAGAGTCATGTACCACAATGTTCACTGAAGCACTATTTACAATAGCCAGGACATGGAAGCAACCTAAGTGTCCATTGACAGATGAATGGATAAAGAAGATGTGCCACATATATACAATGGAATATTACTCAGCCATAAAAAGAAATGAAACTGAGTTATTTGTAATGAGGTGGGTAGACAAACTGTAGTACATCCACATAGTGGAATACTACTCAGCAACAGAAAGGAATAAACTACTTAGTCAGGCAGCATCATGGATGAATCTCAAAACCATATGCTGGGACTTCCCTGGTGGTGCAGTGGTTAAGAATCCGCCTGCCGATGCAGGGGACACGAATTCGAGCCCTGGTCCAGGAAGATCCCACATGCCGCGGAGCAACTAAATCCGTGAGCCACAACTACTGAGCCTGTGCTTAGAGCCCGCTAGCTACAACTACTGAAGCCTGCGCACCTAGAGCCCGTGCTCCACAACAAGAGAAGCCTCCGTAGTGAGAAGCGTGCACTACAACGAAGAGTAGCCCCCACTCGCTGCAACTAGAGAAAGTCTGTGCACAGCAATGAAGACCCAACACAGCTAAAAAATATAATAAATAAATTAATTAATTAAAAACAACCATATGCTGAGCAAAAGAAGTCAGACACAAAAGGGGACATACTGGAACTTCCCTGGTGGTCCAGTGGGTAAGACTCCACACTCCCAGTGCAGGAGGCCTGGGTTTGATCCCTGGTCAGGGAACTAGATCCCGCATGCATGCTGCAACTAAGAGTTCGCATGCCACAACTAAGAGCCCGCACGCCGCAGGAAGATATTGCCTGTCGTAACTAAGACCCGGCATAGCCAAAATAAATAAGTAAAGAAATAGGGGGAAGAAAAGGACATACTGTATGGTTCCAGTTTTCTGATATTCTGGAAAAGGTAAAATTATGGAGACTAAGAACACTGACTGTCAGAGTGCTGACCACACAGGGGCAACATAGGGGACCTTTTTTAGGGTGATGGAAAAGTTCCATAGCTTTGCTGTGACAGTGGTTACATGCCTATATGTTTATCAAAACTGAGAACTGGGCTTTGCTGGTGGCGCAGTGGTTGAGAGTCCACCTGCCGATGCAGGGGACACGGGTTCATGTCCCGGTCCGGGAAGATCCCACATGCCGTGGAGCGGCTGGGCCCGTGAGCCATGGCCGCTGAGTCTGCGCGTCCGGGGCCTGTGCTCCACAATGGGACAGGGCACAACGGTGAGAGGCCCGCGTACCGCAAAAAACAAACAAACAAAAAAACAATCAAGTTAGGGGTAAGAGGGCAGTGGGTATAGGGATTGATGTAACAAGAGTGGCAGAATGTTGATGACTGTTGAAGCCCGGTGGTGGATATATGGTGGTTTATTACACTCTTATGTTTACCTTACATATGCTTGAAATTTTCCATAATATATATATTTTTTTAACACAAGGGGAAATCTCTGCGATGGAGGCCAAGATGTCAGAGTCAGTTGACTGTTCATCCCTCCCTCCCCTTCCTCGTACACTCTTTGCACATTAATGAACTGATGACCCTAGATTCTCAAACTGACCTCCTGCTTCTCATGCACTTAAATAAACTAGAATAATTTTCTTTGATATTTCTTGCTGGTACTCTTCAGAATTTTTTAATGTTATTTGATTTGTGGCTTTTACAAGTTTTGCTCCATTTTGAGGTCTCTTTATTCCCTCAGCTTGGGTATTCTCTCCCATTTAATATTTATTTTTAAAGATGCCTTTCTCCTCACAATGGCCTCTTTGATATGTCAGTAAACCATGCAGGGCTTATTTTTCAAGTGGCTGTTCTTTTGGATTTGTGCCATGCATTTATCACGGGCTTCCAATAAAGCACTTTTAATAGAAATGGGCTCCAGGCTTTCTATGGGCTGTAACTTTTTAAACAATTCCTTTCATTTCTCTCCCCTTAATGCCCTCATTCTGTCCTAGTTTCCCTTTCTAAAACTGAGCAATCAAATGATGGATTTCCCCCCCTCCCCATGCCCGTTAGCAGGCTGAATGTGTACTGTGGTCACTATTGACTGAGTGGTTTACCCATGACCACTCAGTGCCCCAGTGTGGTCACTGCACAGACCCAGATTCAGCCTACAATTTCCTGCAGTGGGGATTCAAGTGTTTGCCAAGCATCCAGCACTCCTGGCTACATCAGTCCTCACCTTTATATTGTTAATTGGCTTACTATCAATCTACAGGATAAAATCCCAACTCTCACACCTATTAGACTGGCTAAAATAATAAAACTGAACAGACCAAGTACCCATGAAGATGAAAGCAACTGAAACTCATATGCTATTGGCAGGAAATGTAAAATTTAAGACTCTGTACTCCCGACGCAGGAGGCCCAGGTTCAATACCTCATCAGGGAGCTAGATCTCACATGCGTGCTGTAACTGAGACGTCCGCATGCTGCAACTAAGAGTCTGCATGCCGCAAGGAAGATCACTTTAGAAAACTTTCCACTTTGGAAAAGTTTGGCCATTCCTCAAAATGTTACAGAATGACCCATTTAGTAATATATACTTAGGAACTCCATTCTTAAGTATATACCCAAGAGAAGTGAAAATACATGTCCACACAAATGAACGTGAATGTTCTTAGTAGCATTAGTCACAATAGCCCAAAACAGGAAGCAACCCAAATGCTCACTAACAGGTAAATGGTTTAAAAATTGTGCTATATCCATACAATGGAATACTACTTAGCAACAAAAAGGAACTTGATACACGCAATGATTCTGATGAATCTCAAAACGATGTTGCTAAGAAGCCAGTCTATAAAAGGGTGCATACTGTATAATTCCATTTTTATAAAACTCTAGAAAATGCAAACTAACCTATACTGACAGAAAGCAGATCAGGCAGAAAGCCTGGGGATGGGGTGAGGGATTACCAATCATTGTCTTGATTTCACGGGCTTATACATGTCAAAATTTATCAGACTGTACACTCTAAATACAGGCATATCTCATTTTACAGCGTTTCACAGATACTGCGTTTTTTACAAATTGAAGGTTTGTGGCAACCCTGCGTCAAGCAAATCTATCAGCGCCATTTTTCCAAACAGCATTTGCTCGCTTCATGTCTTTGTCACATTTTGTCAATTCTTGCAACATTTCAAACTTTATTATTATTTATTATGGTGCTCTGTGATCAGTGATCTTTGATGTTACTACTATGCCTCACTAAAGGCTCAGATGATGGTTAGCATTTCTTAGCAATAAAGCTTTTTAAAATTTTTTAAATTAAAAAAAATTTTTTTTTGGCTGCGTTGGGTCTTCGTTGCTGCGCATGGGCTTTCTCTAGTTGCAGCGAGTAGGGGCTACTCTGCATTGTGGTGCACAGGCTTCTCATTGCAGTGGCTTCTCTTGTCATGAAGCACGGGCTGTAGGCATGCGGGCTTCAGGAGTTGTGGCACACGGGCTCGGTAGTTGTGGCTCGCAGGCTCTAGAGCACAGGCTTAGTAGTTGTGGTGCACGGGCTTAGTTGCTCCACGGCATGTGGGATCGTCCCAGACCAGGGCTCAAACCTGTGTGCCCTGCATTGGCAGGTGGATTCTTAAACACTGCTCCACGAGGGAAGTCCCAAGCATTTTTAAATTAAGATATGTACATTGTTTTTTAGACACAATGCTATTGCACACTTAATAGCATATCATAACTTTCATATGCACTGCGAGACCAAAATATTCATGTGACTCATTTTATTGCAATATTCACTTTATTGCAGTGGTCTGGCACTGAGCCTGCAATATCTCTGAAGTATGTCTGTATATGTATATTATTACATGTCAATTATACCTCAACAAAGCTGAAAGAAAGTAAGTAAAAGAATAAAAATAATACAAAGCTGAAAGAAAGTAAGTAAAAGAATAAAAATAATACAAAGCCGAAAGAAAGTAAGTAAAAGAATAAAAATACAAACTCCTAGACTTGGGGAAGGGAGCCCCAGGCTGCTTCTCCAGTTACTCTGTGAGACATCACCTGGGCCATCCTCATGCTACTTTAGTTCAAACTGTAAGAATTCAGCTCAGAAGGTCATAGTGGCCCACTATGGGAGGACTTCCTCTTGATAATATTTGCTTCCCTCGTCCCCAGAAGTCACCAGTTAAATTCCAACCATAGCCACTGGACCACTTACCACTTGGTGTATGTTTCTAGGTCTGTCTCCCCAACTCTGGCAGAACCTCCACGGTCAGGATGTGTCACAGTCACTTTTGCATTCCCAATTTAGGCTACTGCAGAGATTTTTGTTGTCCCCACCAGTGTTCTTTCTACAGAAGGGGGAGGCTTCTCAGAGATAACTCCCTCCAGGACATCATTCACGCAGTGAACAATTACAAAGGAGCTACTGGATAACCAACAAGGACCTACTGTATAGCACAGGGAACTCTGCTCAATATTATGTAACAACCTAAATGGGAAATTGTATAACTGGATCACTTTGTTGTACACCTGAAACTATCACAACACTGTTAATCGACAATACTCCAATATAAAATAATAAAAAGTTAAAAAAAAAAAGACTAGGGACTTCCCTGGTGGTCCAGTGGGTAAGACTCCACGCTCCCAATGCAGGGGGCCTGGGTTCAATCCCTGGTCGGGGAAATAGATCCCACATGCATGGTGCAAATAAGAGTTCTCATGCTGCAACTAAAGATCCCCCAAGCCACAACTAAGACCCTGCACAGCCAAAATAAATAAATAAATATTTAGGAAAAAAAAAAAGGGAGCTACTACCTATGAGACTCTGAGCCAGGCCACTGGAGCGAGGCTCAGTGTTAGAGAGAAAATGGACCAGTGTCCAAACAGTTCCCACCCAGCCTGCGAGAGCTGAGACGCCACGGGCATGCACGGGAGGAACCCCTAGCCAGGCTTTGCAGTTGGGTGGGTTCCATCAGGAAAGGCTTCTCAGGAGAGATATTTAATCTGACGAATGAACAAGAGCCCCGAGTGGGTGGGGGTGGGAGAGTTTCCCCACATGTGTAACACCACATGCAAAAAAAACTGAAGCTGAGAAAGGGCGTCAGTGTAGCTGGATTCTGGAACTTGCAGCCTTATTTTCGTAGGCAGATGAAATTGTTAGGCTATGCACGGAGCCTGGCATTCGTCTAGATTCTAGAAGACTCTTGAAGGCAACATGGAACTTTGGAAGGATTTTAAGATGAGGAGTAGCTTGTTCACATCTGTTTCTGAAAAATAACTGTGGCTGAGGTGGGGACAGTAGTTGAAATCAAGGCAGAGCTAGAGGCAGGGGACCTCTTAGGAGGGCACTGCACTGGCTCTGGGGAAGTTCATGGTGGCACAAGGCAAGGTGGAGCAGAGAGGGCCAGGTCAGGAGGATGTCTTACACTCCTGCCCCCGACACCCAGCCTAGTCACCTACCCACCAGCAGACCCACCGCTTCCCTCCATAACATCCTGAGACTTTGTTCTGAAAGCCCAACCTTTCAAAAGGCTATCTCTCACCTCAGTCACTGATCCATCCTCTGAGAGCCAAGAGTGCTTTACGTTCATTGAAAACTTGGGCAAACCTGGTCCCAGGACAGGTTAAACCAGGTCTGCTTCATCTGTGGGCTTTGAAACAACTGCCCTAGTTAGCACTATTAGCAAGATTCCTTTCTCCCATCTCATTTCTCCCAGGTCTAAGAACCGATAAATCCATTTTGAGGCTCAGCATCAAAGCAGATGTGGTGGGAGCCCGTGACCCTGCATTGCTGTGCGGCTACTACAAGCTGCATTCCCAAAGCTTGGAGAACAGCCTGGGCACAGGCGTGCCTCTTGTCTTTTAGTTCTCACTGAACAGGCCTGGCTTCTGGAGACAAGGGTAGGGATGGGGAATTCCTAGGACCCACACTGGGCTGCTGGAGGCCTGGTCAGGCACTCGTGGAGGGAGGGTCCAAGTGGGCCCTCACGTCTTCAGGGCTAGAGGAGGTATCCTTCTCAAAAACATCTTTGTCTCCCAGCACCTAACGTAGGCATATGGTAGCTGCTTCTCAAAGGTCTATTAAATTAATCAAACCAAAATCTGGACTTCTAAAGAACCAGGGCACTTATGAGATGGCACTTGGCCCCACCAAGAGACTTAAAGCTGTTATTGGCACTCCCTGTAAGGGGACCGTATTTTTCAGGGAAAGGGGATTTGTGTCCATATAGGGAAGTTTGTATTAGGAAAATGTACCTTCAGCTGTCAGCTTCCAAAATCCCTTAAAAATCCTTTGGAGCCTGTTTTTTGGTGGTAGTGGTGGTGGGGATTAGCTGGTGAGCCATATATGGGGCTGGTGCGCAGATTCCAGGCTATCATGGGCCTCGAAACCAACCCTGGAAAAGAGGCCAAAACTTCTGCAAAGCTTTCGCCCAGTGATGGATGTGCCCATGCAGGTGGCCAGGTCACGGGCTCGGTAGTTGTGGCTCGCAGGCTCTAGAGCACAGGCTTAGTAGTTGTGGTGCACGGGCTTAGTTGCTCCACGGCATGTGGGATCGTCCCAGACCAGGGCTCAAACCTGTGTGCCCTGCATTGGCAGGTGGATTCTTAAACACTGCTCCACGAGGGAAGTCCCAAGCATTTTTAAATTAAGATATGTACATTGTTTTTTAGACACAATGCTATTGCACACTTAATAGCATATCATAACTTTCATATGCACTGCGAGACCAAAATATTCATGTGACTCATTTTATTGCAATATTCACTTTATTGCAGTGGTCTGGCACTGAGCCTGCAATATCTCTGAAGTATGTCTGTATATGTATATTATTACATGTCAATTATACCTCAACAAAGCTGAAAGAAAGTAAGTAAAAGAATAAAAATAATACAAAGCTGAAAGAAAGTAAGTAAAAGAATAAAAATAATACAAAGCCGAAAGAAAGTAAGTAAAAGAATAAAAATACAAACTCCTAGACTTGGGGAAGGGAGCCCCAGGCTGCTTCTCCAGTTACTCTGTGAGACATCACCTGGGCCATCCTCATGCTACTTTAGTTCAAACTGTAAGAATTCAGCTCAGAAGGTCATAGTGGCCCACTATGGGAGGACTTCCTCTTGATAATATTTGCTTCCCTCGTCCCCAGAAGTCACCAGTTAAATTCCAACCATAGCCACTGGACCACTTACCACTTGGTGTATGTTTCTAGGTCTGTCTCCCCAACTCTGGCAGAACCTCCACGGTCAGGATGTGTCACAGTCACTTTTGCATTCCCAATTTAGGCTACTGCAGAGATTTTTGTTGTCCCCACCAGTGTTCTTTCTACAGAAGGGGGAGGCTTCTCAGAGATAACTCCCTCCAGGACATCATTCACGCAGTGAACAATTACAAAGGAGCTACTGGATAACCAACAAGGACCTACTGTATAGCACAGGGAACTCTGCTCAATATTATGTAACAACCTAAATGGGAAATTGTATAACTGGATCACTTTGTTGTACACCTGAAACTATCACAACACTGTTAATCGACAATACTCCAATATAAAATAATAAAAAGTTAAAAAAAAAAAGACTAGGGACTTCCCTGGTGGTCCAGTGGGTAAGACTCCACGCTCCCAATGCAGGGGGCCTGGGTTCAATCCCTGGTCGGGGAAATAGATCCCACATGCATGGTGCAAATAAGAGTTCTCATGCTGCAACTAAAGATCCCCCAAGCCACAACTAAGACCCTGCACAGCCAAAATAAATAAATAAATATTTAGGAAAAAAAAAAAGGGAGCTACTACCTATGAGACTCTGAGCCAGGCCACTGGAGCGAGGCTCAGTGTTAGAGAGAAAATGGACCAGTGTCCAAACAGTTCCCACCCAGCCTGCGAGAGCTGAGACGCCACGGGCATGCACGGGAGGAACCCCTAGCCAGGCTTTGCAGTTGGGTGGGTTCCATCAGGAAAGGCTTCTCAGGAGAGATATTTAATCTGACGAATGAACAAGAGCCCCGAGTGGGTGGGGGTGGGAGAGTTTCCCCACATGTGTAACACCACATGCAAAAAAAACTGAAGCTGAGAAAGGGCGTCAGTGTAGCTGGATTCTGGAACTTGCAGCCTTATTTTCGTAGGCAGATGAAATTGTTAGGCTATGCACGGAGCCTGGCATTCGTCTAGATTCTAGAAGACTCTTGAAGGCAACATGGAACTTTGGAAGGATTTTAAGATGAGGAGTAGCTTGTTCACATCTGTTTCTGAAAAATAACTGTGGCTGAGGTGGGGACAGTAGTTGAAATCAAGGCAGAGCTAGAGGCAGGGGACCTCTTAGGAGGGCACTGCACTGGCTCTGGGGAAGTTCATGGTGGCACAAGGCAAGGTGGAGCAGAGAGGGCCAGGTCAGGAGGATGTCTTACACTCCTGCCCCCGACACCCAGCCTAGTCACCTACCCACCAGCAGACCCACCGCTTCCCTCCATAACATCCTGAGACTTTGTTCTGAAAGCCCAACCTTTCAAAAGGCTATCTCTCACCTCAGTCACTGATCCATCCTCTGAGAGCCAAGAGTGCTTTACGTTCATTGAAAACTTGGGCAAACCTGGTCCCAGGACAGGTTAAACCAGGTCTGCTTCATCTGTGGGCTTTGAAACAACTGCCCTAGTTAGCACTATTAGCAAGATTCCTTTCTCCCATCTCATTTCTCCCAGGTCTAAGAACCGATAAATCCATTTTGAGGCTCAGCATCAAAGCAGATGTGGTGGGAGCCCGTGACCCTGCATTGCTGTGCGGCTACTACAAGCTGCATTCCCAAAGCTTGGAGAACAGCCTGGGCACAGGCGTGCCTCTTGTCTTTTAGTTCTCACTGAACAGGCCTGGCTTCTGGAGACAAGGGTAGGGATGGGGAATTCCTAGGACCCACACTGGGCTGCTGGAGGCCTGGTCAGGCACTCGTGGAGGGAGGGTCCAAGTGGGCCCTCACGTCTTCAGGGCTAGAGGAGGTATCCTTCTCAAAAACATCTTTGTCTCCCAGCACCTAACGTAGGCATATGGTAGCTGCTTCTCAAAGGTCTATTAAATTAATCAAACCAAAATCTGGACTTCTAAAGAACCAGGGCACTTATGAGATGGCACTTGGCCCCACCAAGAGACTTAAAGCTGTTATTGGCACTCCCTGTAAGGGGACCGTATTTTTCAGGGAAAGGGGATTTGTGTCCATATAGGGAAGTTTGTATTAGGAAAATGTACCTTCAGCTGTCAGCTTCCAAAATCCCTTAAAAATCCTTTGGAGCCTGTTTTTTGGTGGTAGTGGTGGTGGGGATTAGCTGGTGAGCCATATATGGGGCTGGTGCGCAGATTCCAGGCTATCATGGGCCTCGAAACCAACCCTGGAAAAGAGGCCAAAACTTCTGCAAAGCTTTCGCCCAGTGATGGATGTGCCCATGCAGGTGGCCAGGGGGGCCTCTCTCTGCCCCTCGGACTCCACCCACCCCAAGTGACCTTCTCAGGCATTCATAATAGCAAACATTTTTCTCAAACTCATTTAAAAAAAAAAAGCCTTAATTTTTGACATCTGCTTCATAACCTCACAGACTCCACCTGACAGTTTTATTTTCCAATCAGACTTCTTCAAGACACTGACTGGTCTCACCCCTCCCCTGCTCTACATCCCCACCTCTGGGTCACTTCAGCCTTCATTCACTGCCCCTGCCCTGCATTTCCTTTCACTCTAGACTAACAATTTGCCAATTGTAGAGCTTTGGTTTTGCTTTCCTAACTGGACAGTGAGGTCCTTAACGGCAAATTTCAAGCCTTCTGTTTCCCAGAGCATTTATCAGCATTGATCCCCAAGGAGCTAGTCAGTGATTATTGATTGGCAGGGGCCATTCAATTTACCAAGGTAGGGGGAGGGAGGGGGGCTGGCAGGCAGCAAGAACCACCTCCATCTGTATATTCTTACTCGTAGGCTCTGACTCTACTTTGTAGATTCCCTGGGTTTTCCCAGAGTCCATGGGTAATCTTGGGAGAACACACTCTGCAACTAATTTAAATCACGAGGGAAAAGTTTGGCAAAGAGCCGTAGCTGAAAAAGTGACATTTTAGGGCTAGAAAATCACCAAGGCTATAGAGGAAACCCATCTGCTCACTTGCTGGCCTCGGTGGGAAACAGTAAAGCTGAGAGCTAACATTTCACAGTAGAATCCAGGTTAAACAATCACAAGGCATGTGAACACGGGCAAACCACTTGACATCACTCGAGCCAGCAGAAAAATTGGATATAAAGCAATCTTTGGCAAGGCAGCCAAGGCTGCTCTGAAACAGCTTCCCCCAACACCACCTCCTTCTGCCAAAGCAAGCTTCTACTCATTGGCAGTTCAGAATACAAAGCTCACCTCCCAGGACTAAGTGTAAGTGCACATTCAGGGTTGCTGTCCGCTGCCACCTTGTGGTCTAAATTACAACTGCCGGTCAGGACTGAAATAGGTGGTCACCAGTGCAAAACCACCTGTGCAGTTTAGGATTTTTATGTTATCAGTTTCACCTGGCTAATTATCCTCCCTCTCCATACAGTGCTTGGCCCATAGTACCCCACAAATTATTCCCAAGTCCCCATACCCCTTAAGAAGAGCCACTTCTATTAGTTATCCATCTTGCTG
The DNA here is from genome assembly GCF_000442215.2 of Lipotes vexillifer. Classification (NCBI taxonomy): domain Eukaryota; kingdom Metazoa; phylum Chordata; class Mammalia; order Artiodactyla; family Lipotidae; genus Lipotes; species Lipotes vexillifer. The sequence continues at coordinate 274,968 of NW_006787905.1, read as the reverse complement.
GCTTTCCTTACCTTGGTGGGCCTGCTGGTTGACCCAGAGTTGCTGCCTCAAAAGCTTTGACCTCTGACCAGGAAGTGCATTTACTGCAACCATCAGCAGCCCAGGTTTGACCTGCAAGTCAAAGTTGGTATCTCGGACTTCCCTGGTGGTGCAGTGGTTGAGAGTCCACCTGCCGATGCAGGGGACACAGGCTCGTGCCCCGGTCCGGGAAGATCCCACATGCCACAGAGCGGCTGGGCCCGTGAGCCATGGCTGCTGAGCCTGCGTGTCCGGAGCCTGTGCTCCGCAACGGGAGAGGCCACAACAGTGAGAGGCCCGCGTACCGCAAAAATAAAAAAAAGTTGGTATCTCACCCAGCAAACTTGCCTGCAGGCTTGTGCCCCTGGACTCTTACTGGGCTGCACCTTCAAGGCTCACTTCCTGGCACTGTGCCAGGTAGGTGGTGTTTCCAGTGCAGGCCCACAGAAATGGTCCATCAACCCCCTCTGGATACTTACATGACACTTGGCCCCACCAAGAGAAAACTAACACACTGTTCTTGCCCATGTACTCATGTTGTATGCTGGGTCATCACTGACAAACCCCAGGAAAATGGGACAGTGGATTTCCTATTTTCAAGGAGCCCTGGTATAGCAAGACCTCCAGTTGTCTAGTATTCCTGGGGGGAGGCTGGGCAGTCCCTTTAGGGTGTTTCTGTGCAATGTTTTCTCCCTGATTCTTGAAAACCCTGAGCTTTGGAGATTAATAATTCCAGGTCCAGAATAGCAACTTTCCCACCATACAGAGCTGAGCCAGCATGGCTGGTGTGGTAAAGACGCCCAGCTTTCCAACCTCCTCCCAGAACGGTTAACCACACTGGACAGGACCCCACAGGGAGGCTTATGCTGGAGCAAAGAGGGCCCAGGTCAAAGCCAAGTACTGCACCTCTAACAGCAACAAGTGATGTCACCCTGGATAAGGACAACACCCAAAACCAATCCACTCTTACCCCACTTAACACGCTGATCCTTAAACCAGTCCTGTTCAGGCTACATAACACACAAAACAGGGCACACATGATTAATTTCTTCTGGCTACACGTTTATTCAACACAAAACAATCTCTTACAAACTTTACTGAGGTGGCTGACCACGTCCACGACCAAATCCGCCTCTCTGCAAGAGAAATCACATGACATCAGCATAAGTGGTATGCCGGGCAGCAGGCCTCATCATCACTGGAGAGGTCCCTGTATGTAAGGGCTCAGAGAACCCAGCCCTGCCTCTTACAGGCTCTGGGGCCACATTCACCTCCTAGGCCCATTTCCTGCTGCCCAGGACAGCTGCTGTCCCAACAGTTATACACCATCCCCGGGGTTAATCTTTTACTTGGATTAACTAGTCTCACAACTACCTTGAGATAGCTACTACTTTATAGATGAGGTAACAGGCACAGAGGGGCACCTGCCGAAGATCACGCCATCTGCAGTCTAGAGCCTGCTCAATACCCAGTGTTCAGGTTTCAACCCTGTTTTGGTTCACGAAACTAATCCAGGGAGCCTATGATGGCCATTAATAAACTAGAAAATACCACTATGCCTCATGTAGTATTGATCTGTGAGACGTGTTTCAGTAATTTATATATTTACAGATGTCTGCATACTGTGCCTTAATATAAAAACCTATCTGGAATATGTGCTTGGGAAGAGGGGTGGGACCCACCACACTATACTGCATCTCTGGATATGCAGATCCAAAGGGCTGAGACCAGAATAGTGACTGCTTATGAAGAGCAAAAAGGGGATACTTACAAACTGGAATTCGGTTGCTGACCCAGCCCCAGCCTCGGCTTTCTTGTCGGCACCAGCTGGAATGAGAAACACTGATTTAGATTCATCATATGATCTGATCCACTACAGAACAAGGACAAGCCACCCAACCCAATCTTGCAAGAAAAGCCACATCAGCAAAGGTACCATGAAGTACAAGTAAATTACAACCTGCAGTGGGGAAACATCTTCTGAGCCACCTCTGCCCCATCCCTCTCCTGGGGCAGCCTTCCTTAAGTCACCTTACAAAACTCACAGCCCAAACTATTGCCTCCTCCAGGAAGGCTGCCTTGACCATGAAGTCTGGATTATGTGCACTTCCTATATGGACTTCCCATCACTGAGTTACTTCCATGCTTCAGACCAGCACCTAGCTCAGAGGGAGCTCAATGAAGGGGGAACTAAGAGGTGAAGGGCCCACAGAAGCAAAAAGCGACTTTATTAAGACCAAGGGAAAGTGGCAAACAAGATGAAAGATCTAGTGCTGCTCCGTCCTATATGTCAGCCACTAGCCCAAATTGAGATGTGTGCAAACTACCCATCAAATTTCAAGACTTAAGAGAATGCAAAATATCTCATTAATGTTTATACAGGTTACATACTAAAATAACATTTCAAAATACCCTGGGATTAAAAAAAAATAATATCCACATAAACCATTTCTATTTGCTTTAAATGTGACCACTAGGAAATTTTACAATTCACATTTGAGGGGCAGGGCTAATAGTGCGGTTTCAGTAAAACTTACTCAAATCGGAGCCCCCCTTTGGCCCATTTCTGACCACACCCACAACAGGCTCCTGTCTGCTCACCCCCTGGCTCTTTGACCAGAGCCACAGGATCCTCCCCAACTCCGTACCTTTGTTCATGCCGATCTCTCCCTGAAATGCTCACTCCCCCACCCTCAACTTGGGGACCAACTGTCGCACCCTCTGGCTGACTCCTTGTGTGGTTTGACTTCTAATAAAAGCGACGACGAACTTTCTCTGAACTGAGAGCCTGTTTGCTGGAGGAATCTTTCTTACTACTATCCTATAAGCTATTTAGGTTAATCGCTCACTTCTATCTCACACCTGAAGAATCAGGCACCACAAGTAGGAGGCAAGAGCAGTAAAAGCTAGTAAAAATTCCCTTTACACCTTTCTTTTATATCACAATTAACTGCTTCTGCAGCAAGGACAGAGTCTCTTTAAAACAAATTGAATGGCTCCCCATCTTATTCCAGAGTAAAATCCCAAGTCATACCATGGCCCACAGAACTATGAGACCTACATCCTTATCTGACTCTCCCACTATCTTGTTTAGACAAGCCAGGTGCCTTCGCCATAGGACCTTTGCCTGTAATGCTCTTCCCCCAGGTAGCCTCACCTCCTGCAGATGTTTGCTTCACTCTCACTTTGACAGAACTCTCCCTAAAAATCCAACTGGAAACTGCACACCCCCCGCCCCCATAGCACCCACGATGGACACGACATATACTTATTTTGTTTATCCACCCCCTACTACTAAAATGCAAGTTCAACAAGAGAAGGGCCTTTTGTCTCTCATGTACACTACTAGCCCCCTAGTTCCTAGAATTGTGTCTGGCATACCACAGGCACTCAGTATATATCTGTTGAATGAACAGACGTCTGTTGTTCCCATCAGTGCAAACGTGCTATTTAAAAATAAGATTTTGCACTATTTTTGCAATAAAAAAGCAACAAAGGTGATGTGAGTGGGCCCTGCCCTCAAGCACAACACAGGAACACAACTACAAAACAAAGAAAGCATGTTGCTTTCCTAAAAGTCTTCAGTTTTGCTCTAAAGGTCGTAACTAAAGTCTTCGGTGTCCCCAGCTCAAAGGGCTTTCCTTCTAATCCCCATCCCTGCATAAGACAAGAAGTACAAAGGACTCCAGCTGGAGATGACCTGAGATGAAACAAAAGATCTTTACTGGTTACCTTGGCATCTACAAGGGCCGAGCACCGGCCAGAGTAGAATCCCAAGATTCTACCGCAATACCCAGATACAGATGATGCTACTCACAGGGCACAGCGCTTCGTCTGTAGGTGTCTCTGTCGGCTTCCCCTCTTGTGAGCCTTGCAGGTCGCTCTCCTTCCAGACCTACACAAATTAAACCACAGTATGAACACAAGGCAATGTGGGAACTCTGCTCCCTTCAGGCCAAAAGAACGAACGGCTCTCCATTCTCACTGGGCAACAGTTATGATGGGTTAATGGGGACAGGAACTCCTACACCCACAACTGTCAGGTAGAAACTTGCCATCGCTGACATTTTGGCTCCTCTAAGACCTAGGAAAATGCACATCTTAATTAAAATGTCATACACCTGCAAAAAGTTTGCTTTCTTCTACTGTATTTCTCAGCATAAACACACATTTTCCAATTCCTTGGCAAATTAAGAAATCCAACCATTTCTATAAACATTTGAATAGCCAAAAATTTGAACCTGACCCATCTCTGAAATGGAAAACTTCCTGTGCAAACAGGAAAGGAGGCACCATAAGCTGCAAGCCCCACCTCCAATATAAGTATATAAATACAGAGGCCACTGAGAATCCTCTAGTTCCTACTTGCATCTCACTAGGCTGTGGCATAACATTCTCATGAATACTGAAAGGTTAATCTAGTATTCTCTCTACCTTGTTATGCTGGAAAATTACCTATAGAGTTCATGATTTGAAAATGGACATTTTTAGATCGAATCTGTAATAAGTGGCGGAAGTAAATAAACGCCAGGCCCCACCTATGGCAAACTGGAATCTGTGTGGGAACAAACAATGGCATTGGCAACACTCCCATGCACCCAAAGATTCCAAGATGCAGTGAAGAACCTTTGCTCTAAAGATATGTAATCCCGCCTAACCACCTAGGGAGCTTTCATAAAAAATGCAGATTCCTGGGCTCCATGAAGTGCCATTCCAGGGAACCTGACAGTCTGATTATCATGTTTTTAGGAATCTCTGCATCTCACCTCATCAAACTCACAAACTGCTCCTTCTACAAAGTTCCAATGACAAATTTTTTCAAAACCTAAGGAAAAGGAACCACAGCCCTGAAAAATGCCAACTGTAAGCCAACAATGACCTCAAGTCAGAAGGTAATTCCCCACACACACATCCCTTGCACACTAATATACACACACGCACTCTCTACATCCATTCTTCCCTATCTGTCGTGATTATTTTTGCTCCCATTGCCAAGAAACTCTAGACAACTCTTCATTTATTTCACATGGTAAACAGCTTTGCTTTGGACTTCTTGTGGGGGATAAGCACCTCGCTCTACTGGAAAAATTTCAGGAGAAAATTTCAGTAATACTCTATCACGTTTATCTTGCCACAGACTAATATCCTGTGTTTAATGCCATTTCTAGGGATTGCCTAAAGACCTGAGTCCAGTTCCATTAAAGGTTCTAGGACTTGACCTAGGTCTTGCGTGCCAGAGTCCCTCAAAAGCTGATTCCAATGTTACATTACTAAGACCACCTCCAGGCCCCACACAAAAAACCCCACTGTTTCACCTCTCTCCCCAGAAAGAGCAACGTCAGAGAATGCCTTCAGAGGCATTACGTGGGCACTATACCTTTGGGCCGCGGCCTGCCAGTCTCAGGACGACTGCGGCGCAGGGTGGCAGGCACGATTTCAGGGGGCAGGTGAAGGTAATCCCGGAGATACTGGATACCCTCGTTGGTTAGGTACCAGTAGAAATGTCTCCAGGCAAACTGTTCCTTCACATAGCCTCGTGATTTGAGAGACTGTAAGACAGAAAACCACGGTTAAGACACAACTAGAGGCTAGAAAAGCAGTGCAAATGGGAAGCTAAACTTCACAGTAGACAAATTTTCATGGTGTATCTACCTCACAGCCCTTCAAGGCAGCAAGCAGCTCTGGATGTCCTGACCTCTCCCTGGAATTTGCCTTGAACACCAGTGGAAAATCCCTCCATCTACACCCCCACTCCAGCAGCACCCCCGCCGGCTACCTGCATGGCCTTCATGACATGAAGATTGGGCACATTCTTGTCTGCCAACTCGGGGTGCTTAGGCATGTGGACGTCCTTCTTGGCCACCATCACTCCCTCCTTAAAAAGGAGTTCATAAATGGCAATCCGGTTCTTCTTTGGCATCAACATCTGCAAGAAGGAAGCGATTATCAAGAGCATTTTTGAGCAGTGTGGCCACGGGCCAGTCACCCAGTTCATCACCCCCAAAGACCACACACACACACAAATCACTGTGCAATAATGCACTGAAATCTCAAACACACCATGAAAAACAAGAATTCAAACTCCGCTAACTTAAGTCCAACAGTGACTAGTTCCCTCCCCCACCCTCGAAAACACGATTCAGGCGAGAAATTGCCAGGACGTTAAAATAAAACGAGGATGGAGATACATACTCGCTGCAAGACTTTCACACTCACAACAAAGGTATAAAACGGGAAGCAGACCCTGTACGCTCGGACTATTTGGGGACCATCAGCAACAGTACCTAATGCGGAATGGGCGCGGCGGTACCTTCAGGTGCGCGGGAATGACCCAGAGGAAAGCCCTCGATTCATGACAGGCCGCTAACCCCAAACCAAAGGGCTGAAACCTTCACAGCCTACCACTTTTCTCCCAAACTAAACTTCCATGACCAGGCAAAGAGGCAACTCAGGGTGCGGGGTTCTGCCCCGAAAAACAGCGTGCAAAAGGAGCACAGCCTCCCTAGCCTCGCCCGGATCTTCCCCGCCACGCAAGGGCTTCATCTTCCTCTCCCCTCCGCCTTCCACTAACGGGACGCCAATCTTCGCCTGCCAAGGGCCCCACTACCCCGCGAAGTGCGCCCCTGGCCCCTCTCATTGCTCAGAAATGGACGTGAGGGGAGCGGGAGCGAGCAGCCTCCGCCACAACCCCGGGGAGGAGCAGCGACTACGGCGGCGAGACGGCCAGGATGGGGGCCGATGGAACCCGAACTCCAGAGGAACTAACCGCGACGGCTGCTGGGTCCGGGGCCGGAGCTGGAAAGGAAGGAGTTTGCGCGGCGCGGCGTCTCTTCCGGGCTGCCGTGCCCCGCCCCCTGTCAGGACCCACGCTGCTGCCTGAGGTGGCCTCGGCGGTGCCTGAGGGACTGGCGTCTCCGGGCGACCGCGAACCCTGGCTGCCCTGAGGACGAACGCACGTGGAAACGGCCGCTGGGGGCTTCTGACCCTGCGTGCTTTATCAATAAATGGTCATTTTTATTGCGTGGGCAGGCCCTTTAGAAAATCGCTACGTCTTTCTTTTGTTTCCCGTCGGTAACTTAACTTATTATTATGTAAATAATATATGCATTTTTGGGGGGGGGAGAGAAACCAGACGAAATAATAATAACTGCAATAACAATAATAATAAAAGAATAAAAATAGAATCCCATCAACCGAATGATAGCTATTAACATTTTGGTATATATTCTTACAAACTCAAAGGAAGTGTATTTTTTTAACAAAAATGGGATGTTTTGTATGTACGTTATGCTATGATGTTTGGAAACCTGTTTTTTTTCGTTTACTAATACATCATGAATCTCTTCTTGTTAATTAATACCTTCAACTGTAATGACTACGTAGTAGACCGCTGATGGATGGTTTAATCAACACTCTATGACTGGATATATATTTTAGAATTTTTTCACTATTATAACTAACGATGCCACACACCTGCACACTTCTCAAATATTTTCCTTAGGACAAAGTCCTGGCAGTGTAATTGTTGAGTAACAAAGTACACGTTTTTAGGTTTTTGACACATGCCACATTGACTTCTGGAAGGCGTTATCAATTACATTCTAGTCAGCTGTTACTAACAAGGCTCACTTCCTCATTATTAACCCTGCCGACATTGGATATTCATTTTTCTCAGTCTGATAGATAAGAAATATTAATCTCATTGCTCTTTTGATTTACTTTTCTTGATTACTTCTGTGGTTAAATAGTTTTCTTTTTCTTTTTAGGCGTTTATGTTCCTTCTTTTATAAATTCACTTCCATTACCTGTTGTCCTATTAAGTTTTTTCTTATTGATTTGAAATTACTCTATGTATTAAAGCTATTAACCCTTTGTCACATATTTTTCAAGAATTTCTCCCAGTTTTTTTTTTTCATTTGTTCAATTTAAATAGTATTTCGAAGAAGTTTCACTTTTTTTTCACATTTCTTTGTGTTCAAATCTTTATGGTTTCAGACTTTGGTACAATGCTTAAAAAGTCACTCCACATCTGAATATCATATAAATATTCACCTAGGGACTTCCCAGGTGGTGCAGTGGTTAAGAATCCGCCTGCCAATGCTGGGGACACGGGGTTGAGCCCTGGTGGGCTTGAGCCCTGGTCCGGGAAGATTCCACATGCCCTGGGGCAACTAAGCCCATGCGCCACAACTACTGAGCCTGCGCCCTAGAGCCTGTGCTCTGCAACAAGAGAAGCCACCGCAATGAGAAGCCCGTGCACCGCAACAAAGAATAGCCCCAGCTTGTCCCAACTAGAGAAAGCCCGCGCGCAGCAACGGGGGCCAATGAAGACCCAATGCAGCCCAAAATAAATAAATTAATAAATTAATTTAAAAAATATTGACCTATAGTTCCTTCAAGTATTTTCTGTGGTTTCACTGTTTAAAAATAAGTATTTTGCAGTTTTGCAGGATGGAAAGAATTCTGGAGATTGGGTGCACAACAATGTGAATTACTTAAGGCTACGGAAATGTACACTTAAAATGGTTAAGATGGTAAATTTTATGTGTATTTTGTCACAAGTTAAAAAATAAGTATTCATAAAATGTTTACAGAAAATTTTTTTAAAAATCTTGGACAACAAGAAACAAGGAAGAAGGAAAAACATAATCTAAGGACTGGTCAAGCAGATTTGGAAAAGAATACAATAAAATTCCTAGTAATGAAAACTAAAATGATTGAAATTTAAAACAATTAAAAAAAAGAATAAATAATAGATCTGACACACTTGAAGAGAAAAATCATGAAAGGGAAGATAGATGTGAAAAAACAAAACATTCACAATGTAGTCCAGAGATTAAAAGAGATGGAATAAGTGAGTGTGGGCAGGAATAAATTAAGAGGCTGGAATTAACAAATACACACTACTATGTATAAAATAGATAGCCAACAAGGACCTACTGTATAGCACAGGGAACTCTACTCAATATTACATAATAACCTATAAGGGAAAAGAATCTGAAAAAGAATATATGTATAACTGAATCACTGTGCTGTACATCTGAAACTTACACAATATTGTAAATCAACTATATTTCAGTAAAAAACATTTTAATAAAAATATATATAACTGGAAAAAAAAAAGAGATGGGATAGTTGAAAGAAAGGATTTGAGGTGTGAAGGATAGAGAGGGAAAGTCTAATACATGTCTATGTGAAGTCACATAAGAAAATGATAGAGAATACGGGAAAGAGACACTGTCAGTATCCTCAAGAATTCTTGGAAGACAACACACTTCAGAGTCACTGTGATCATCAAATCTCAAGTTGGATAAATAAAAACAGATCCATGCCTAAACATATCATAATGAATTTGCAGGACATCAGAGACAAAGAGAAGACCTTGAAAGCAGCCAGCAGGAAGACACAGGGGTGATGGCTCACTTCCCAGCAGCAGCCCTGGGATGCAGTTTACTGAAATACAGTCTCGCAGATCTCTTCCCTTACCGTGGCTAGAGTGATCCTGCTACAACATCAGACCATGTCACTCCTCTGCTTAAAATCCTCCAAGGACTCCCCAGTTCACTTACAAAAATATTCAAAGTCTTTACGTGACTAAATTGTTTATGTTTAAATCTTTTAGGGACTTCCCTGGTGGTGCAGTGGTTAAGAATCTGCCTGCAAATGCAGGGGACACGGGTTCAAGCCCTGGGCCAGGAAGATCCCACCTGCCGAGGGGCAGCTAAGCCCATGCGCCACAACTACTGAGCCTGTGCTCTAGAGCCCAAGAGCCACAACTACTGAGCCCATGCACCTAGAGCCCGAGCTCCACAGCAAGAGAAGCCACTGCGATGAGAAGCCCGCACACTGCAACGAAGAGTAGCCCCCGCTCGCCGCAACTAGAGAACAGCCTGTGCACAGCAACGAAGACCCAACACAGCCAAAAATAAGATTGATTGATTAATTAATTAAAAAATAAATCTTTTATCCTCCTGGAATGTCTTCTGATATAAAAATTTTCCCTCCAAAGGGTAAGCTCGTTTCTCAGCATCATTACCTCAATAAGCTCTGCTTTTATCTGAAATATCACTAAATTGTTTAGGAGAGATGGATTCAGTTTTAGATTTTGTTGCATTTGTGCCTGTGAGACACACTGGTGAAAAAACCCAGGATGATTTTTTTTTTCTTTTTTTATCTCCCTGTACTATGCAGCTGCTTCCCACTAGCTATCTATTTTACATTTGGTAGTGTATATATGTCAATGCTACTCTCACTTCATCCCAGCTTACCCTTCCCCCTCCCTATGTCCTCAAGTCCGTTCTCTACTTCTGCATCTTTATTCCTGTCCTGCCCCTAGGTTCATCAGAACCTTTTTATTTATTTTTTTAGATTCCATATATATGTGTTAGCATATGGTATTTGTTTTCCTCTTTCTGACTTACTTCACTCTGTATGACAAACTCTAGGTCCACCCACCTCACTACAAATAACTCAATTTTGTTTCTTTTTATGGCTGAGTAATATTCCATTGTATATATATGCCACATCTTCTTTATCCATTCACCTATGGATGGACACTTAGATTGCTTCCATGTCCTGGCTATTGTAAATAGAGCTGCAATGAACATTGGGGTACATGTCTCTTTTTGAATTATGGTTTTCTTAGGGTATATGTCCAGTAGTGGGATTGCTGGGTCATACGGTAGTTCTGTTTTTAGTTTTTTAAGAAATCTCCATACTGTTCTCCATAGTGGCTGTATCAATTTACATTCCCACCAACAGTGCAAGAGGGTTCCCGTATCTCCACACCCTCTCCAGCATTTATTCCTTGTAGATTTTTTGATGATGGCCATTCTGACTGTTGTGAGGTGATACCTCATTGTAGTTTTGATTTGCATTTCTCTAATGATTAGTGATGTTGAGCATCCTTTCATGTGTTTGTTGGCAATCTGTATATCTTCTCTGGAGAAATGTCTATTCAGTTCTTCTGCCCATTTTTGGATTGGGTTGTTTATTTTTTGGATATTGAGCTGCTTGTATACTTTGAAGATTAACCCTTTGTCAGTTGTTTCGTTTACAAATATTTTCTCCCATCCTGAGGGTTGTCTTTTTGCCTTGCTTATGGTTTCCTTTGCTGTGCAAAAGCTTTTAAGTTTCATTAGGTCCCATTTGTTTATTTTTGTTTTTATTTCCATTTCTCTAGGAGATGGATCAAAAAAGATCTTGCTGTGGTTTATGTCATAGAGTGTTCTTCCTATGTTTTCCTCTAAGAGTTTTATATTGTCAGTCTTACATTTAGGTCTCTAATCCATTTTGAGTTTATTTTTGTGTATGGTGTTAGGGAGTGTCCTAATTTCATTCTTTTACATGTAGCTGTCCAGTTTTCCCAGCACCACTTATTGAAGAGATTGTCTTTTCTCCATTATATATCCTTGCCTCCTTTGTCATAGATTAGTTGACCATAGGTGCGTAGGCTTATCTCTGGGCTTTCTATCCTGTTCCATTGATCTGTATTTCTGTTTTTGTGCCAGTACCATATTTTCCTGATTACTGTAGCTTTGTAGTATAGTCTGAAGTCAGGGAGCCTGTTTCCTCTAGCTCCGTTTTTTTCCCTCAAGACTGCTTTGGCTATTCGGGGTCTTTTGTGTCTCCATACAAATTTTAAGACTTTTTGTTCTAGTTCTGTAAAAAATGCCACTGGTAATTTGATAAGGATTGCATTGAATCTGTAGATTGCTTTGGGTAGTGTAGTCATTTTCATAGTGTTGATTCTTCCAATCCAAGAACATGTTATATCTCTCCATCTGTTTGTGTCGTCTTTGATTTCTTTCATCAGTGTCTTATAGTTTTCTGAGTACAGGTCTTTTGTCTCCTTAGGTAGGTTTATTCCTAGGTATTTTATTCTTTTTGTTGCAGTGGTGAATGGGATTGTTTCCTTAATTTCTCATTCTGATCTTTCATTGTTAGTGTATAGGAATGCAAGATATTTCTGTTCATTAATTTTGTATCCTGCAACCTTACCAAATTCATTGATTAGCTCTAGTAGTTTTCTGGTGGCATCTTTAGGATTCTCTATGTATGGTATCATGTCATCTGCAAATAGTGACAGTTTTACTTCCTCTTTTCCAATTTGTATTCATTTTATTTCTTTTTCTTCTCTGATTGCTGTGGCTAGGACTTCCAAAACTATGTTGAATAATAGTGGCAAGAGTAGACATCCTGATCTTAGAGGAAATGATTTCAGTTTTCACCACTGAGAATGATGTTTTCTGTGGGTTTGTCATATATGGCCTTTATTATGTTGAGGTAGGTTCCCTCTATGCCCACTTTCTGGAGAGTTTTTATCATAAATGGGTGTTGAATTTTTTCAAGAGCTTTTTCTGCATCTATTGAGATGATCATATGGTTTTTCTTCTTCAATTTGTTAATATGGTGTATCGCATTGATTGATTTTCATATACTGAAGGATCCTTGCATCCCTGGGATAAATCCCACTTGATTATGGTGTATGATCCTTTTAATGTTTTGTTGGATTCTGTTTGCTTGTATTTTATTTGAGGATTTTTGCAGCTATATTAATCAGTGATATTGGTCTGTAATTTTCTTTTTTTGTAGTATTTTTGTCTGCTTTGGTATCAGGGTGATGGTGGCCTCATAGAATGAGTTTGGGAGTTTTCCTTCCTCTGCAATTTTTTGGAAGCATTTGAGAAGGATGGGTGTTAGCTCTTCTCTAAATGTTTGATAGAATTCACTTGTGAAGCCATCTGGTCCTGGACTTTTGTTTGTTGGAAGATTTTTAATCAGAGTTTCAATTTCATTACTTGTGATTGGTCTGTTCATATTTTCTCTTTCTTCCTGGTTCAGTCTTGGAAGGTTATACCTTTCTAAGAATTGTCCATTTCTTCCCGGTTGTCCATTTTATTGGCATAGAGTTGCCTGTAGTAGTCTCTTAGGATGCTTTGTATTTCTGCAGTGTCTGTTGTAACTTCTCCATTTTCATTTCTAATTTTATTGATTTGAGTCCTCTCCCTCTTTTTCTTGATGTGCCTGGCTAATGGTTTATCAATTTTGTTTATCTTCTCAAAGAACCAGCTTTTATTTTTATTGATCTTTGCTATTGTTTTGTTTGTTTTTATTTCATTTATTTCTGCTCTGATCTTTATGATTTCTTTCCTTCTACTAACTTGGGGGTTTGTTTGTTCTTCTTTCTCTAGTTTCTTTAGGTGTAGGGTTAGATTGTTTATTTGAGATGTTTCTTGTTTCTTGAGGTAGGATTGTATTGCTATAAACTTCCCTGTTAAAACTGCTTTTGTTGTATCCCATAGGTTTTGGATCGTCGTGTTTTCATTGTAATTTTTCTCTAGGTATTTTTTGATTTCCTCTTTGATTTCTTCAGTGATCTCTTGGTTATTCAGTAACGTATTGTTTAGCCTCCATGTGTTTGTGTTTTTTTCGTTTTTTTTCCCTGTAATTGATTTCTAATCTCACAGCATTGTGGTCAGAAAAGATGCTTGACATGATTTCAATTTTCTTAAATTTACCAAGGCTTGATTTGTGACCCAAGGTGTGATCTATCCTGGAGAATGTTCCATGTGCACTTGAGAAGAAAGTGTAATCTCCTGTTTTTGGATGGAGTGTCCTATAAATATCAATTAAGTCCATCTTCTTTAATGTATCATTTAAAGCTTGTGTTTCCTTATTAATTTTCATTTTGGATGATCTTTCAATTGGTGAAAGTGGGGTGTTAAACTCCCCTAGTATGATTGTGTTACTGTTGATTTCCTCTTTTCTAGCTGTTAGCAGTTGCCTTATGTATTGAGGTGCTCCTATGTTGGGTGCATATATATTTATAATCATTATATCTTCTTGGATTGATCCCTTGATCATTATGTAGTGTCCTTCCTTGTCTCTTGTAACATTCTTTATTTTAAAGTCTATTTTATCTGATATGAGTATTGCTACTTCAGCTTTCTTCTGATTTCCATTTGCATGGAATATCTTTTTCCATCCCCTCACTTTCAGTTTGTATGTGTCCCTAGGTCTGAAGTGGGTCTCTTGTAGACAGAATATATATGGGTCTTGCTTTTGAATCCATTCAGTGAGCCTGTGTCTTTTGGTTGGAGCATTTAATCCATTCATGTTTAAGGTAATTATTGATACGTATGTTCTTATTACCATTTTCTTAATTGTTGTGGGTTTGTTTTTGTAGGTCCTTTTCTTCTCTTGTGTTTCCCACTTAGAGAAGTTCCTTTAGCATTTGTTGTAGAGCGGCTTTGGTGGTGCTGAATTCTCTTAGCTTTTGCTTGCCTATTAAGCTTTTGATTTCTCCGTGGAATCTGAATGAGATCCTTGGCAGGTCTAGTAATCTTGGTTGTAGGTTCTTCCCTTTCATCACTTTAAATATGTCCTGCCACTCCCTTCTGGCTTGTAGAGTTTCTACTGAGAAATCAGCTGTTAACCTTATGGGAGTTCCCTTGTATGCTATTTGTCATTTTTCCCTTGTTGCTTTCAATAATTTTTTCTTTGTCTTTAATTTTTGCCAATTTGATTACTATGTGTCTCGGCATGTTTCTCCTTGGATTTATCCTGTATGGGACTCTCTGTGCTTCCTGGACTTGGGTGGCTACTTCCTTTCCCATGTTAGGGAAGTTTTTTACTATAATCTCTTCAAATATTTTCTCGGGTCCTTTCTCTCTCTCTTCTCCTTCTGGGACCCCTATAATGCGAACGTTGCTGCATTTAATGTTGTCCCAGAGGTCTCTTAGGCTGTCTTAATCTCTTTTCATTCTTTTTTCTTTATTCTGTTCCATGGCAGGGAATTCCACCATTCTGTCTTCCAGATCACTTACCCATTCTTCTGCCTCAGTTATTCTGCTATTGATTCCTTCTAGTGTATTTTTCATTTCAGTTATTATATTATTCATCTCTGTTTGTTTTTTCTTTAATTCTTCTTGGTGTTTGTTCTTTAATTCTTCTAGGTCTTTGTCAAACATTTCTTGCATCTTCTCGATCTTTGCCTCCATTCTTTTTCCAAGGTCCTGGATCATCTTCACTATCATTATTCTGAATTCTTTTTCTGGAAGGTTGCCTATCTCCACTTCATTTAGTTTTTTTTTCTGGGGTTTTATCTTGTTCTTTCATCTGGTCCAAAGTCCTCTGCCTTTTCATTTTGTCTGTCTTTCTGTGAATGTAGTTTTCCTTCCACAGGCTGCAGAATTGTAGTTCTACTTGCTTCTGCTGTCTGTCCTCTGGTGGATGAGGCTATCTAAGAGGCTTGTGCAAGCTTCCTGATGGGAGGGACTGGTGGTGGGTAGAGCTCCCCAGGGTGATTTTAGATAAAGAGCTCAGAATTTGCCCTGTGGGAGAGAGCTGCATTACATTAGGTCAGGGAATCGTCTAAGACCCTGTGAGGCTCTGAGGTCACCTGGAGAGGATGTGGAGTGAGAAGAGGATGCGGAGGGACACTGCAGCACTTCCCAGATCATCCTCAGATGAGGTTCCTGTGGTGTCTCCAGCCCTGGATGGAGCCTTCTCATGGGCAGGGGCCATGCCTTCCTCCTCTCTTTGTCCTCTCCAGCAGTTAGCATGATGTCTCACATGATTGGTATACTAAATGTTTCAGGAGCAAACAGCAACCTCATGGTAAGCAGAGGAGATTAGAGGTTACTGAGTCAGGAAGGAGGACGAATAATAATACCCTCTGACATTGAGAAAAGACTTCTCAGATGACAGCACACCCTTGAATTCACTGAATTCCATTCAGCAGTGAGGCACAAGGCCCTGGGACAGGTGATGGGGTAAAAGTGGAGGCAAGAACACACTCGAATCCCACGCCAGGCAACAAATACCTCTATTATGTGCTGGGAGCTATGAAGAAAAGGATCAGGGCGTGGTGACCCAGAGCTTGGGTTGAGAAAAACCAGGAGGAACAATTCCAGTGCAAGGCCCTGCTGCAAAGAAGGGCTTGAACTGAGAGGCAAGCCAGCGGCCAGGACATGGTGAGCATGGTGAACCTGGACAGGCATGGTGGCCTCAGGAAAGAGGTAGGATTTTATTCAAAGTGCAATGAAGATCCACGGAAAGGTTTCAGGCAGTCGTGACAGGATCAGATGTAAATTTTAAAGAGATTACCGTTATCAAGACCAGCCCCATTTTTACCACTCGTACGCTGTATTGTGCATGAGATATATGTCTATCACCTGCCCCGTGTTAAAGACACACACACACACACAAACCCAAAAAACACACGAACAAAAAACAGGCTTAGAGAAACAGATGTTTCTTGTTCAAGGTCGCAGAAGTAAGAATTGATGGAACTGGACTCTGTCTGCAGAGCCTGGAGCCTTTCCTGCTACCTCAGGCTGCCCCTCTGCAATGGGGTGTTCCTCCTGGGGCCAAGGTCAGGGGCAGGGAGCCAGAGCCCAGGGTTCAGAAAAGTGAGAGGAAGGGCTCTGGCTCTTGCAGGGTTTGGTCTCATGCCTGCTGCTCAGTAGAACCCTTTCAGAAGCTTTTAAAAATCCATTTACCCAGGGCTTTCCCTGGTGGCGCAGTGGTTGAGAGTCCGCCTGCCGATGCAGGGGACGCGGGTTCGGGCCCCAGTCTGGGGGGATCCCACATGCCACGGAGCGGCTGGGCCCGTGAGCCATGGCCGCTGAGTCTGCACGTCTGGAGCCTGTGCTCCACAATGGGAGAGGCCACAACAGTGAGAAGCCCGCAAAACACACACACACACACAAAAAATAATCCATTTACCCAGGCCACACCCCAGACTGAGTTAAGTCAGACACAGGGGGTGGGGCCAAGTCATCAGTATTTTGCCTTTTTTTTTTTTTGGCTGCACCACGAGACTTGTGGGATCTTAGTTCCCTGACCAGGGATGGAACCTGGGTCCCCTTCAGTGGCAGTGCAGAGTCCTAACCACTGGACCACCAGGGAATTCCCCCAGTATTTTGCTTTTTAATTTTTCTTGATGTGTAGTATACTTATAGTACAGTGCACAAATGTTAAGGTTATACAACTCAATGTATTTTTATGTGTGTGTGTGTGTGTGTGTGTGTGTGTGTAAATCCATGTTAACTACCATTCAGATCAAGAGAGAGGATATGACCCCAGAAGTCTCCCTTTCTGGTCAGTGCCCCACCCCCACTCCCAGATACACACTATTCTGATGTCACCACAGTATGTTTTGGTTTGTATCTGGCTACCCGCCCCTCTCCATCATCACCTCTGTGAGAATCCCCGTCACAGGCATCAGTACTTTGCTCCTTTTGGTTGCAGAGTGGCATTTCATTGTACAGCTACAGCACAATTTGTTCATCCATTTACCAGTTGATGGACCACCACCTAAGTGGTTTCCAGCATTTACAAATAAAACTGCTAAGGATGTACTTCGACATGTTTTCTGGTGAACATGGGTATGGGCAGCAGCAGTTTTAAAGCCACCAACATTGAGAACCACCGACTTTGCGAAGCTATAAAATCCTGCAGGCTGCTGGAAAGATGGAAGAATGGAAGTCAGGGTCTAGGTCCCCAGAGACCCTCTGGAGTCCCCCCAGATTGGAAATGAATAAACTACCTTGTAGAGATTTTCTAGTTGCAGTTCCTTTTCTTTTGAGGTTCCAGAGCCTTGAATAAAATCTCCCCAGTCACAGAGGAAAGGGAAGGAGTCCTGGGGAGCAGTGCCCTCTGTGGTCAGCATGGTGGCCTCTATTTCTGTGACTCAGGGAACAGAGTGGAGGGCACCCTCTTAGGGCCCAGGTACAGTGAGGCCCTGGCTGTGACAACAGTAAACCAGATGTCCTCAATAGACACTATCTAGAATAGCTTCCTAATGCTGTAGCATGACACCTCCTCCCACTCCAGAAGAAAGCTCCTAGAAAGAGCCATCTCTGCTGTGAATTTTCATTTATAGCTCCCAAGGCATATATGAGTTTGTGATCTGTAGGTAGATGGCTGCTGACACATTCCCGGACACACACACACACACACACACACACACACACACACACACACACACACGTCACCCGCGTCTGTTGTCATGGGGCTGAGGGTGTGCTTTATTCTCTAAATGGAGACTGACCCTCCCCTCCACGTGGGCAAACCACACCGCAGACAACCTCTCCCTAACCGACTACCACCTCTTTGCCTGTCATTGTTTGGGGCAGCTCCTCTGACCTCACTTGCCTGAGGCTGCCGTGATTATTTTCCTGAATTATTTGATAATAAGCAATGTGGAGGCAAAAACTGCAGACAGAGTTCAGGGAATGCCACCTGTTGACAGCCTGTTGGATCTGTTGCCTGCAGAGGTGATCCATGTTGCTGTCAAGGTCTGGTTCATCCATTGTCACCTGTAACCCTCTGAGCATTTCTCATACTCCCTTGTTTTCTTTTTCACTGCCTAACTATTGGGTTGGCCAAAAAGTTTGTTCAGTTAGTGAATACATTAGTCAATAAAATTCTTGGTGAAAATGAAAAATGTGTCTTTTATTTTTATTTAAACCAAATGAACTTTTTGGCCAACCCAATACATTTTTGAGTACCCATTTTACAGCTGGAAAAACTGAGGCATGGGAAGGTTTGGAATCTCAGCTCCACAAGGGCAGGGATTTGTGCCTGTGGTGCTGATGGCTGGACCCTCAGCAGCCTGGGACAGTGCCTGGCACACAGGAGAGGCTCAGTAAATATTTCTTTAGGAAATGAATGAAGCTTGTGATGCATTTTGGTTTTGAAACGTCTATCTCGATTTCCTCTTCCTGCTGGGCCTCCTTCCTCAGCACAGTCCACCAGGACAAGCAAGGCAGCCACACTTTGCTTGGGAGGGTTTCCTCTCCCATTGCCCATTGGAGCCTCTTTACCTCTGCAATTGAGAGCACAGAATCGAGAGCTACACTGCCTGGCAAACCTCTGCCACTTTGTAGCTGTGGGGTCTCTTAGCCTCTCTGTGCCTTGCTTTCTTCATTTCTTTGCTGGAAATAACAGTACCAACCTGGTGGAGTCGTGGGAAGGATTAAAAGAGTTTGTATAAATGATGCGTTTGGAGCTGTGCCTTGCATGTGGCAGGTGCTCAAGAAAGTCAGTTATTAATATTACTTTAAATAAAAAAACTTTCCCCCTAGCTTTAATGAGGTATGATTGACAAATAAACATTGTATATGCTTAAGGTCCAAGGCCTGATGTTTTGATATCCTCTTTTCTGAAAGATTTTTTCAAATCTTCTGCCCATTTACATTTTTATTTCAGTTGTGGTAAAATATACACAGCATAAAATTTACAATCTTAACCATATTTAAGTATACAGTTCAGTCTTTTGCCTGTTTTAAAAACTGGATCATTTTTCTTCTTAATATTGAGTTGTAGGAGTTATTTATATAATCTGGATACCAGTCCTTTTTTCAGATATATGTATATATTATGAATATTTTCTCCTAGTCTGTGGCTTATCTTTTTATTTTCTTAACAATGGCTTTTGAAGACCAGAAGCCTTCTTTCTTTCTTTTTTTAAAAATAAATTTTATTGGAGTCTAGTTGATTTACAATGTTGTGTTAGTTTCAGGTATACAGCAAAGTGAATCAGTTATACATATACGTATAACGACTCTTTTTTTAAAATTAATTAATTAATTTCTTTTGGCTGCACCATGCGGCTCGTGGGGTTTTAGTTCCCCAACCAGGGATCGAACCTGGGCCCTTGGTAGTGAGACTTCAGAGTCCTAACCACTGGACTGCCAGGGAATTCCCTATCCACTCTTTTTTTAGATTCTTTTCCCATATAGGTCATTACAGAGTAGAGTTCCCTGTGCTGTATAGTAGGTCCTTATTCCTTATCTATTTTACATGTAGGAGTGTGTATCTCAATCTCAATCTCCCAGAAGTTCTCTTTCTTTTTTTTTAAACACAAAGATATAATTTTATTCATGCAAGAATATGAATACTGTTCAACATGCAGGGCTTTTTTCTGCCTGTTTAAATTGAATTTCAATCTGAACATCTAATATTGACAAGCATCAAGCTATTTTAATCAGGTTACTTTTTACGTTTATAAAAGTGGCACAAATGTCTCTGAATACCGCTCCAGAGATACTAATACACAAGGCAAACAACTACCCAACTCCTCTTTAGCCTCATATCACAAAACGATGCAAAGACAGGTGGAATAACAGATGTGCTCTAGGGAAGGCACAATACAGGAAGAGGGGAAGAGGGTTTCTGGGTCCCTGCCACTGTTTCACATGCTTCTTTCATCTTCTGTCTTCCTTCCCCGGGCACGACGGGGCTCCTTTGATGGAAGGCAAGATGGCTGCTCTCCCCAGAAGTTTTCAATTAATTAATTTATTAATAGACTAATTTGTTAATTTTTTAAATGACCTGTGCTTTTTGTGTCCTAAGAAATCTTTGCTTAGCGCAAGCTTACGAGAATATCCTCTTATGTTTTCCTTTAGAAGATTTTTTAGTACCCACCCTGCACCCCCGGCATGGCTTGTGGGATCTTAGTTCCTGGACCAGGGTTAGAACCCATGCAGTGGAAGCGCAGAGTCCTAACCATTGGACCACCAGGGGATTCCCATTTTTTTAGTTTTTTTGGTTTTTTTTTAACATCTTTATTGGAGTATAATTGCTTTACAATAGTGTGTTAGTTTCTGCTGTATAACAAAGTGAATCAGCTCTACGTATACATATATCCCCATATCTCCTCCCTCTTGGGTCTCCCTCCCACCCTCCCTATCCCACCCCTCTAGGTGGACACAAAGCACCGAGCTGATCTCCCTGTGCTATGCGGCTGCTTCCCACTAGCTAGCTATTTTATATTTGGGAGTGTACATATGTCCATGCCACTCTCTCACTTCGTCCCAGCTTACCCTTCCCCCTCCCCGTATCCTCAAGTCCATTCTCTATGTCTGCGCCTTTATTCCTGTCCTGCCCCTAGGTTCTTCATGACCTTTTTTTTTTTAGATTCCATATATATGTTTTAACATACGATATTTGTTTTTCTCTTTCTGACTTACTTCACTCTGTATGACAGACCCTAGGTCCATCCATCTCATTACAAATAACTCAATTTCATTTCTTTTTATGGCTAAGTAATATTCCATTGTATATATGTGCCACATCTTCTTTATCCATTCATCTGTCGATGGATACTTAGGTTGCTTCCATGTCCTGGCTATTGTAAATAGAGCTGCAATGAACATTGTGAATTTTTTTAGTTTTAACTTTTACATTTATGTCTATGATCGACTTCAAATTAAATTTTGTGTGTGGTATAAGGATTGAGATTCTTTTTGTTTCAAATGAATATCTAGTTCTTCCAGCATCATTTGTTGAAAAGACTACTCTTTCCACATTGAATTAACTTTGTTGAAAATTAATAGATCACACACCAGTGACTCTTTTTTCTCTTCCACTGATCTGTAGTGTTATCCTTACACCAACAGCACACTTTCCTGGTACTGTTGCTTTATAGATAGACTTGAAATTAGGTAGCATAAGTCTTCCAACTTAATTCATCCTTTAAAAGAAAATTGTTTTGGCTTGCTCATTAAAAAAATATTTTGATCTGTGTCATAAAAGATGAGGAAAAATAGATAACCAACAAAGACCTACTGTATAGCACAGGGAACTATGCTCAATATTTTATAATAACCTATAAGGGAAATGAATCTGGAAAAGATATATATATAGATAGATAGATAGATCTGAATCACTGTGCTGTACACCTGAAACTAACACGATATTGTAAATCAACTATTCTTCAATTAAAAGAAAAAAATTCCAAGGAATTCTCTGGCAGTCCAGTGGTTAGGACTCCGTGTTTTCACTGCCAAGGGCCCAGGTCCAATTCCTGGTCAGGGAACTGAGATCCCACAAGCCGCTCAGCATGGCAAAAAAAAAAAAGATGAGGAAAGCTTACAGACTGAAGTAGACTAAGCAGAAATAACAACTAAATGCAATGTGGGATCATGGATCAGATCCTGGAAGCAAAAAGGGACATTAGTGGGAAATTCATATTAAAGTAAGGTCTATAGTTTAATGAATAATATTATACCAATGTTAACTTCCTATTCTCAATTATATAGATATTAATATTAAGGGAAGCAAGGTGAAGGATATCAGAAAACTCTTTATTCTTGTAACTTTTCTCTAAGTCTAAAATTAGTTCAAAATAAAAAATTTTAAAAATTGTACAAATATTGATTGTAACAAATGTACCATTCTGGTACTGGATTTGATAGTGGGGGAAGCTGAGAGGAGAGGGGCAGGGGGTACATGAGAACTCTCTGTACTTTCTGCTCAACTTTGCTATCCACCTAAAACTGATCTACAAAACAAGGTCTACTTAAAAACGAAAGAAGAGAAAAAAAGGTGCACATAAAAAAGAATGAGATAAGAAAAAAACTTATGTTGTTCTTTTGCATATATTTTCCCCTTAATTTAAAAAATTGTGGTAAAATACACACAACACAAAATTTACTAGCTCAACTATTTTTAAGTGTATAGTTCGATGGTATTAAGTATATTCATATTGTTGTGCAACCATCACCACCATCCAGAACACTTTTCGTCTTACAAAACTGAAACTCTATACCCATTAAACAATAACTTCCCATTTGCCCCTCCAACCAGCCACTGAAAACTACCATCTACTTTCTGTCTATGTTTTTGACTACTCTAAGTACCTCATATAAGTGGAATCACACTTGTTTGTCTCCTGTGGCTGGTTTATTTTCACTTAGCATAATGTCCTCAAGGTTTATCCACACACAAAAAAGGGCACAAATAAAAAGAATGAGATAGAAGAAAAAAGCTGATGTCTTTTAAGTCTCCTTCAGTCTATAGGTTCTCCCTCTGTATTAGTTGTTCTATGCTGTGTAACAAATTATCACAAATTTAGTGGGTTAAAACAACACACACATAGGGAATTCCCTGACGGTCCAGTGGTTAAGACTCCTTGCTCTCACTGCCGAGGGCCCAGGTTCAATCCCTGGTCGGGTAACTAAGATCCCGCAAGCTGTGAGGCACAGCCAAAAAAAAAGAGAAAGAAACAAAAAAAAACACATATATTATCTCTCAGCTTCCATGGGTCAAAAGCCTGGGCACCACTGAGCTGGATCCTCCTCTCAGGGGCTCACAGGCTGCAGTTAAGGTGTTGGTCAGGCTGCATTCTCATCTGGAGACTCAACTAGGGAAGAATCCACTTCTAAGCTCATTCTGGCTGTTGGCAGCACTCATTTCCTTGCAACTAAAAAACCGTGGGCTCCAGATGCTTCCCAGTGATTGCTGGAGACGGCCCTTAAGTTCTAGAAGCTGCCCCAAATTTCTTGTCATGTGGCCCTCTCCATAGGCTGTTCATAGCCTGGATGTTTTCTTATTAAGACTAATAGGGGAGGACTTCGCTGGTGGTCCAATGGTTAAGGCTCCGTGCTTCCACTGCAGGGGGCGCGTGGGTTTGATCCCTAGTCAGGGAAGTTCTGCATGATGCGTGGTAACGCCAAAAAAAAAGAAAAAGAAGAAAAACAAACAAACAGGAGACTCTCCCCTTCCAGTCTGCTAAGATGGAGTCATATAACAAAACATGCTTATGGGGGTGCCATCCTCTCACCTTTGCCATAGTTTATTGGTTAAGGGCAAGTTGCAAGTCATACCCACACTCAAGAGGAAGAGATTATACAAGGGCACAACTCATTGAGGGGGTCAGTTAGGGTATGTTGGCCATACTCTCCATGCCCCCCCCCACCCTTTTTTTCCTTTACAATTAATTTCTTGGAGTATCTGGGTTGTTTGACCTGTAGCGTTTCCCTTGGTCTAGATTTTGCTGATTGCACACAGAGTGCAGTTCAACATGCTCCTCTGTCACCTGCATTTCTGGCAAACGGGCAGCTGGACCCCGAGGACTGATCAGACTCAGGTTGGATCCTTTTGGCAACATTTCAGGTGGTGACGTGGTCTTCCCTTGGGAGGCACATGGTGTCTGGCTGTCTCTCTTTTTGTGATGTTAGCAGCCATTGATGTTCAATGTCTACACCAGTTAATTCACAGAGGGTAACAAAATGATGTTGTCCTAATTCTATTATTTCATTTACTGGTTGCAATACTTTTAGAAAGAGATGCTTCCCCTCATCTCTTATTTGGTTACCCAGTGGCATAAGTCATATTGGGAAGGCAGGATAAATGCTTGATTCATTTCTTTTGTTTTTAAAATTAATTTATTCATTTATTTATTTTTGGCCGTATTGGGTCTTTGTTGCTGCATGCAAGCTTGTCTCTAGTTGTGGTGAGCGGGGGCTACTCTTTGTTGTGGTGCGTGGGCTTCTCATTGCAGTGGCTTCTCTTGTTGCGGAGCATGGGCTCTAGGCACGTGGGCTTCAGTAGTTGTGGCATGCAGGCTCAGCAGTTATGGCTTGCGGGCTCTAGAGCGCAGGCTCAGTAGTTGTGGTGCACGGCCTTTGTTGCTCCGCAGCAGGCAGAATTTTCCCGGACCAGGGCTCGAACCCGTGTCCCCTGCATTGGCAGGCAGATTCTTAACCGCTGAGCCACCAGGGAAGTCCTGATTCATTTCTTTTCTTTTATTTACCTGTTTCCAAGATAATAAATTGCCTCCCTATCAAGATGACCAATTAATTTTTAATAGCATTATGAACCACAGATTTAAACATATTTGATTGATTTGAATCCATTGCAATCCTTATCCTTATTAAAGCTCACATGGGCCAGTGGGAGCCTCTTCAAACTGGCTTCTGAGTCCTTTTGACATCCTATCAGCCTTCGAGAGTTTCCTGCTAGCTGCTACATCAAGGTGGTCCAGCCTAATCTTGTATTTTGTACCTTCCCGCTCCAGACTTGAAAAAGGCATTTCTCTAAGAAGCCCTGTCTTCTTTTTTTATTTTGTAATTTCTTTTTTCTTTCTTTCTCTTCTTTTCTCTTTCTTTTTTTTTTCTCCTGACTTCTTTTCATAGGAAATGGTATTTCAATACCACATTTTGGGCTCTAGTGATGTTCATTGCCATTGGGTTGATCACTGTGTCTAGCTTTCTGGCGGACAGAACTAGGAAATGTATACAGTTCCTTGTGAGCTCCTCTGCTATGAGGAAGAAAAGGGGTGTTGGAGCTGAGAGGCAATATATTCATCACTGGCACATCCACTGTTTTTCTGGCTCTTCTCTTTCTTTCATTTCTGTTGTCCCTATTCTGTAGCTCAGTCTTATTCCACAAGCAGCAGTTTCTCTCCAGTGTGGGGTTCTGTCCTCACCGGGCAGGGAGCCTTGGGGCTGTTTCAGAAGTTTATAGCACCTCAACAGCTCAGCCCCTTCAAGCCCCTTGCTCTGAGCCACACTCCAGTGTCAGCTGTTCTTCTCAAACTGGCCACGGTGCTTTACCAGGAATATCTGTTGCTTATTTGGGGGTTCTCCTGTTTCCAGGTCACCAGATGCTACACCATACCCCCTTGCTTCCTCCTGCTTCTTCCCCCACAGATGCAAGTCTTGTAGCGGTCCCTGCTTTGTCCTCGCCCTTGTATTTTAAGCTTCATGGAGACAGCTTGTCACCCATTGTGTTGTGAACCTTGTTTGTGGTTTTTGGTCACAGCTAGGGTCACTCCCTCAGCTGGTGTCTGGGGCTAGGCTGGAAGGACCAGCAGGCCTCACCTGGCATTTCCTCCACATGGCCTTCCTTCCCCACGTGGTGGCTGGGCGTTCAGTCATCTAAGCTTCTTTAAAGCACGGTGGTGGCTTCCCAGAAAGAGAGCGCAGAAGCAGAAGCCGCTAGGTATCCGAGAAAGGTCACTCTCATTCCATTCGGTTGATCAAAGCAAGTCACAAGACCCGCCCAGATTCCAGGAGAGGAGACAGACCCCACCCGCCATGGGAGGAGCAGCAGGTGCCGGCTGGTCTGAACCGGAGCCCAAGCTGATGCCCTTAGGAGACTGGGACCAACGGAGGCCTGCACCAGCCACTAAGGGGTGGGGCGGGGAGGGAGGGATGGGTGGCCGCCAGTCCCAGAAGGAAATTCCAGTGTTCAACTCCACCGGGTATGGAGTTTCCACCTGGGGCTCTGGGGCACAGGGGGATGGGTGGGGCCCTCCTCCCGCGGGGCCAGTGCTGTGCAAAGGAAAGGAATTAAGTTTCAACTTTCCTCTCAACCCCTGTCACTTACAGGCCCTCGAGGGCTGGCAGGACATATGGCCCTGTCGGTGGTAAATCAAGCCGGGAGGCCGGCCAGGGAGAGCCAGATGGAGCAGGAGGCAGGCGCAGAACAACCCCGTGGCTAACGCTCCCGGGCTGCATGGCAGCTCTGCGGTCCCGGTTCACCGGCCTTGGAGTATCCAGGCTGGGCTCCCTCCCTCGACCACGCCGCCTGGCAGACTAGCTCCTTGCGGTCTTCAGGGCCGGGGCTGCTGAAGGGGAAGGAAGATGATTTGACGACACGTAAGGGCCACTCCAGCAGTCACGATTCTGTTCCTACCTCGCTGCTCCTCCGCGCGTGGGGCTGAGCCTACTAACTGAGCGTGGAGACAAGTCCGCCTGGCGCCCTGACATTGTGATGGACGAAAGGCAGGGCATTTTCCTCTCTGATGCCTCAGCGTTTTTCTGCGGCTGGCTGGGAGCGCCGGGAAGGCTGAGACCATATGGCAGTTCCACGTCCTCAGCAAGAGAAGTGGATTTTAGCAGATTGGAGAGCCGTTCCACCTGTCTTTCTGTGACCTCAAGGTGAAGATTTTACTTTCTGCCTCCGGGCAGATTCCACAGCCTATGCCTTTCGTCCTTAAGAAGCAGAAACAGGGAGTTCCGCCTGCCAGAACTCCCCAGATATCTTTGCCGGCAGGCTCTTGTTGTCAGGAGGATCAGAGGGGGCAAAGATGAGCGCGGATGAGCACCCTGAACTGTGGGAGCTCCGTGCTCCGTGCTCCCTTTGTGGGGCTTGTTCCCCCCAAACTCGGTGTCATTGAGTTGTTTTGAACTGGGAAACACCTTACAGCTCTGATTCTAGCTAGCCCAGGTGCCATCAGGAATCACGTGGGGAGCTTTACAAAATGTCAGCTTCCAAATCAAAACCACCATGAGATACCACTTGACACCGGTCAGGATGGTTACTATTTAAAAAAGCAACAGAAAACAGAGTGTGGGTGAGGGTGTGTAGAAATGGGAACCCTGGTGCACTACTGGTGGTGATGTAAAATGGGGCAGCCACTATGGAAAACAGTATGGAGTTTCCTCAAAAAAATTTTTTTAAAAAAATACATTTTATTTATTTATTTTTGGCTGTGTTGGGTGTTCGTTGCTGCGCGCGGGCTTTCTCTAGTTGCAGCGAACGGGGGCTACTCTTCGTTGCAGTTTCAGGGCTTCTCATTGCGGTGGCTTCTCTCCTTGTGGAGCACCGGCTCTAGGTGTGCGGGCTTCAGTAGTTGCAGCACGCGGGCTCAATAGTTGTGGCACACTGGCTTAGTTGTTCTGTGGCATGTGGGATCTTCCTGGACTAGGGATCGAACACATGTCCCCTGCATTGGCAGGCAGATTCTTAACCACTGCGCCACCAGGGAAGCCCCCTCAATATATTAAAAATAGAATTACCCTATGATCCAGCAATCCCACTTCTGGGTATATACCACAAAGAATTGAAAGCAGGGTCTCAAAGAGACGTTTGTACACCCATGTTCATTGCAGCTATTCACAATAGCCAAGAGGTGGAAGCAACCCACATGTCCATCAGTGGATGAAAGGATAAAGAGAAAGTGGTATGTATGTATGTATGTGATGGAGTATCATGCAGCCTTAAAAAGGAAATTCTGTCACATGGTACAACATAGATGAACCTTAAGGACATTATGCTAAACAAAATAAACCAGTCACAAAAGGACAAATACTGTATGATTCCACTCATATGAAGTACCTAAAGTAGTCAAAATTATAGGAACAGAAAATAGAATGGTGGTTGCCAAGAGCTGGGGGAGAGGAGAAGGGGAATTAGCGTTTAATGGGTATAGAGTTTCAGTTGTTTTTTTTTAAGAGTTTCAGTTTTGCAAGATGAAAAAATTCTCGAGATCTATTGCACAACAATGTAAATATACTTAACACGACTGAACTGTACACTAAAAACAGTTAAGATGGTAAATTTAATGTTGTGTGTGTGTGTGTTTACCACAACTTTTTTAAAAAAGGGAACTCATTTACATTTGGAAATGCAAACATTAGAAAAAAAAAAAGCCAAATTCCTGGGCTTTGCCAGACCTCTAGAATCATAATCCCTACAGAAGAGGTTCAGGAAGCTGCTTTTTAAACAAGTCTTCAAGTAATTCTTAAGCCCAGTAATATTTCTTGTCTTAGATGTCATGCTTAAGAAAACAGGCCCTAAGGCTTCCCTCGTGGTGCAGTGCTTAAGAATCTGCTTGCTAATGCAGGGGACACCGGTTCAAGCCCTGGTCCAGGAAGATCCCATACGCCGAGGAGCAACTAAGCGTGTGAGCCACAACTACTGAGCCTGCGCTCTGGAGGCTGCGAGCCACAGCTACTGAGCCTGCGCACCTAGAGCCCATGCTCTGCAACAGGGGAAGCCACCACGGTAATAAGACAGCACACCACAACAAAGAGTAGCCCCGGGGCTTCCCTGGTGGTGCAGTGGTTGAGAATCTGCCTGCCAATGCAGGGGACACGGGTTCGAGCCCTGGTCTGGAAAGATCCCACATGCCGCGGAGCAACTAGGCCCGTGAGCCACAACTACTGAGCCTGCGCATCTGGAGGTTGTGCTCTGCAACAAGAGAGGCCGCAACAGTGAGAGGCCTGCGCACTGCGATGAAGAGTGGCCCCCGCTTGCCGCAACTAGAGAAAGCCTGCGCACAGCAACTAAGACCCAACGCAGCCAAAAATAATTAATTTTTTTTAAAAAAGAAAAGAGAACAGACCCTGAAATCAAACTGTTGAACAACTAAAACAACCCTAGAAAAACGACTTGTCCTCTCTGTGCCTTAGTTTTCTCATCTGCATAATGGGACTCACAGATAGGAGTGCTGTAAGGATTAAATTAGTTAATAATCACAAAGCATTTGATCCATGCATATATCATGATTATCAAAAATCAAGCGCCTCCTTTTGCCCGAAGGGAACTGAGGCCCAGAGTGGGGAGATGCCTGGTCTAAGCCCACCCCCGAAGCCGGCACCAGAGCCAGGAGGAGGACACGGCTCCCAGGCCACAGTCACATGTGCCTCAGTCCCTGGGGTCCAGGCCCAGGGACCCGGAGTCCGCAGCTCCTTCCTTAACTCGATGCATTGCAGGTGGGGTGAAGGGGACAAAGCAGGGTGAGGGGAACTGATGGGGCTCAGCGCCTCTATGTCCTGCCCAGCCTCCCTCCCCTTAGGGCTACTGCAGATTCAGCTGTCTGGGACAGGAACCCAGAGGCAGAGACGAGTGAAAGAAGGGAGAGGGACTCTTTTCTGCAGCAAGTGCCACACTCTCCTTCCCAGTACAGATCCCAAGTTTCCAGGAGAAAAATCCTTCCCTTCAGGAGGTGGAGTGCCTACTCGAATAGCAGAGCAATTTTATGGAGCATCGACTCTGCCCTCACAGTATTGCTAGTCCTTCTCACAATACAGCAAAGTGAACTGAGCTGTTCGCTCCATTTTTCAGATGGGAAAGCTGAGCCCTGGGTGATCAGCCTGGGCCCAGCCTCACTCTCACACTGCCAGCATGTGGCAGGGCCAGGGTGAGGGCTTAGGACCGCCTGGGCCCAAGGCTGTGTAGGCTTCTCCTGGACAGGCCAGGGGGCCTCAAAGAGGTAAGAAAAGGGGCTTCATGATAAACAGATTCAGTGCAATCCCTGTTAAGAGCCCAATAGTGTTTTCTACAGAAATAGAAAAGCTCATCATAAAATTCATATAGAATCTCAAGTGACTCCAAATAGACAAAACAACATTGAAAAAGGTCAGAGTTGGAGACCTCACACTTCCTGATTTCAAAACATACTATGAAGTAACAGTAATCAAGATGGGACAGTACTGGTATAAAGACAGACATAGAGACAAATGGAACAGAATAGAGAGCCCAGAAACAAACACTTGTGGATATGGCCAAATGATTTCCAGCAAGGGTACCAAGACTATGCAATAGGAAAAGGACAGTCTCTTTAACAAATGGCATTGGGAAAACTGGGTATCCACACACCAAGGAATGAAGTTGGACCCCTACCTAACACCATGTACAAAAATGAACTCAAAATGCATCAAAGACCTAAACATAAGAGCTAAAACTAGAAAACTCTTAGAAGAAAACGCGGGGGAAAATCTTCACAACATTGGATTTGGCAATAATTTCTTGGATATGACACCAAAAGCACAGGCAACAGAAGAAAAAATAGATAAATTGGACTTCATCAAAATTAAAAACTTTTGGGAATTCCCTGGTGGTCCAGTGGTTAAGACTTGGCACTTCCACTGCTTGGGGCCCAGGTTCAATCCCTGGTCAGGGAACTGAGATCCCACAAGCCACGCAGTGCAGCCAAAAAAAAAAAAAAAATTAAAACTTTTGTGCATCAAAGGACACTATCAAGAGAGTAAGGGAGGGAGGGGCAATATTCAGGGAGGGGATTAAGAGGTACAAACTATTAGGTGTAAAATAAGCTACAAGGATATATCGTACAACATGGGGAATATAGCCAATATTTTGTGATAACTATAAATGGAGTATAACCTTTAAAAATTGTGAATCGTTATATTTTATACCTGTAACATGTAATATTACTGTACAAGAAATATACTTCAATAAAAAATTTTTAAACATTTTTTAATTAAAAAAGAGTAGGGGAAAAATCTGACTGGTTTTTGCCATTTTTAACTGATATAATTCACATAACGTAATAAATTATATGAGATAATTCACATAACATAAAATGTACCATTTTAAAGCATATAATTCGGTAGCATTTAGCATATTCAGAATGTTGTGCAACCATCACTACTGCCGAATTCCAGAACATTTCCATCACCCCAAAAAGAAATCCCATACCCTTTAGCAGTTATTCCCTCTTCACCCATCTTCTCATCCCCTGGCAACCACTGATCTACTTTCTGTCTCTATGAATTTGTCAACTGACCTTATTTTTTTAATATAAAATTTTAAACAGATTTATTTCCATTGTCAATTTTCATTGAGAAAATATTTTCCAGAGTAAATGGTATTAACACAAGATCATTTTTCGAGCAATTTTCTATAGCAGGCAGTAAAAAATTTTCCATTTTGATTTTTACCACGCTGAGATTATTGTCATTGGGATCCATTCTTTTCTAATCATTTAAAAAATTCCATATGATGTATTGCTTTTTTTTTTTTTCCTGGGGGAGAGTACATATTAAGTTCCACTGTTTAGAGGTCTTGCAATTGTCAGTTTTCTTTGTGGTTGTATTTCAACTAAGTGTAATTTCTCTGATCAAATTTTGCTGATGTGAGTTTTGTCAAGTTTTGATGTACTGATGATTTCTCAGAACATTCACTGACCTCCCTTACAAAGAATATGCTGTCTCGAACTCTTGAACCCCTGCTATTCTTCATAGCACTATCAC
This sequence comes from Lipotes vexillifer, assembly GCF_000442215.2. Taxonomy (NCBI): domain Eukaryota; kingdom Metazoa; phylum Chordata; class Mammalia; order Artiodactyla; family Lipotidae; genus Lipotes; species Lipotes vexillifer. Next base: position 243,433 of record NW_006787905.1, on the reverse strand, counting down.
CACCTGACATCACTTTATATTTATTTGTGTATATGCTTATCATCTATCTTCCTACCAGACTGTGAGTTCCGTGAAGGTGGGAATTTTGACTGTCTTATTCATGACTGTGTTCCCAGCACCCAGAACAGTTCATGGGTCACAGTATGCCCTCGATAGATGGAATGAAGGAAAAAATGAAGTATGGCTTGGATAGAACGCTGCCAATCTGTATTTGTGTCTTAGTTAGTCTATGAGTAAAATCACAAGGAACTTTATTAGACAGAGAGAGAGAAATGATGAAGGATGGAGAAGGGTCCAGGGCCCACATGATGGGGCCAAACCATCCCACTCCACACTGAGGATAGGCCAAGTCCCAAGGAGCTTCCAGTATTCCCAGGGAGACAGATAACCAACAGAGCAGCCTCCGCTCCACTGGTTGACTTACTGATGTGATAAAGTGGTGACTTATGGCTTAGGGGCAGCAGGGCACATGGTCAGCAAGACCGGAGATGGTGTGATGGTGCCACCAGACTATGAGGGCAAAAGGAGAGACAAGGGGGGTGGAGCTCGGACAACACTTGAGCCGCCATCTCAAGTAGTCACTGGGCACCCAGAATGAAGGTAGGTGGAGAAACAGACCCCACCACTTAGATGAGCATGGGAGCTATTGTTGAGGACAGCTTGGGAAAATACACTCAGTCACAGCCAAGATAAGTAAAGATTTCCCACTTTGCAGGCCACTCGACTCTTCAGAGGGCTTCCGTGCCCACTCTCATCACATACCTGTGAGGGGTGTGGACTGGCTGTGCATGTGAGACAGTACAGCAGTGTGAGGCCAGACCAAGCACCACTGTTTCCTTCCTGCATGACCTGGGCAAGCTATTCCACCTCTCTGTGCCCCAGTTTCCTCATCTGTAAAATGGGAGGATAATAACAACGACTTCCTCATAGCTTTGTTGTGAGAACTAAGTGAGATATTGGCTGTGGCGCACTTGGAATAGGATCGAGGATAGAGCAAGACCATGGGAACGATGCTTATCATTACTCTCCCCTTGTATTCATTTTTATCTTTAAATGTACAATTGAATTTTTTTGAATAGGTGATACATTCAAACGGTTCAAACATCAAAAAGGAATACGAGGGTCCACAGAGCGGAGTCTCCCTGCCCTGCATCCAGCCACCCCATTCTCTTCTGGGGAGGTGTCCCCTCTTTCCAGGTCCTTGTGTCCTGCCAGGAACACCCTCTGCATTTACAAGCAAATATGGATATATATTCTTCCACCATCACTTTGAACATATATATAGGCATGTAGTGACTATACTCACAGCTTTGCACCTTGCTTTTTCCTCTTGAAGCAGATATTTGGTGACTGTTTCATACCAGAATGTTAAGGACTGCCTCATTCTTTTTTTTTTTTTAAATCACTATCTAACGTTATATTTTCTAGCTATTTGTAGTTCTTTTTTGAATTTTATTTTATTTTTTACTACAGCAGGTTCTTATTAGTTATCCATTTTATACATATTAGTGTATGTATGTCAATCTCAATCTCCCAATTCATCACACCACCCCCCCACACCACCCACGCCACTTTCCCCCCTTGGTGTCCATACGTTTGTTCTCTACATCTGTGTCTCTATTTCTGCCCTGCAAACCAGTTCATCTGTACCATTTTTCCAGGTTGCTCATATATGCGTTAATATACGATATTTGTTTTTCTCTTTCTGACTTACTTCACTCTGTATGACAGTCTCTAGATCCGTCCACATCTCTACAAATAACCCAGTTTCATTCCTTTCATGGCTGAGTACTATTCCATTGTATACCTGTACCACATCTTCTTTATCCATTCATCTGTCGATGGGCATTTAGGTTGCTTCCATGACCTGGCTATGGTAAATAGTGCTGCAATGAACATTGGGGTGCATGTGTCTTTTTGAATTATGGTTTTCTCTGGGTATATGCCCAGTAGTGGGATTGCTGCATCATATGGTAATTTTATTTTTAGTTTTTTAAAGAACCTCCATACTGTTCTCCATAGTGGCTGTATCAATTTACATCCCCACCAACAGTGCAAGAGGGTTCCCTTTTCTCCACACCCTCTCCAGCATTTGTTGTTTGTAGATTTTCTGATGATGCCCATTCTAACTGGTGTGAGGAGATACCTCATTGTAGTTTTGATTTGCATTTCTCTAATGATTAGTGATGTCGAGCAGCTTTTCATGTGCTTCTTGGCCATCTGTATGTCTTCTTTGGAGAAATGTCTATTTAGGTCTTCTGCCCATTTTGGATTGGGTTGTTTGTCTTTTTAATATTGAGCTGCATGAGCTGTTTATATATTTTGGAGATTAATACTTTTTTCATTGATTTGTTTGCAAATATTTTCTCCCATCCTGAGGGCTGTCTTTTCGTCTTATTTATAGTTTCCTTTGCTGTGCAAAAGCTTTTACGGCATGTGGGATCTTCCCGGACCGGGGCACGAACCCGTGTCCCCTGCATCGGCAGGTGGACTCTCAATCATTGTGCCACTAGGGAAGCCCCGGAGATTAATCCTTTGTCTGTTGATTCATTTGCAAATAATTTCTTCCATTCTGAGGGTTGTCTTTTCGTCTTGTTTATAGTTTCCTTTGCTGTGCAGAAGCTTTTAAGTTTCATTATGTCCCATTTGTTTATTTTTTATTTTATTTCCATTACTCTAGGAGGTGGATCAAAAAAGATCTTGCTG